>NC_139244.1:21483848-21861348 GCF_977018435.1 Lepisma saccharinum | reverse complement strand
ATACTATAGTTGCTTCTCACAAATATCCTTCAATGTCCTTAGGATTCCTTTTTCATTAGATGTTGATTGTCGACATATCTGTACCATTGAGGAATACCTGTCAATACAAAACAAGCAACAGTATCTCAACTCACATTTTACAACACATTCAAGAATATATATATATGATGATTATGAACATGAAAAAACACCATTGTTTGACTGACTCACTTCCTGGACACTCTATACAGTTTTATCTGATCAATATGACAACGTTTTTCAATAGATGGATTTTCCACCTTCTCTAACAATACAGAAACTGGGGTTAAAAACTTCTTGATTACATATGGACCCTTATACAGCATACTTAATGACCTTGTAATACCATCCAGCAATGATGCTTTAGGATGAGTCCTTACAACTACTTTATCATTGATTTGATACGTCACATTACTGTATTTTTTCTTGTAACTTTTTTCACGTTTATGCCACTCACTTTTCATTTTTTCTAATGCACGAGACCATTTTATTTGATTACCTTGGGTAAAATCTAACATTTCATTATCAGTTAATTGCCAATTTTGCAACAATGGATCAAAAAGTTTCCTTCCTAAGAAGAGTTCTGCAGGGGTACAATCTATTGATTGATGATTAGTGTTATTGAAACAATATTGTAAATAATACAAATATTTTGACCACGTCGATTGGTTGGTGGAACAAAAACATCTTAGAGCTTGTTTCAGATTTCTAATCATTCTTTCACACAAGTTTGCTTTTGGATTCCATGGACTAATTGTAATATGTTTGCAACCAATACCATACAGAAATTCACTGAATAACTCAGAAGTATAATAACTAGCGTTATCTGAACAAAATTGAGAAAAATATCCAAAATTTGAACAATATCTTTGCAAATGTTGAATTATTATTTTCGACGAAACTTGTCGTAATGCTTGATACCAAACATATCTACTAGCATTATCTACTACCACTAATACATACTTAAAACCATTTGAATTTGGCAAAGGTCCCAAAATATCACAACTCACTCTCTGTAAGGGATGCTTAATGATTTCTGATGACAAAACACCCATTGGAGTTTTATTTATTTCCTTAGCTAATTGACACAATTCACAGCTTGTTACTCTATCCTTTACAACATCGACCATATTTTCCCAAGTAAAATTTCTTTGAAGTTTTCTCAAAGTTTTGGACCAATTTGAATGTCCTCCACCTATGGCATTGGTGTGATAATATTGAATTAACGGTTCAATTAAGTGTTTGGGGACTAGTACCTTGAATGGCTGTCCTTTATTTCTAGTTTTCTTGTATACAATTCCATTACGCACACAATAATTAGGAACTTGTTCATTGGCCTTGATTTTGTTCTTTATGACCTTTATCTCATCATCTTTATCTTGCTCAGACAAAATGGAATTTAACAATGTAGGAAAACCCCATAAGTTTAAACAAACAGAATCAATTTCAGATTTATCTAAATCATCGGTATCGTACTGAGAATGATCATACATTCTTGAAAGAAAATCTGCAATTACATTACTGGATGATGGAATATGATGTAAATCGAAACTAAATGAAGAAATAAATTCAACCCACCTTGCAAATTTACTATATTTCTTCGCTCTCTTCAACATGTGAAATAAGGCCATATTATCTACTCTAATGGTAAATCTTTTACATTTGCAAAAAATATTTGACCTTCTCTAATGCTTGAACTAGACTGGTTAATTCTAGTTCATATATTGTTTTATTACGTTCTGTCTCCTTTAATCTCCTTGAAAAGAAATATACTGGCTTTAGTTTACCTGAATCATCTTCTTGCATTAGACAAGCACCATAGGCTTTCAATGAACTGTCACATTCAAGAACGAATTTTTTTGAAAAATCAGGGAGAGCTAGGAATACATGCTCAAGAAATTTACCTTTTATTTCTCTGAAGGCATTTTCATGAAATTCAGTCCAACGAAATTTATTCTTCGGGCTTCTAAGTTCATTTAATGGTCCTATTATTAGAGCATATTCTGGGATAAATGAACTATAATAATTAAGTACGCCTAAAATTCGCATTAATGATCTACGATTTTTAGGTCGAGGAAGACATTGAATCGCTTTGATTCTTTCAGAATCAATGTGCATTTGCTTGTCTTTAATTACATAACCAAGAAATTTTATTTCTTTCAACATAAATTTACTTTTGGATTTGGAAATTGTAACACCATATTTTTTGAGTATCTAACACAATACGTATGTGTTCAAGATGTTCATTTTCATTTTTTGAAACAATGACTATATCATCGCAAAAATATTCAACAATTTTACCCCGTAAATCTCCCAACATTATTTGCATCATGCGTGCTAGACAAGCACTCCCAATTGAGATTCCAAAGGGTACGGATTTGAATCTATAACTTGCTGTTGATGTTGAGAATGAAGTACAATCTCTAGAATCTTCACTTAATCGTACCTGATGATACGCCTTTCTAACATCGATAACCGAAAACACTGACCCTTTGCTAAGGTTACTTAACGACTCTTGCATTAAATTTGCTGGGAAACCATCAAAAATTACCTTTTCATTTAGTTTTTGGTAATTAACAACAAGCCTTTTACTATTATTCTTCCCTCGTACAACGAAACATGGAGCTGAATAAGCAGATTGTGATTTCTCAATAAGATCAAGATCTAAAAGTTCTTTTACACAATCGTCCACTTCCTTTTGTTTTTCGCGTGACTGTACATAAGGTTGTTCGCGCACTGGTATTTTGTCTTTCAGATGAATCGTGTATTCAAATTCATTAAATACACCAACTTTATCAGAAAATACTTCAGGATATGAATTTAATAACATACCTAGTTCTTCCGTGTATTCATGCGATGTTCCTGGACATTGTTGCTGTTCTCGTTCATGTAGACAGACAGACGGATTATCAGGAATCGACGTATCTTCTGCCGCAATCATGTTGTAGCTACCAGCTGTTGCTCTGGAACGCCAAGGTTGCCTTCGGGTGTTACTTCCTTGCGAAACTCTGTTCCTGCCACCAGACCAGCTTTGCGGAGTTCTCGATTGCCGAGGTGACCTTGAACTTGAAACATCACAAACATTAGTTCCTTTACATTTACGTGTTTCCTGAAATGAATGGCTCGTATTAATAACACTGTCCGAAATCCACTTCATTTGCACTTTTTCACGAGAATACGGAAATGTAATAGTTTTGTCATGAAAATTTAATAGAAATTGTCTATCCTTAATGAACTGAACTCCTATGATAAAGTCAATAGGTAAGTCTTCGCACACAAATGCACTAATGGGCCATGACATGTTACACAGTTTCAAACTCAAGTCAACTACTTTGTTTAATTTTAAGCTACGTCCTGCACCCAATGTTATTGTCACTTCTTGAAATCTCTCTTTTACATTACAGCCTTGTCGCAGTTCATTATACAAACGTTTGTTAATCAAATTGTAAGTACTTCCCGTATCTAAACATGCACTGACACGCTTATTATTGATTTCACTATCAGCAAATACCGGAATTACATCTTGATTATTGCCATGAGTTCTTTTCACTACTGGTAAAGCTGAATTCAAAGTTTGATTATAATTACGCCAAACATTTTCTTTCCTTGGTTCATTAAATCTTGACGAAACGGCTGTAGTGCGAAATGACACTTTACTGGGAAACTGAACATTTTGTACTTTCTTCTGTTTTTCTTGTCCATAAAAATCACGTTTCACATACTGATGCCATTGCATCTTTTCTAATGTTAGCTTAAGTTTACTCAGTGAATCTGGAATTTCAGTAAACAAGAATTTTTCACTAACGTTAGGAACCAATCTGTCTACTAATAATCTAACAAATTCCGGTTCACTCCAATTGACACGTAACAGTTGGGCAGCAAATTTCCTGTCCTTCAAAAATTGAAGTGCATCCTCATCTTCCTTTTGTTTACAAAGCACGAATTCTTGGAGCAATTCATTTCTACCTAATGATGTTACATATCTATCTAACAAGTATTCAACCATGTTACTCCACGTTTTTTCTTCAATAATGAATTGCCACCAACTTTCTATCAATTGATGATTAACTTTAGGCGTTACTGCAATGAGTATATTACGCAGTGGAAATAGATTCAAGTCAATGATTTGTTGTAATTTAAACATAAATTCAAAAATTGATCTGGCGTTTAGATTATGCATTAGTGGAAGATGTATTATCATATTATTCAGTGTGTCATGAGCTATTTTATTTGATACCTTTTGCAAAGCATTTCCTTCAAATACACATGGCATATTTCCTAATACATTACTTTCACGATTATCATTCAAAGGTGTACTACTCACATTATCCTGCCCAAGATCAATTAAATCAGTTACAGTTTTTACTTGAGTTTCCTTATTGTAACATTCCATTTGTTCGATTCTACCACTATCTAGACAAGTGAAATCTAATGAATCTTCCCCTATTGCAAATGGTCTTTGAAATGTGGACGACATTTGAGGTCGTCTCCCGGGTTGCCAATCCGGAGCCCCTATCTGACTTACCGTAACAAATGGATTACTTCTCTGAACGTTTGACATTATCTCTTTTCCATTTCTACCAATTATGATAATGAATATTACTTGTCATAGTTCTATCGAACCATGCTATGCCTTTTATAGCCCTTTCTTTCTTGCTCTGTTTCGGATTTAAGATTATTTGTTTTAATTGGGATTAAACATACCCTTCCGATTGACAGATGAAAGATAGGTATGAACCTGCATACTGGACCCCCATAAGTACGTGGTACACCATGCATCAAGTAATTTAATTACTAGAATATGAAGTTCACTGGATAGGATTGGATGACAGTTTATTTAACAAAACTTAACTTTGTAATGAACAATAATATTAGATACATACACCAACTGTCATTAATAATTATGACCTCAACGAGAACAATATATATATCACGATAATTTTCACTAGTTATTCTTAACTAATAATTGGCTTTCTCTCCTTGTGCTGACTATTTAATTGGTCTCATTATTCATCCATGTTCAAATGATTGCCTAAGAGAATATTTCTATGCTAAATTTCCCCCTTTTCCTACTTGTCTGTAATGACGATCACTCGGTAAAGATCAACAAGCAAATTAATATAATACTACCAACAACTCTACAAAATTAAATAATATTAAACTAATTATCTACAAAAGAACTGAAATTAAACCATCACCACTACGTTCGTCTAAGTCCCCTGTTGACCTCTCCCGTCACGTCGAGTGCCCTGTTGGATTGTGATGTTGAACGTGTGCCAGCTGGAAGTGAAGTGTGGAGTGTGTCGGTTTAGGATTCTTACACAGATTAATAAGATCGCTTACTTCCTATCTCTCCTTTGTAATCTGTGCGTATACCAAACCGGACATGTGGAGCCACCCTACGGCTGTTTCGAAACGTAAAGCGTTGTCATAGCAACCTCTCCGCCAATCATATCTTACTCTTGGCAGTGACAGTTGAATGCGTCTCAGCGCAATGATCCGCTCACCCCACCCTTCCATTCCTGCTTTTATTTTCTGCTAATAATTCGGGATATATCTCGTAAGGTCGAATTAATTATTTTATATAAGTGCATAAAAATGTTCTACAAGGATAAATACCATTGTTCAGTTAATACACGTTACGTTTGAATGATTTCTACATCTACGTTACGAGATATACAGAATAAGTAGCCCAGAAGCACAACATACGAAAACTAATTTCAAGTTCCTGAAATTCCAGCACGTAAATCATTCCGTTGTGCATGAAAAATGGTCCGTGTATTATCTGTGGTAATAAGTATTTTTATGTCGTATTCTCCCTATTATGCGTTGCTTTTCTGACATTTTGGGCAAATCGCGATTTTAGCTTGTGTAAACTCTACAGCGATTACTTTGTTCGTAGATCAATGCGTTTTACCTCCTCCCTCGTCGTTGTTTATTTAGTGTCGCATTTTTCCAATTTTAGGCTAATCGCGACGATGCTATGAAAAATTGATGACACAAAGAAAGCTCTAACAGGGATTCGAACCCAGGACCCCTGCATTAACCGAACAATGGTATTTATCCTTGTAGAACATTTTTATGAACTTAAATAAAATAAATACTACGACCTTACGAGATATGTCCGAATTATTAGCAGAAAATAAAAGCAGGAATGGAAGGGTGGGGTGAGCAGATCATTGCGCTACCCAAAGTGTTCTAAAGGGCGCTCGAGCCATGTTGCAACATTTCCCAAATTGTCTCTTTCTCTTCATAACAATTGCTGCACAGTTTAACGTGGGTGGAAATCTGCAGGATACAGCATACTTAATACCAGCAACTGTTTCTGGTGCCGTCACTGTAATTTTCTCCCTTGTGTAGGCCTACCATATTCAATCGCAAGATGTAGACACTTCTGATTTACCAACGTAGAAAATTCCATTCATCTGTCTATGGCCTCATAAAACGAAAGACAAATACATCCACTTTCTCTGCAATTGATATCAGTGGAGTACCCTGAGAGGGGGGAGATTTGATGCTGAAAATGCCAGGGAAACAAAAGACAGGATTCGATGGTTTTGTCTCAGGAAATAAGAATAAATCATAAAACGTATATTAAAAACTACTGATGGAACATTAACGCTATTCATCTAACGAAACCATTACAAATCGGCTGGCGGCTTGTAGGTATGAAATATACTGGAATAAAAGATATATACATATAGTCAGTCAGTACTTGTTTTCCAAACTTAACCACCATCCTAAGAAAATTGGAGACCTACAAGTGAGTAGCGTAACCCAGTCTGGGAAATCTCCTATAACAGCTGAGGGTTCGATGTGCTGACCCTACGTCACCCCATTACTGGTTGAAGATCTCCACACCTCTAGGTAGGGTTGTGGGAGGCAGACTGGCAGTCAGTTGATAGGCCAAGGACCTTCCAGGCCTGTAGAGCAGTGGATCTCAACCTTTTTCAGTCGGGGACCCACCTTGAAGGATATTACACTTCATGGGACACATAAGATGGGAACAAGCGGAATTACTTTGTAGGGGTGTGCACCTAGTCTATAATCATATATTTGCTCTTTTACAACAACACGGCCTGAATTTCAATTGTTAAAACAATATATCTAAGTAATTTAAGGTAATAGGTTTTTAATACCCAGTTAACAAAGTTTCGAACCCAACTTCCCGACCCACCAAATGTCCCCTCAGGACCCAGGAGTTGGTCGCACCCTATAGGTTGAGAAACTATTCTGTAGAACCATGCTATGCTGTAGATGAAAGTAAATATTTTACACTACAGTTAATTTCTATCACAACTTACATTCAGTGTTCTGTAGATGAAATAGTATTTTGGACAATACGACATAGAAACTAGTTCAGTGCCATCTGCCATGAGAGAATAGAATTAAATAATAGTTATGAGTGACACAGCTCATTAGGGAAGTTATCAAACAGAATAATTTCTGGAATAAAATTGTAATTGTTTTAATTCTATCAGTCTATTTCTCTGTAAAAACTACTATGATGATGATAATGAATAGTTATGTGAAAATAGAATAAGAAAAGGTCACACCTTACACAAGTTAACCTAGAATGCCTATATAGCAACCACCTCATCTCGAAGTTGTACCTATATGGAGGCGCATAGGGGTTCGGATCCCACTTTAAACTGTAGGTCCAGTCCCGATTGGCCTTACTGTGAATAAAGTTGACTTAAAATACCAAATCAATCAATCGAAGTTGTATGAAATTTCACTTTTCTGGTTTGCATGAGAGTAATTTCAACCCATTTCTAAAAATGTGTGAATGTTTGTAAGATATATTATTAACTAATCACTGCATGCTTATTCATTTTAGTATTTGTCAAAAATCCCTATTTTTAATCTAGAATGGGAGTAGGAGTGTCATACAAGCGAGTTTTGTTCGAAGTTACTTACTGGAACCACTCTACATATTGACTACAATTTCATCATATGGCATTACATATTTCATAGTTACACAAAAATCTGGACTCGAAATATGGATGTCTTAGAATAAAAAACAAAGCAGTCATTGAGTATGTAGGATCAAGCTAGATAAGCACACTCCCAGCCCCTCACTCCTAAACACACACACAATGGAATTAAATACACCACTGAAAGATCTTATCCTGCACAGATATGTATTTTATATATTCATATACTTAATACAGTACCGAAGATGATACAATCCATGCATTCAGAATAAATATTGCACATGAATTTTTTAAAGCTAATTAAAAAACAAAAGAAATGTGCAAATTTCCAGCTGATGACAAATAAACCAACAGTATTTTTTGCAATTTAGAGAGATTTCACACCAAAGTGACATGTGACATATGCCACTTGGAAATGAACCAATGAACAGCAACATTTCACTCAAAGTGGATGCCATATTGACAAAATCCCTGCTACTTCTAAATAATGTCACACATGTTTCTAGTCAGTCTAAAAGAAAGTGAACATAAAGAGTTAATAAATAATCATTCTTTCAAGCTTCACACTATCAGGTCGATCATTGGTGCATGTTTCTCATATCATCCCTTCCATCAAGAAGTAAATTTAACTTGGCCTCGTATTGAACATAGGTGTCTCACTCATGATGATTTGCTGCAAGGGCTAGACCATCCAATGTGTCATGTCTAAATGTTAAGTGATTGGCTTATCCCTACCTAATGTGTAGATTATACTTTCCTCAAACTTTTGATCTTACCAATTATTGACCAGGTTGGGAGATAATGAAAGCACTTTAAGAAATGTCATTACCTTTTTGAGAAGAGCTGGGCTCTTATACTGTCTCTGAGGAAGTTCGTAGTTTTGTGTATATCCTTTGCAAGTCTTTATAACATTTCACTTTCAACCTTTCTCAAGGGGCTCTTCACACCCATTTTTTAACTCAGGTATGTGTTCGATACCCGGTGGAGACCCATAGTGTTTCGGATCCCACTTTAAACGGTAGTTTCAACCAAAGTAGCTTTTCTGTGCATAAAGTAGACCTAAAAGAACAGTTCAAACTCAAGTAAGGATATTAGATAAGAGGATTCTTCCTCACATACATTGAATGGCCCAATATGGTCATTATGCCTACAAGTCCCAAAATTTATTTCAAGCATCTTACTTCCAATTACACATATAAATTATATTGTTAGCATTAAACATATGGAATATAAAGTAAAAGACTATAAGAAATCCTTAAAACCCTACATCAAATAATTTCCACTGTATTGAATATTATCATAATATTGTTAATGAAATTCCATTAGACAAACCATTGTGTCATACTGATAGGTTTCTTGGTCGGACACTCACTATGGTGACATGTTATACTTCACCAAGAATGAATTTACATGTTGAAATACTTCAGAAGAAGAGAACAGTTTCAGAGTAAGTACATTACTCTTAATGATTTAATACTCATACTGTGGAAATGTAAAACATATTATTCTATTGCTAATAACAAATGTAAGGGAAAATAAACAAACACGTTGTTATTCAGGTATATATATATTTATTGAATCACTAGTAATTAATATATTTTGCATAAGGTATGATAATCTCTTTGAGGTCCTACAGACTTTCACTGGAATAAAAGTTACTGAAATTATTAAAGCATCATTAACACACTCAACAAACATTTCCATAGTAAGTTCACATATGTACAGTCTCAAACAGAAAAATATGTGCATTTTATTTCCTTTAATCAAACTTTTCAAATATTTTACAGGACTGTTTAGCTGAAAATCATATATTTTTCATCCATCCTGCTTGGAATATTTAGTGAAACATTAAATACATTTGTTTCTAACATCCTCAAGCAATGTATCGTGTTGTTAGGTGTTATGTACTTTAAGCAAAATTTATCTCTAAAGCATATATTTTTTTAATGCAGAAAAGGGAAAATACAATTTCTTATGCATGAGCCACATAACTGATGACAATGTTATGCCATAAGAAATGCAATATACTTACTTGGTTCTACATCTGGGAATGCATCATGCACTAACTTATTTCTATTAGAATTCATAAACATTTTCTCTGAAAAATTGTCTCCACAAACTCTGTAACTTTTGTATGTTTTGTGCCTCAAGTCCTTTCGCCATATTTTCTCCAACTATATCTCAGCTCTACGAGAAAAATAAAAGACGAAAAATTATTTTAGAAACATACGCGTATAACTATACAAGACAAAGCATTATGCATTTTATGTCACTCAAAAAAGATAAATTCCAAGATGCAAGAGTTGTTAGTGAGCTAAGGTCAAAGCGTGTCAACACAAAGAAAAGTTACTGAAAATGAATATGCATTAGATCACTATCTGTATCTGTTGAATAAAGTAGTGTCCAATGTATAAGGGTCCATCCTATGATAGCTCTTTCAACAATTGCGCAAAATCTTATGAGCTTGTCACCATTCAATTGATTTATTTTTACTCAATTTTCACATTATTTCTCATCGTAACTAATTCTTATGGCACCATACAGTGTGTGGTAATGCAAATAAAAAAAATATTATAGATATTGCACTAAACGTCCTAATATATGAAGCAAAGTTTTACCACATTATTTTGTAGAAAGAGTCCCTGAAGCTTACTGCCTAACCTACAACTGGCTAACAATGCAATTTTTGTCATTGAATGGATTATGGAATCTACTCCCGGGAGTGCTTTCAAGAAAAATGTTATGACACAACATATTTCTGAAGAAGATACCAGGACATGAAATATGTCAACAATTCAAAATTACCCATACCATCTAGTAGATAAAAGCCCATGACCAGCAACATGAGCTATTACAGCAATAATATTAACTACAGGTATAATTAGATGATTCCATCAACAAAATATATTATTATTAATAATAGGAGTAACATCCATAATTTTGTAGGGTTGGACTAAAGCACATAGATTAAAATGCGATTTGAAACAAAATCTTCCTCCCGTGGCACCAGTGAGAAAGGATTTTTCTTTACAGTAACACATGTGTAAATGTTCGCAAAATATTTTGCATATATTGCACATGTAGGTTAGTTACACTAATTTCGTTTCCAAAACTAGTGATTACTTATGATTTGGTTCAATGTATGCTTTCGTAGTTAGGTTAGGCAGGCCAGGTTTGGTTCTCTTAGCATTATAAATAAATTACCTAAATTCATTTTACTAAGGTTCCGATTTACTTCTACATTAATTCCCACTAGTCTACGATACTTACAGTCCCTTGTCAATGGAAAATACATTGTCCTTGGGAAGCGTGCAAGCTTGCGTAAGGTAATTTTTAAGTTGTTTTTTCAACATAAATATTTTTTAAAAAAAATCCGAAGAGTGCTAATTACTTTAAGAAAGGTTCAAATTTCGTGTGACAATGATTGCTAAAATTCTACGATAATTAGTCTTCCTGCTAAGAGAATTTTTAAAAAAATCATAGAACGATAGGAACCGTTACCTTAGGTTTCATTGCTTTAATATTTACACGCTTTTTTTCATGTCCTGTACATGTTGACAAAGTTTTAAATGCTAGAAGAAATAAACTTCATGCAGAAGCGAATAGGAGCGCGATAACTTGCAACTTTCTGCATTATAACATGCACAAATGAGCTTTTCCGAACTTCAAACAAACTTCAAAGTCATTCCTACTATTCTTGTTGGCTTCCTATCCTCCTGTGTAACTTATAAATAACATTAAGTTACAAAATCGAACCTTTAATCTTTCAGACGTTTTTTTTAACACATGTCCTTTTACTTAAATGAAGCAAAATACAGAATACGAAGACATGCTAGGAATTATTCTCCGTGGAAACTAACTTTATGGAAATTATTTTTACATAAAGAGCGAACAGAATTCATAAATAACTAACCTTTCAGGATATGACAGAACACGAACACAGCTCTGGATTCCTCTTCTGACAGTTTTTACAATAAAAATCTGCACAATAAGCCATTGTTTTTATTTTTTGTTCTTCTACATCCTCATTAAAATAGTTAGTGTACGTCCATGACAGATCATATGGAACGATGTTACATCATGTAGAACTAGTGACTTTAAAAATACGACTTTTCTTATACATGTTTAAGAAGGGAAAGGCATTTAATAAAATACAAAATCACGTACAAGTGATCATCATTGATTAATAGATACATAAACTAAAGTTTTAATGTGCAAAGGATTTAAATATGGCGAAGATTCCTGGTAAATTATGCCCCAACTTTCCCATTTGGCGAGTTCTTCTTCCAAAGGTTTTCTTCTAGCAATCGGTATGGAATATGGTGCAGTAGATAAAGGAATGTCAGTATCCAATTATATTTTATATGCCTCTACATTTGCATGTCTTGGTCTATCGGAAAATTGGTTATGGTACATCCATAAAAGTGAAAGTAAATCTTGTTTTTGAACTTCAATTATGTCATTTATTTCAAAAACTTTCTTGTGAATATCACTCTTAGAAGAACTAAATATGCTGACCAGGGCAGTAATTTGTTTTATTAGAGGCATGAACTGGCGTAGCGTTTCAACCTTCTAGCAAGGACCTTGCTAGAAGGTTGAAACGTTGCGTTGGTTTGTGTTTTTGATAAGGTGAATTACTGCCTTGGTCAGCATATTTAGTTTTTCATAATCATGGAAACAAGGCTTAATGGTGTTACACTCTTAGAAGGCATGTATTTAGATTCGATTTCTGATACAGGCACATAATTTAACAATCCACAAGATTTCAATTTATTTTCTTTGGATTGAGGTTCATTCTTAATCATAGAGGTACATTGTTCTTCACATTTAGAGTGTAACAAATTAGAATCTTCATTGTTTAATGTCGCACAAATTTCCTTACCTGAAGAGCTTACTAAACTTATGTGCTGTGTTATGTGCGTAAAAATGGAACTCCCAAAATAACATCAGCGTTAAGTTCCTTTAGAATAAAGAATTCCATAGGAAAATATTCATCATCAATTTGAAGGCTTATAGTTTTGCAACCAGCAATCTTGCACCTTTTACTTCCAACAAATCCAGACAATCTAATATCTTCAACCTTGTCTAATCTAAGATTACCAATCAATGATGTTGTTTTGCACCAAACTTTGTAATTTAAAACATTTGCTTGACTTCCAGAGTCTATTATACAAGTAATAGGTAATTTACATATGAGTCCATGTATGATTGGAACTTCCGTTACAGGAATAGGAACACCATCCTCATTAAAAGTCCAGTCGGGTTCATCGTCGAACCATTCTAACAGAAAGTTTATTTCAAACGTTTTGAAAGATGAACTCGCATTATTTACAACAATATTATGACCTTCTTCACTAACACTATCATCATTTGAACGTTGCCTCTTAACAGGACAGCAGAGGGACTGAGCCACTTCCTTCTGCGCAACTAATTTAAAGATGCTGAGTTGGGAATTTGTTGCTGTATCGATCCTTGTACTTGATCTATTCGCGAAGTATTTTGTTCACGATTTGCCATTCTTGTAGAATCAGAATTAATTTGTGATACCAAACTTGCTGCTTCAGGTTGAGAATTTAATGAATTTGAATTTGCAGGAAAACGCTGATATGGCATTGTATTATTATTAGCACTGCGATTTTCATTCCTGTAATAGAATTGCGATTGATTGAGCAAATTTTCATCATTAAATTGTCCTGTACGTGAACGATAATTATCTTGCCTGTAATTAAATCGGAATTGTCCTCAGTTTCTAGATCTCAAGCCATTATAATTGTTTCGTGCAGTAAAATTTCCATATATATATCCGTGGTAGTTGTAGTGCCTAGTGTGTTTGTGTTTATTTTGTGTAGTAGTTATGCTGTATAATGTGTTTCTGTTTGTCTTGTGTAGTATCGGCGGTGTGTATGTATGTGTCTTGTGTTGTAGTTGTGCTGTCTAGTATGTTGGTTTTGTCTTGCGTAGTAGTTGTGCTGTCTAATTTGTTTGTGTTTGTCTTGTGTAGTAGTTGTGGTGTGTTTGTGTTTATATTTTGTTATAGTTGTGATGTGTTTGTGTGTGTCTTGTGTAGTAGTTGTGCTGTCTAATGTGTTTGTGTTCGTCTTGTGTAGTAGTTCCTCCATTCATATTGGGGGTTAGGCGTAGAGCTGACAACTCTGCACTGTAAAAACACATGTCAAGAAACAACAATATAAGGCCATGGATGTTCCCAAGGTAAAATATTCCGGAGGTAAAATAGTCCCCCGTTCGGATCTCCGGGTGGGGACTACTTTGGGAGGTCCCTGGACTAGGGATAAGATCTACGTTAGGAAGAAGGATGTTAAATTAGGCACCTGGAATGTTCTGAGCCTTTACCGGCCTGGGGCATTTCAGTGTACAGTTAATGAGATAGTTAAGTATAAATTAGATGTAGTAGCTGTCCAGGAAGTTAGGTGGCCAGGAGAAGGGAATTGTAAAACTAAAAATTATACTTTTTTCTATGGTGGTACTGAAAATCATAATTTTGGAACAGGCTTTTTCATAAATAATAGAATTATATCGGCTCTTAAAACAGTAGAATTTATTAATGATAGGATATCATATGCAGTTTTACAGGGTAGGTGGTGTAAAATTATTTTAATAAACATACATGCACCAACGGAAGATAAAGATGATAATACTAAAGATGATTTTTATGCAGAGTTAGAACAGGTCTTTGATAAATTTTCTCAGTATGATATGAAAATTCTGTTAGGTGACTGTAATGCACAAATTGGCAAAGAAGAGACATTTAAACCCACGATTGGTAAAGAAAGTCTTCATGAATTAAGTAATGATAATGGTATAAGATTGATTACTTTTGCAACCTCAAAGAATTTAATTGTGAAAAGTACCACTTTTAAACATAAAGATATCCATAAATATACCTGGTCTTCTCCAGATGGTAAAACTCACAATCAGATAGATCATATTCTCATTGATAAGAGAAGGCATACTAGTATAATTGACGTTCGTACACATAGAGGTGCTGACTGTGCTAGTGACCATTATTTAGTAATTGCTAAATTAAGAGAAAGACTCTCAGTGATAAATCATAAGCAACAAAATCTAAAAGTTCTAAAATTTGATACAGGAAAGTTTACTGATGAAAGAATTAAGAAAGATTACCAAATTAAACTGTCAAATAGATTTGATGTTTTGCAGGATTTAAATGATGATGAAAATATAAATGAAACAGACGTAAATAAGAATTGGGAGCACATACGTAATGCAATAGAATCAGCAGCTAAAGAAAGTATAGGATACCATAAACCGAGAAAAAGTAAGCCATGGTTTGATAATGAATGTCATAATCTAATAGAAATAAGAAATCAGGCTAGACTTAGGTGGTTAAATAACTCTGATGATACAAATCTAAACAATTATAATAGAATAAAGCGAGAAGTTAACCGCACGTTTAGAAGTAAAAAAAGAGATTACTTGAAAACCAAAATTAACGAAATTGAAACAAACAGCAAAAATAAAAATATCAGAGATTTATATAAAGGTGTAAATGAATTTAGAAAGGGGTGGCAACCTAAAGTAAACTTGATAAAAGATAAAGACGGTGATTTTCTAGCTGACCCAAGTGATATTCTAAATAGATCGAAGAACTACTTTAATGACCTTTTAAATGTCCATGTAGGAGATAAATCAGAAGTGAATGAAGTACACACAGCAGAACCTTTAGTTCCAGAACCCAACTTGACTGAAGTTAAAGATGCTATTAAAAGGCTAAAGAGTAACAAAGCACCTGGCATTGATTTAATACCAGCTGAGTTAATTAAATATGGTGGAAATTCATTAATGTATCAAATTCATAAATTAATCTGTTTAATATGGAATAAAGAAGAAATCCCTCAACAGTGGAAAGAATCCATAATTGTTCCTGTGTTTAAAAAAGGTGATAAAATGAACTGCAATAATTACCGTGGAATTTCTCTACTCTCAACAACATATAAAATATTATCTAACATTCTTTTAACAAGACTAACCCCATATGCTAATGAAATTATAGGTGATTATCAATGTGGATTTAAACGTAACAGATCAACTACAGATCAAATTTTTCACATCAGACAGACACTTGAAAAAAAGTGGGAATATAATCAAAATGTCCATCAGCTATTCATTGATTTCAAAAAAGCATATGATTCAGTCAAAAGAGATAAATTATATAATATATTAGTTGAGTTTGGAATACCTAAGAAGCTTGTTAGTATGATAAAAGTATGCACCAGTGAAACAGAAAGTAAAATTCGTGTGGGTATTAATATGTCTGACAAATTTACAATTCATGATGGGTTAAAACAAGGAGATGCAGTATCTCCATTGCTCTTTAATTTTTCCTTAGAATATGCTGTTAGGAAGGTAAAAGAAACTAAAGAAGGACTAAAATTAAATGGTGTGACTCAGTTGTTAGCATATGCAGATGATGTAGACTTACTGGGGGATGATGTGAATACAATTAAGAATAATGCTAAAATATTTTTCAAAACTGCTAAAGAGATAGGTTTGGAAGTTAACAAAGAGAAAACTAAATATATGCTTACAGGCCGAAACCAAGTGTTAGGTAATAATCAAAATCTAATTATTGATAACAACTCGTTTGAACCAGTTTCCAAATTCAAATACTTAGGAGTAATATTAACAAATGAAAATTATATTAAAGATGAAATAAAAAGTAGGCTTAATTCAGGAAATGCATGTTACTTCTCTCTTCATAAACTTTTGTCTTCTCGTTTAATATCTAAGAAACTAAAAGTTAAAATATACAAAACAGTAATTTTGCCTGTAGTATTATATGGATGTGAAACTTGGTCCCTTACATTGAAAGAGGAACATAAATTGAGAGTATTTGAAAATAAGATCCTTAGGAAAATATTTGGACCTAAAAGGGATGAGGAGACAGGTGAGTGGAGAAGGTTACATAATTTAGAACTACATAATTTGTATTCATGTCCAGATATTATTAGAATAATTAAATCAAGAAGACTTAGGTGGGCAGGCCATGTGGCACGAATGGGAGAGGAACGAGGAGTTTACAGGATTCTTGTTGGGAAACCTGATGGTAAGAGACCTGTAGGAAGGCCAAGACGAAGATGGAGGGACAACGTTGAGATGGACCTAAGGGAAATCGGTAGGGATGGAAAAGAGTATATAGAACTTGCTCAAAATAGGGAAATGTGGAAGGCCTGTGTTGCTGCAGCCATGAACCTTCGGGTTTAAGAAGGCTAGAGAGTTAGTTAGTTAGTTAAATTTTTAATGAGAAAATTAGGATTTAGCATCGATGGTGGTGCCGACTGGTAGCTGGTTAATTCATGCACGAACAAATGAATTCCGAAATTAACCTTATTCGGATTTTTGCACCAGTGCGGGAGGCCTGATTCTTACATCCAACCGGCAAACTGAATGACGTAACCTGCGATCAGTGCCATCTATTGGCTTTTACCTTCTTTCATTCAGAGAGAGAGAAACCAAAACCTTACACAGGCTATACTACTGTTATTAGCCGTATTAAAGAAAACATTTATTTCTAAACACTTTGAAAATAATATTGACGTTAATTCTATTGTAATCCTTTTACCATTAATTTTAGGTCTAAGTTTGAGGTTTTTACTTCTTTGTAATTAACATTATCCAACAAAGATGGCATTATTTCTTGTTTTATTTCTATAAAGAATCGCAGCATTATTTACTAAGTGAATAATGGTAATATTAATAATAATAAATACTATAAATTTATCTCTATTTTAATTATTAGAAATAAAGCATATTTGTAAGAAAATAATTGCTTAAAGGGCCAAACTTAATGCAGAACTGGTAGAAGTAATGTTAAGACTATCAAATAACACTGCAATTTAAAATTTCGTACCCAGTATGGTAGGTGAGTACTGATAGAAGACAAAAAATGGTCAATAGCTAGACTTCATTTAATTATTTTT
Source organism: Lepisma saccharinum (assembly GCF_977018435.1). Taxonomy (NCBI): domain Eukaryota; kingdom Metazoa; phylum Arthropoda; class Insecta; order Zygentoma; family Lepismatidae; genus Lepisma; species Lepisma saccharinum. The sequence goes on along the minus strand of NC_139244.1, from coordinate 21,843,434 downwards.
GAGAGCTTGAGTCCTGCTGAAAAAGTATCAACTTAAAGGATTAAGAGAAGTCTAACTATTTTCAATTTCTTAGCCTCCTAGCAGTACTTACTTATTGGATTGGTTTGAGTTCTGGTTTTCATGTCAACTTAATGCGCAGGAAGGCTAATAGGGATTAGACCTACAGTTTAAAGTGGAATCCGAACCACTATGTGCCTCCACCGGGTTTCGAACCCGGGATCTTTAATTACAACGCCATCGGGGATGTCCTTATTGGGTTCGGAATACAATTTATAATAACTCTTTCAAAGAGAATAGTGTTTTATCCAATTACATGGTTACATATTTAAATCAAATGTTTAATAAAGTAAAGGAAGACGTTTTTAATCGCCACCTTAAGTGGAAAAATATTAAACTATTACGTTAATTGAATTTTATAATAAACACTTTACTTTGCAGAGTTTGCATTCTGATTGGGTCCTTGGATTTTTATTCATATTACGCACACACAGAGGTTGCCGTAAAAATTAACAATCTGTCTTTTAATTTATAAAAACGGGACGAAACTTTTTTTTTAAAAAATTTAAATGTGGATATTTTTAGTTTAGTGTTCCAGTTTAGTGCACCATAAATATATTTTTAAAAACAAAATTATTAAAATTGCCTAAATTAGATAAAGTACGGAATGGGCGTTAATGCCTCAAAAACGGTCTTGGTAATTTGAATGGCAGTGAAAATTGACGGTCTTAGGCAGCCATTTCTTCAACCAACGATTTCTCTTCTTTCTACTGCTTCCATTTTGTTATTGTTTATTTCCCTTCACTCTGATTTATACGGTACAATGTCTGTTGTTTTGTTCTAATTGCCTTACGTCACATGGGAAACAGTTTTGATTCCGGCTTCTCAACTTGAAGCTGCATTGTATTGGTCTACTTTGTCGTAGTAGAAACTTGGGTGTGTCAGATCTGAACTGACTTAAAAGACCAAAGACTTCAGAGGATTTGTAGAAGTCTATCCTATCCATTAGAAGAGAGAGAAGGAAGGTTGAAATATGAATGGGAAGCAGTTGGAGATGTTGATTAAAGATAGGCGGCTCTTGCGAGGACGTTTCTCTCGGAAGGAAGATGAAAGAATGGAGAGGGCCGTCAGCGTATCCAGATGCAGACTGAAGATCGTTTGTGAATTGTTGCAGACACTGATGTGATCTCTCGCTAGTTGGAACAAGGCTTCGTGCTCTTGGAGATCTCGCACACTTTAGAGCATTTGAGACTCGCGCTGAAAAAGGTTTGAAGAGATAAAGAAGTGGGAAAGACAATAGAAGATTATAACCTTCATTTGGTTATTGTGCTGTTCGAACGCGTGACCGTGTAGCGGCTGAAACAAGCCGCTTGCAGCCGAAATCGGATGTACGTGTCCCCTCAAGTCGAGCGCGTAGATTGACTTTAATTATTGTAATTAAAATATTTCACAATTACTATTACAAAGTAATCCACCTTATGTAAGATGTTGGAAATGTTTTCCATGTCCTGCTACATATTTTTCACATCTATAGAGAAAGTTCAATTGAAAATCACCTTCTTCACTAAAGCTCTAATCAATAATGTTTGAGTTTTCGTTGTAAGTCCACCTTATGCACAGGAAGGCTAATCGCGACTAGGCCTACAGTTTAAAGTGGGGTCTGAACCACTTGTGCCTCCATCGGGTATCGAAACAGGTACCCCTTGATTACAAGGCGACGACGTTACCACTGCGCCATCGGGGAGGCCTGTAATCAATAAAGGCGACCGGAGGGTGGTACTGATCACATCACTTCGAAAATGGCCGAGATTGTGAATTCATTGCCTCCATGTACAGGGTGTAGCTTTTCCTATATATGTGTGCGTGTAATTATTAATATTATATTAGTATATTTAATAGAGATTTATTTCTGACAAACAAACACCCTTGTTTCGAATATCATCAATTAGCCGAGATAACTGCTCTATTTTGCCCTTGGACGATGTGTGTGGGAAAAGTCCTCCCCCCCCCGTATCTGTTGGTTCTGGCGTCCATCAATTTTGCACATACGTGTCTTTACCATGAGGACAACTGTACAAGCGAACGAAAACAATTTTCGTTACAGTCAAATGAAAAAACTGCACTTTTCTGCTCAAGTGAATTGAAATTGAGAACAGACATTTATATAACTCCGAAGGAAGGTTCATCTTACATTCCGGAGCACAAGAAGAGGAGAGAGACAATTTTCATTTTCCTTCTCTCTCTTAATTTCTTTATTTGGACTTGCGTTTACGTACAGAGCAGAAGTTAATTACATTTCTCTTATTTCAGTAAAAAAAATATAAGGAAATGAAGAAGCAGAAAAGCAAAGAAAAAGAACCGCAGAAAATTGTTGATGATTGAAGTAGAAGTAAATTCGCTTGTGGATGAAGAACTAGAAAAACACAAGTTGATTGGAAGACAGGGTGGGTTTCGTAAGTAATTATGGAATCATGTGGGGGATCAAAGACATTCAGTATTTCCCACTGTTCCTTTTTTGCCGATTCGTCTGTCTCAGTGAAGATTGCATTATCAAAAGGACCTTCAGTAGATGATTATGCCAACTACCAGAAAAATATGAAGGAAATTATGAATCAAATTAACTGAATTTCTCTAATTTGTTTCAGGAAGATGTACCGAAAGGAGAAGGGTTCAATATACTAGGTAAATCAAAAAGTAAAGGCAATTTTTACATAAGATCTTTATTTCCACACAAGAAGAAGAGCTACACATGTCACTTTTCCACATATACAATGCACTTTTGGTATCGTGCAATCAGCTTCTGTATCCCGTGCGCAAAGAAGAGGTTTTTGGTTGGTCACGAAGCCACGTCTTCACCGCCTGCTGGACCTCGTCATCCGACCTGAACCGACGACCACGAACAAACCTTTTGGTACACTAACTCACTATTGCATATGCTGATCCGAAACTTATGTCGAAGAGTTCCGCCACTTGTGCTATTGTGATATCCACCCGTTGGAAGTTTTCTTCTGGGCGTCCACTTCGACTTTTGTCCGTTACGCTTGTGCGTCCCGATTTAAAGCTGTCCACCCACTCGTACACCTTTCGTTGAGTTATGGTGCTTGCTCCATCCTGCGCTAACAGCCGAGGGTGGATGTCGGCCGGTTTGACTCCCACAGCCCACAGAAAGCGCAATACGGTGCGCTAGTTACTAAATGGTGCAATCGTGGAGTGGTGCGTCCACACGTGTGACCTTCTTGCTCCGCGACACTCGACTGAATGATGGATACTCCTACTTCCACGTCACTCCAAGTATACACGTGGTGACGTCAGACACACCCAGTCTTCGTTTATTCCTGCGAGAACTCAAAATTGCCTTTAGTTTTTGATTTACCCTAATACAATACTTTCTAAAGTGATAATGATCACTAATACTCGGAGACTATAATGTTAAAATCTCATCTTCATATACCTGCAGTTTCTGTGAAAGAAAAAGACAATTGTCCAGACAGGCAATTGAAACTCCCCTTAAGGCACCCCCCAAATAAATTAGTCTACGTACGCCTATGAAAGTGAGAGGTGCAAAACAAATGCCTCCACTTTATCTTGTCATCTTGCTTGAAATGTGAAAGAGGGAGAAAGAGAAAGATAAATGGGGGAAAGTAATAAAGAAACAGCCTGATAAAGAGAGAAGGATAGAGGGAACACAAAAACAAAGAGAGAAAGGAAGAGTCAGACAAAGAATCAGCTGCAGAAAGAGAGATGAAAGCACGAGGAAAATGGAGGAAGAAAGAAGACGAAGTGATAGAGAAACCGATGTAGAAAAGGGAGAGAATGAATAGAAGGAAAGAGAAAGAGAGAGAATATAAATAGCCATGTTATGAACATACCTCGGATTTTGGGTTTTTAATCTATTTTTTCCTTTGCAGGTAAATAAGAAATAACAAGTGATATCAGCATTTCATTAAAAAACGAAACAACTGACGAACTATTATAGTGCATAAAATAACCTATTTTTCTTGTTAGAACCTATTTTAGGTTTATGTGCCTAAATGAAACCTTTTTTTAGGTTTTTATATATATTTTTAGGTTTTACAGGACTTTTATATCTCAGAGAGGTATTTACTAGGTTTGGTGGCGAAATAATTCAATGACTGGTGTGTTTGAAACATGTTTTCTGTCGATTTCTCTCCCTCCAAATATATGATGGTCATCAAAACTTTCAACAAAACAAAAAATGTCTGACGTCACTGTTACCTGCAGACAGTGGCGCCGAAAGGGGGCAGTTTCCCTCTACTTTTTGCCCCTGCACTATAGACTTTTAATGCTAAGCCTTGCCTACTAAGATAAAGTAAACTGTCCTTGCCACAGCTCTCTTCCTCTTCATTTTCCGCTTTGGTACTCAACTCAATCGTCTCTACTGCCTGCACAGTCCCAAGTGCAAACTTCTGATCTGTGCGGCCTTGTTCACTCTCGTGTCAGTTTGGTCCTTTTTGGCATTCATGCCTTGCAAAGTAATGTTTTAGCATTCAAATTTGCTTTGATTGATTGATTGAATTGGTGTTTAAGTTCACTTTATGCACAGTAACCTAACCTAACCTAACCTAACCTAACCTACAGTTTAAAGTGGGATCCGAACCACTGTGCCATGTGCCTCAACCGGCTATCGAGCTACAAAAGGTGGCGTTTGAGTGTGGATAACGCAAAAGTGTTCATGGTGGTCGCTAGACCCATGATAAAATTCAAGTGTAATTCTTTGTTTTCAAGGCGAAATTTCCAAAAAATCAAGGAATCAAGCAGATGTTTTCTCTGTTCCAACCTTACGTATTACCGACTCTCACCCTCCCTTCCACACACAAAAATATTAACAATGTAAAGGGTTTGTATGATTCCAATGTACCAAAAAATTACCTAATCAACTTCAACATATATTATTTTGTAATAATCTTCCGTCTGTCAGATAGATTGTTCTGCAAAAGACACTAACAAAGTTAACGGATTGAGAAAATGTTGTTATATTTTCCATGCAGCTTTCTTTTTCTTCCTAAAAAATAAAATAAAATGAAAGCTAAATTGAGATAAACTTGCCTCAGGGCATTTATAAACATGTTTAAATTTAATGGGATTTGGATTAATAACAGTTGCAATTGTTCACGTCTACGCAGAAAAAATTGGAAAAGAGAAATCATCCGGTTCTACCTTTTTTAATGTTTTGCTAAAATTCATGAATAATTTTCAGAGCCAATAATTTGCGGAACCAGTAACTCACGTGTAATTCCTGGAATTCAAGGAATTCCAAGTGAGTAGCCACCCTGATATTGTGCAGCAAATTTTACATACCTAATTCATTTTTCATATCAACAAGTAACTTTATCTAACAGCATAAGTGCAGTATTATAATAATTTGTAGATAATTTTGAAAATGATATAAAGAAATGAAAATTTGTTTAGAAAATTTATATTCAGTTATTACGGTTCGTGTGAAATTTTGATTTTAACGATTGTATCTAATCAGTATCTTTCAGGTTTTCTTTATACCAAATGAAGTCTTTTTGTAATCTTTTTCAGGATTTTTCGAGCCTACTAATGGAACCCAAACCCAATTAGCACGTATTAACGGGTTTGCCTCAGAACATTCCTGGGTGTTCACTTGCAGGAATTAGGAAAGTTGCTCTGAGGAAATGGGGGTGATGAAATTCTCGTCTCTGATTGGAGATCCTACTGGATTGACTGAGTACGTTATTGGAGGAAATGAAAAGATGATTTTTTTTTCTCATGTGCCAGTAGGTGCCGACTGTGAAGAAGGGTAGGTACTTTCTATCCTCTAAAATATCTAAAGAGGGGTGGTTTATCCCCTACAATTATCTTCGCCTCCAATTATCCACTTGCTAGAGATGAGTTGATAAGCTTTCTTCCTCTAAATAGCCTATACGTTTACTGGATAATCTCGATGAGATTACAGAGGCTTCCCTGATGGCGTAGTGGTACGTCGTCGCCTTGTAATCAAGGGATACCAGGTTCGATACTACTTTAAACTTTAGGTTAGACCGACTATCTTATCTGTGCATAAAATGGACTTAAGACTCATTGAGGTTGCACCTCCAGAGTTGTAAGAAGTTGCCACATCAGGCAGTAAACAAAGTGGATATTATTTCACAAGACTTATTTCCAAGCCTGTTAGCATATGAATATTTTCAAGTAACATTTTCATCAAAATCTACCATCGCACATAAATACACGACTCATCTTCTCATATAAATTGGCCCCTCACAGAAATTATGTAAAATTGTGGCGCCACGCTTGATTCTAATCTCAGGTAACACACACACATCGCTCCTGAAGTAATGAAATTTAACTAGCCTGCATTGAGACATCCCAGAGGATAGCAGGCAGTTTAACAGAAGGGTTAGAGTAATCTCATGATATATTCAGTCAATGACACAAGTAATACGGTTCTATATAAAATAAGAATACACAATTTCATATTTGTCTGTATTATGTTAAGTATTAGACATAGAACTCCTTACAAAACCTATAAGGCGTATTATTAGGTATTCAATAAGCACAACGTTAAAATAGTATTATTATTATTGTTACGTGGGAGTTTCAATTTACTGTTAACGGAAAAAATGGTAAAAAATAATGTTTGTGTTACTTAGCAGACGATATATGCAACAGTAAATTTCAAATACTTTAGATTTTAGTGTTACAGGAAACCTTTAAAATACATCAATATCAAGTACTACTGTTCCTGCTTAAATTTCTAAAGTCTGCTTAGAAATATAATTGAAGTCTTCTGTTTTGTTATCTGTACATCCTTCCTTCTTCCTTGCTCCCTCTTTCCTTTTGACTGTTTTTCTCTTCATTCTCTTTCTTTCTTTCCCTGTGTCTGCCGTTCTCTCCTTCTCTTTATCTATCTGTATATTTGTCTCTCTCTCTCTCTCTCTCTCTCTCTCTCTCTTGCTCTTTTTCTTTTCCCTTCTCTGTCTTCTCCCCTTTTCTCTTCATCTATCTCTGTCCTTGTCCTTCTTTCTTTTTCGTTTTCATTTTATTTCTCTCCCTTCGCTTTATTTTGTTTCTATTTACTTTTCGCTTTTTGTTTCCCCTTTCGCTTCGCGTTCCTCTCTCTACCTAGCTTTATTTGTTTCTCTCTATATATTTAACTTTCTTTATATCTCTCTTCGCTTCGCTTTCCTTGTTTCTCTTTCAGTCGCTTTCATTGTTTGTCTTGGAATGCAGTTGTAATATTTTTCCTTCCTCTTTCTTTCAGTTTCTCTGTAGATGTCAGCATTTGTCTTCCCCATTTTTTTGTCACCTACTCTCCTTGCTCGGTTTCCTGCACTTCCTGACTATTCACCCGTTCTTGAAAGTTCAATTCATACATTCCAACGCATGACAACTCTACTATCCAAGAATTTCTTTCCACCTAGCTATTACAAAATCGTAACATATACCATCAAAAAGTTCATTTGCAGTAAAGACGTCACTCTAACAAAGTTACCGGTGTTCTATAAAAGCCTTTAAGTGTTGTGGGCGAAAGACAGAGGTAATGGAAACATAAATATTTTAATAGCTTTCTTGGTATAAATTCAGAGCCATGACTTGAATTGCCTCAATTGAGAGGGAAAGTGTCTTCAGACAACGCTGAGGTAATTTTCGTGGCATAATTGAAATGGTTTAGCTGTCGCCTTTTCGATTAGAACATTTCTTGGCAGAGTGAGCCATATTTGGAAAGATAACGCGCTTCACATCAAAGGAAATTTACAAAGCGTTAGGGGTTTAGGTTGGTTGATTTAATGTTTTAAGTCCACTTTACGCACAGTAAGTCTAATCGGGACTGAACCTACAGTTTAAAGTGGAATCCTGTGCCTCCACCGGGTATCGAAGCCGGGATCGTAGTGGTTTTGTACGTAGAGCTTTACAGGATACTCCCTTACAGTAATCTTTTGAAGTAACTAAATGTGACGTGAGAAGCACATTTCTTCCATGTAATAGTGCACAGGCTGCAGTAACATTGCAGCAAAACGGGGGGGGGGGGGAGTATCTGTAGTTGGTTGGTTGATTTAGTGTTTTAAGTCGACTTTATGCACAGTAAGGCTAATCGGGACTGGACCTACAGTTTAAAGTGGAATCCGAACCACTATGTGCCTCCACCGGGTATCGAACCCAGAACCCCTTGATTACAAGGCGACGACGCTACCACTGCGCCATCTGGGAGGCTAGTATCTGTGTGTTTGTGTGTGTAAACTGCGGTGATTATGTCGGTATGGCGTCTGTGTGTCGCACGAGAGGTCGTGATTTCAGATGGAAATATTCCAAATCATGTTGCTGCATGGAGTTCAGCCAGTCTAATAAATAGATACATGAGAACAAGTCTGGGGGTAAAGGGGGCTGGAGAATGGTGCTGAGCGCATCACCTCTAAAAATGAATGAATTAAAATTGTTACATGTGTCGTTATATATGGCCATTTTACAGCTTTTCAAAGTATACGAGGAAAAATCCTCATCTAAAATCCTTACCATAAAGTTAAAAAAGACATGTAAAGAGCCCCTTGATAAAAGTTAAAACTGCAAGGACAGGACAAAGACAACACATCATCAGAAATAGGCCTACTCTTTTAAAAAAAACTAAAAACATGTTCTACAACAGTCATCATCTTCCTCTACAAATGGCCGAGAGTGGGAATGTACGGAGCCTTACCGTCACATCCCTCCATATGACTTCACGACATGTTGCAATGTGTAGAAGGTAGCTTTACCTTATACACGCACATACCAGATGGTTCGAAAGGTAGTGCACAAAACTGAAAGAATGCATCAAGCCCTTTTTAAAGGTTTTTATATATTTTTAAAGGTTTTACAGGATTTTTATGTCACACAGAGGTATTTGCTTTGTATGCTCACGAAAAAATTCAATAACGAACGTGTTTGAAACGTACTCTCTGTCGATTTCCCTTCCTCCAAATCCATGGTGATTTTTCAAAGCTCAAATGTCTGGTTGGTGCCACCGTTACCTGTACAGTCTAATGTGGTCCGATCTGTGTGGTCTTGCTCACTTTTCGCGTCACTTCGGTGCTTTGTGGCAGTCACGCCTTGCAAACTAACATTTCAGCATTGATGTTTGCACCACTGACTATGTTTCTGTTGAAATATAAGATGATCCTCGTAGACAAAATTGCGGAGTTTGTGGATAACATGAAAACAGATTGTTGCCTTACTATACGGAGAAGAGTGGATTTTTATAGCAAATTTCCAATGGTAAGTTCTGGCATCGCCGTAGGGTTAGGCAACACACATAACGTTATGCAAGATATAGGTGTCCAATTTTCATTGCTTTAGGACCTATTTTAGGGTTTTTAGGACCAATTTTAGGGTTTTTAGGACCTATTTTAGGGTTTTTAGGACCTCTTTTAGGATTTTAGGACCTATTTTAGGATTTTAGGACCTATTTTAGGGTTTTCAGGACATCTTTTAGGATTTTAGGACCTATTTTAGGGTTTTTAGGACCTCTTTTAGGATTTTTAGGACCTCTTTTAGGATTTTTAGGACCTATTTTAGGGTTTTTAGGACCTCTTTTTGGATTTTTAGGACCTCTTTTAGGATTTTTAGGACCTCTTTTAGGATTTTAGGACCTATTTTAGGATTTTTAGGACCTATTTTAGGGTTTTTAGGACCTATTTTAGGGTTTTTAGGACATCTTTTAGGATTTTTAGGACCTATTTTAGGGTTTTAGGACATCTTTTAGGATTTTAGGACCTATTTTAGGGTTTTTAGGACATCTTTTAGGATTTTAGGACCTATTTTAGGGTTTTTAGGACCTCTTTTAGGATTTTTAGGATATCTTTTAGGATTTTTAGGACCTATTTTAGGGTTTTTAGGACCTCTTTTAGGATTTTTAGGACCTCTTTTAGGATTTTAGGACCTATTTTAGGATTTTTAGGACCTATTTTAGGGTTTTTAGGACCTCTTTTAGGGTTTTTAGGACCTCTTTTAGGATTTTTAGGACCTATTTTAGGGTTTTATGACATCTTTTAGGATTTTAGGACCTATTTTAGGATTTTTAGGACCTATTTTAGGGTTTTTAGGACATCTTTTAGGATTTTAGGACCTATTTTAGGGTTTTTAGGACCTCTTTTAGGATTTTTAGGACCTATTTTAGGGTTTTTAGGACCTCTTTTAGGATTTTTAGGACCTATTTTAGGGTTTTTAGGACCTCTTTTAGGATTTTTAGGACCTATTTTAGGGTTTTAGAACCTCTTTTAGGATTTTTAGGACCTCTTTTAGAATTTTTCGAAACTATTTTAGAATTTGATTTTTAGAGCCTATTTTAGGAACCTTGAAAAGCACACTTTTTAGAACCTAAAAATCCTCGGTCTACCGATATCATCTGACAATGAACTCTCTCCAAGTCAATCCAAACCTTACTTTTCGAAAGTGGCTTCAGAGACGTAGACTAGTATGTTGGAGAGACTTCAGGAAGAGATATTCTGTCAAGAAGTTTATTACATTGTGGGTCTTGAATAATTAAGTGACATAATGGGACTCCATTAGCACCTTCAGTTATCGAACTACTAATCTGCCTTTGAACGTTTAGAGCTTCCTTTTTACGATTTCTTCCCCTCCCTAAGGACACACTACTCAAGAGGTCCACCCATTCGCACGCCAGTTAAAACCGAAGCTTTTGTTCCGCAGAACATGACTACATTTTCTCTTTACTTAATTAATGCATATTTTTATATTTTCTTATTATCATCTTAAATTTTCTTATAACTCGTGGCGCAACAACCCGTGAGGGGCAGGGCCTACCTATAGATTGATGGCCTGACTCACACGAGAAGCGGGCGATCATCCAACCAGTTTCGGAGTGACGTGTGGTCAGCACGACGAACCTCCCACTCGTTGTTGTAGGTTTCCACGACCGGGTTGTTACGCTGCTCCCAGGAGACTTGAACCTGGTGAGTTAGCCGGAGCCCAAAGCATGACGATTGAACGGGGAACCATACATACATTAAATCACACTAATAATTTTGACCAGCTCTTTGTGTGTGTGTGTGTATTATAGCTATTGTTTTCAGCATAGGCAATTCTTAACATGAGCATATGAAATTCATAAATTCTATGCACTATGGGTGCGTTCCGAAAGTCATAACTAGGGAAAGGAACTTTAGGTAAATAAATGTTTTTTCTGCGATAAGATAGAGACCCTCATTTTTGCCAAAATTCTGATCATAGCCTTATATGTCAACACAGCAAATTTTATTTTACATAAAAACACATATTTTCCAGTTTTCCGTATGTAAATACATATTTTGCGAATTTTCATTTTAAATACATAAAATCGCTCATTGACTTCATCTACCTCGAAATCCTCGAAGGAAAAATGTGTATTCTCCGCACCTCTTTCATATCGAGAGTGCTAGGTTTGTTTTGTCTTTGAGCACCCTCGCTGGCAGACTTCTGGCACCTCGCCTACGATCCTATTGGGAGAAAATAGCTGTAAGTAGCTGGGGCTGGCTACACGTAACGATAGCAAGGCTTTTTAATGAAGCAATGCAGCTATTGTGGCCGGAAGGCATAAAATTTGACAATGTTCTTCTCTTGACAGATGCTGCAGCTTACATGCAGTAGGCCTTGCTGTTAGCTACCCCAAAATGGTGCACGTTAAATGTGTGACTCATGCGTTGCATAGAATATGTGAAAAGATAAGAGCTCTTTATCCCAATGTCGATGAACTGGTTTCAAATGTGAAGAAAGTTTTTATCAAGTCGCCTAGAAGAATAGACATTTTTAAACAAAAATGTCCTGAAGTTCCCCTTCCCCCTACACCTGTAGTTACGCGATGAGGCACTTGGTTGGATGCAGATGTTATGCCCAGAACTTTGAAAAAATTGTATCTGTTGTAAATGATGTCGACAAAGAAGAATTCTGCAAGAACTGTTGATGGAGCCCTCCTTAAAAGTCGAATTGGCATACATCTCAAGAAACCTGTCCTTTCTCTCCAATTCCATACGAAAGCTTGAATCGTCCGCGTATAGTAGAAACAAAACTGAAAGAATTCACTGGATCTAACGCATGAATGCAAATGTCTAAACGTACAGAATTTTTTGGGAAAAACCAAGGTTTTCAAACTTTGTGCCAAATTGCACGTGTTTTGAAAAGTGAAGTAGAGGAAGAGGAAGCTTTGGAAAACTTCAGCGTTAGTGACATTTCGTGCTTCAAATATGCAAGAATTGTTTCTTGTGACGTGTAGCGATCTTTCTCACAATATAAGATGCTTTTTAGAGATAATAGTCACAGATTTACAATGGAGAATTTGGAAAAGCTATGGTGATCCTCTGCAACTCTTCCAAAAAATAGCTCGCTAAGAGGTAATCATTTAGAAACTAATTTCAGGTGTTTAAAATGCATTTTATAGTTTGTTTTTGTTACCAAATGTTTTTTATTTTTGTCACATATTTTCCTGTTTTTATCACATATTTTCAACATTTATGACACATAAAAAATAAATATTTCTGAGTTTTTTAGCACATAAAGTTCCGTTCCCTAGTCATAACGAAAAGAACGAAAGTAACTGGTCTCGTGAACCTGGTGAAACCAATTATTTTACAGACTTATGGGACGCTCTAGACGAAAGCGCAGGCGCAGCGTTTTGTTTATAAAAAAATTCCGCATGGCGTCCAGCGGAAGGCATTTCCTTCTGGCAGAAATAAACTGTGGACACTGTTACTCATTTTAATCACATTGTAAGAACAGTTGAGGCACACTCATCGTGTGCATGTTGCTTCATATCGCTCTCTGTTAAAATTATAATACAATTCCCGAACTAGTGCACTTTAAAGCCATCACGCACCCGCGGTGTCTGCAGGCAGCAGACGAATCTCACTGAACAAACCAGCCTCCTGGCCCGTGCGCTTGGTGAATCTCGTTCTTGCACGAGACGCACGGAATGCGACTTTTGGGACAGCATAATGAACCTCATGAAACGCACGGATGCACTTATGGAACGGCCAGTTGCCATAACTCGTTTAACGCGTTAAACACGTGCGACTTTCAGAACGGGCCCAATATCTTCCTGAAATTATTTGCGCATTTCTGGACTCAAAATTAGAATTCCCAACCAACTTCCGATATTTATAGTGAAGAGAAGTTTTACCATTAGACATTTTCATATTGTTCGTCATTCCTAAAATTACGAAATGATTTTCGGAAATCTAGATATGGACATGAAATTTCTTCCTAATCCCGATATGGAAATTTCTATATCTCCACATCCCTAGTGATATGCAAAAGCGTAAAATGTGTGATGACATTTTCTCAGTCAGTTGCAAGGGAAGAAAATAAAAATTACTTCCCTTACTGTGAGTGAGAGCCCATATAGAGCTTAACCATGATAAGAATGCCCCCGGCAAACTAGCGAACTAAACTGCAGTCATTTGTTTTCACCTTTTACTTTCCCATGTCTCCTGCAGTTTGACAATGCTACACAATTTGGCAATGCAGGTGCACGAGAACAATGTAAGCAACTGATTGCATCGCTCACGCTACCTCCGCTCCCTTATGGTCGAAAATTCGACTACAACGCCACGGGGGCATTCTTATTTTGATCAAGCTATACTTTTCGAGTTATATTCTTATTGCCTAGGTAGGTTTAGAGTGTACAAAAGCTTTTATTATAGCACAGCGTATTCAACTGTCTATATAAGAATTCAACTCCATCTGTCGGTGAGAAACTGAGAACATTACGATTTAAACAGGGACTGGGTGTTCTTTGCGAATGTAGCTTCATCAAGTCAAAAGTGGTAGAAAAGCAAAGCAAAATAAACCAAATTAATCAACCAAATCAATCAATCAGCTAACCACTCCGCCATTTTAAATGTTACTACCATGTCGAAGATATTTCGGGGGGAGGGGGTTCAAACCTGCAACCCGTTGTTGAGAATAACTGGTTGATGCTGTAGCACTGTCTCCAGGCAGATACTTCGAGTCGCTCTGAGTCCTTTTGTGGAGTAAGTTTCATCTAGTTCCGTAAAGGATAACGAGATGCTATTTTCTCATCTTTCCGACTCCCCTCATTCGTCCTGGATGATTACAGACCTCGCTTAGATGAGACAGCGGAGGGGTAGGATAAAGATGTCTTGATGAAACGAGGTCAAAGAGATAGAGAGAAAGAGTCCGAATTGGAAAGCAAAGATGCGAAGTCAAATGGACACTCACTCGGGAGAGGGTACGAGAGGCAACGATTTTGTCCATCAAGGTTTCCAATATTTGCGAAACGGTCCATTATGCAATTTATTTCAGATTTCGCTGTCTGTACTTATGTGGCCAGATTGTTCTTCAGAGATCAATCAGTTCATTTCTTAAGAAATTAATGTTACTTTTTTCCTATAACTTGCAACGAATTAGGCTATTTAGCATTATTCTCCAGGCACAAACATTATTGATTTTATTTAAAAAATGGAAAATAAAACTGGAGATTGCTTAGGTCATTATTATTTAATTAACTTGAGTTGTAGAAACGACTTTGTCTTTCTTTTTTCTTGATGTTGATGGTTTAATTGGTCCAAGGCATGTTTGTAACTAACTCTTTAGCCTTCGTAAACCCGAAGGTTTATAGCTGCAGCAACACAGGCCTTCCATCTGTCCCTATCTTGAGCAAGATGTATCCACTTTTTTCCATCCCTACCGATAACCTTTATGTCCATCTCAACGTTATCTCTCCATCTTCGTCTTGGCCTTCTTACTGGTCTCTTACCATCAGGCTTCCCAACAAGAATCCTGTAAACTCCTCTTTCCTCTCCCATTCGCGCTACATGGCCTGCCCACCTAAGTCTTCTTGATTTTATCATTCTAATAATATCTGAACATGAATACAAATTATGTAGTTCTAGACATGTTTGTACCTGATACAATTCTGGATAATATTCGTTAGTTGGCACCGCTTAATTCGATAGAAAAATTATCAGATAGCGCTAATGAGTTCCCTTTTTTTCAAGTGAGGTTTTACCTGGGATAATTCAATGCAACTTAGCTAATAAAAAGTCTATGAAACAGTTACTATAATAACAGACTACTATTAAACTTTAGAAACTCAAATTCCTCCAAATGACGTCATTTTATCGTAACCCTTCAATATCTTACGTGTATCTACCTTATTCATCTTAATATAGCTATAACTGTTTTCTTTTGAATGGATGATATTTAGCGAACAACTATCCCCACAATTCAATGCGCGAAATCATCTTCCGCCGCCATATTTCTGGCAAACAGATCATACCTTCGTTGAAAACATGCCGGGTAAGATATTGTGTGTATCTATGATCTTTGCAGAAGTGATTCAAGGTATGTGGAATGTGTACGTATAAAATATTGCAAATTTCTCGCTGTAAGAAGGCTTCACATACGCTTTCCTTAACACGTGCGAATCTATCTGCCCGACTTCGTGATGTTTCTTCCCAAACTGCACTGCGTGATGACGTCAAGTTGAATATCATTCTTCATGAAATTCGAGAGCCTTGGTTTGGCAGTAAAAAGAAACATACCGACATAATAGACTGTTAATGGGCGTTTTCAACTGCAGCGCTTCCTCGATTGCAAAATGGTCAAACGTTGTGGCCTGTGATTCGGATTACACTTTAAACTAGTCCGTGTTAGCCTGTCTGTCCATAAAGTGAACTTATAATATACGCATACTTTCAATTTACGACAATGGTTTCTTTCTTATACCTACTTATTGTTAATCAATTGGAAGCATTCTCCTTAAGGTTTACAAACTCGTTTTCTCAGCTTGTGTATTGTATTGGGAGTTGTGACTTTCTAAAATACTCCATACGATCTCACAGTCTACTCTGGACATAGTGATGTTTCCGTTGCATGTACTGGTTTCGTTACAGCCTGTGGCAACTCAAATGAGAATATTATCAAGCTCAAAAATCTTGTTTACGAGAGCTATAAATTCAATACCCAAGCATCGAAAGTAAAAAGTTTAAAAAAATAACTGTACTCTTTGAAAGAGAGGGAGAGTTGGGTTAAGTTAAAGGGGATGGTTCACAGCCAAGCAAAATCGTAAGAAGAAAAAGCCGATAATTATGCTGTGCAGAATTCTGTACATAAAGTGGCATATTTAAGTGGGAACTAAGTATGAGTCGTCGCATCGAAGTGCTGGAGTGGGGAAAGATTGAAAAATAAATATGTATACGTTTGTGTGTGTGTGTGTGTGTGCACACGCACGCACACCCCGTAGTTCTATTACACCGAACAAAATTTCACACTGTGTAGAGCACTTCAAGACGAACAGTTTTTCTTGTAACATTTTACTTGTTGAGGTCTCGAAAAATGGTATTTTCTATCATGTGTGTATAATGTCACTGTGGCATCATATACAGTCCCTACCAAAAGTTTAAGACCATCAACTTTTTTCATATAAATGAATCCTGACCGAAAGTTTTTGGTACAAATATGGAGTGAAATTGTATGGAAGTAATATAGTGTGCGAAGCATACGAATTGCCGAAAAAATATTGGTATACGTCTTGTAGTTCTTGAGATACGAAAGTGGAAAATCAAATTTCTTAACTGAAAAATCCAGCATTTTGAAGTACAGATGAATGTGAACATGAACGAAGGTTTTTGCGCAAAAAGAAAATGCTAAAATTTTTCTCGTGTTTTATATTTTTTTCTAAAATTTGCAAAATAAAAAAATACAGCGAAAACTGAGAGGTCTTCAGATAACAATATCTTCCTCAGCGATTGCGCCGGAGTGAACAAATTTTATCAGTCATTAGTTGAAATGTGTGTCAATAGATGGCGCAGAAAGACATATCTCGAGTACAGGAATTGTGCAAGTCCAAACGTGTTTTCGTTACGCTTGATAATAAACAGGCTGTTTGAACAGCAAGCTACATGATAATAGGGGAAAAAATCTGTGCCCGTGGCCGTGAAATGACAAATAATTCGTATGTACAGATGCAATAGGTCTCATAGAGAAATTGAAGTCGCATTTAATGATAGCAAAACCTGCGTGGCGAATACAATAAACAAATTCAAGCAGCAAAGTACAGTGGTTGATAAACCACGCTGCGGCCGCCCCTGGGCAACGTCTGTACGCGGGGACCGGATAATCGCGAGACTTGCCACACGTCAGCAGCAAGAATGGCTTGGATTCAAGCGAGGGAAATCCCATTGTTGCCTTGGCCAGCATGAAGTCCGAACCTGAATCCTACAGAAAATCTATGGAATACCATTGGTCTTCGTGTAGCCAGACGCCAGCTAAGGAATGTCCAGGAATTCCGTGAACAGATCTCCGAAGTATGGAATGAGATTTCGCCCCAAGAATGGCAGAAATTGGTCCGCAGCATGAGAAAACGTATGCAAATGTGCTTGAAACTTAAAGGTGGATCTATTGACTATTAAAATTTCACACTTCATTCATCAAATTTCAGGAGAAATGTTTGCTTCCAAGTATATTTTCAAAGTTCAGATTTAATGATTTTACAAATTGTACCTTTACTTGCATCTATTAGTTAAAAGTGCATTAATATGCCCTTACACTTTCTTGATCTTGATGTATCTTTCAATACCACTACATAATAATTCCAATTTTGTATTAAAGTGTTTATTTCATGAAAAGCACTCGCATATGTACTTTTTCTGTTTGTCTACAAAACACATGACAAGGTGGTCTTAAACGTTTGGTAGGGACTGTATTTCATCAACTTATCCTAGAAAAGTGGCGTTGATTGATTTGGTTTATTTTACTTCGCTTTTCTGTTACTTGTAGCTCTTCGCGAAGATGAGGATGAATGCTGATAAGCTGACATGGACACACAAGCCCAACAGAGGATTATCATGGCTTCAGGTCTAGGCGCCAGAGCCTTGTATTGGTTATTTTAAGTCGCTATAAAACCGACGTAAAATAACCAAGGTATAAATGGAAAATGGCTAGGAATAGAAATACGTATAAGATAGAGAACTGCTAGTGTTACAAAAGTTAATTGGCAAATAGAATGCTGTAATAACTTCTAAAAGCAAAGGAAGCTATCTACAGGGTGGTCCATATGTCTTGTTACCCCCCCCCCCCGAATCAATGTCTTGTTATCTATAATTCAGTGTTTCTTTTGCAGAGATGGCTGACACAAGCTCCTACAATGTAGAAGAGCGCCTTGTTGTCAGTGTTTGGGCCCATGAACGTCCACATACCGGCAAGACCATGGAGGATGTGCGACGAGATTTCACAAGACGATTCCAAAAAAATGCACCACCAAAAGTGACAATACTGCGTTGGGAAAAGAAACTGTTTATGTTGGGATGTATCAAAGACAAACCGAGGCCTGGTGCACCAACCAAAAGACAGATCACATGTGCAGACCGTTTGCGCAGTGACTTCTGTGGTGACCGAAGCACAGATGCCTCCACTCCTGCACATGTGATCTGTCTTTTGGTTGGTGCACCAGGCCTCGGTTTGTCTTTGATACATCCCAACATAAACAGTTTCTTTTCCCAACGCAGTATTGTCACTTTTGGTGGTGCATTTTTTTGGAATCGTCTTGTGAAATCTCGTCGCACATTCTCCATGGTCTTGCCGGTATGTGGACGTTCATGGACCCAAACACTGACAACAAGGCGCTCTTTTACATTGTAGGAGCTTGTGTCAGCCATCTCTGCAAAAGAAACACTGAATTATAGATAACAAGACATTGATTCGGGGGGGTAACAAGACATATGGACCACCCTGTAGGTTACATTTAGAGATTTCTAGTTTGTATTTCTAATTTTAGAAAAGTTTAGCATACTTCAGTTATATCTTAGTGTCTGAAGGGCATCCTTAAAAACGTATTATTATTAATTACTATTTTGGGAAACAGAAAATTTCAGCAGTGTCTTGCCAAAATATAAGCCTACAACTAAATAAAGATAAGAATAATAATTTAAATATTTTTTTTTAAAAAAAAAAGCTTTCAATGACGTCCTAGGCTCCAGCCGCCTCCCCCCCCCCCCCAGCTTACGGCTCGCTACGGCCACAATAAAATTGTAGGGCAATCTTGAGCATTTTTCTTGCACTTGTAGAGGCCAGCGTGTGTTGTGAGGTTCCTGCACCTCAAGTCCAGTAAGCAGGAGGGGTCCTGTATCTTCTGGCATGATTACAATGCCATACTGCACTGTTTCCCACTGCACGAACGCGACCGACCAAGCCTCCTGCCTCGTTCTTTTCCACCCAACTTACAACGCTACAGAACGTTCTCTCTGCAGTCCGCGCTTGCATACGAGAACGCTCTTCCACAAATACGGTGGGTTGAGCAGGTCTGTTCTGAGGACATAACGTTATCGCAACATTTCCTAGCCAGTTCACGTTCCATACCCCGCGAAGATGATGGAGACATTCGTCAGAGTTTAATTCTGTTCCCTGCAGCAGTCCTAACAACAACAAATGTCTTGGGCGCCTCTTAAAAAGTCAGGCCACGATTTTGCTCCGCCCTCTTCATCAGAATTTCCACTATTTCATGGTTAAGGCACAGTTTCTTTCCAGAGGGAATTTCCTTTAGTGTCCTTGCCCTGTAGCTCTCTAAAGGGAAAACCCGGAATCGACCCTTCTGTGTGAGGGAGATATGTTTACAGGTCAATTTTCTCGCCTCTCTAAGTTAATCGCGACGATGAGAACGGATGATGATTAGATGAAATAGACTAACTTGACGCACCAGTACGTTATCAAGGATTCGAACTGGAACTCATACACCTTACTCTAACCACTGAACCACCAAAGTCGGCTATGTGATGTTCCTGATATT
The DNA here is from genome assembly GCF_977018435.1 of Lepisma saccharinum. Lineage (NCBI taxonomy): Eukaryota > Metazoa > Arthropoda > Insecta > Zygentoma > Lepismatidae > Lepisma > Lepisma saccharinum. The sequence goes on along the minus strand of NC_139244.1, from coordinate 21,823,678 downwards.
GAGAGTAGGACAACAGCTTTGAAATCTCGAAACTATTAGCTATTGGCTAGACTGGCGTCGTCATAATTTATTGTATGGGGTCAAATCGATGATATACAGCGTGTTCCAAAATGATTACCCTGATTTCACCTAATTATAATTTTATATTGAATACAGATACAGACCCGAGATTTAAACAACAATATTCATGACCATAAAGTTTTTAACTGTAATGCAGTCTTTTTTTATGTACTTAATATGGCCATCTCCAGTAACACGCAAAATGTTCAATCGGTATTCAATCTGTCGACAAACACTGGTCAAGATTTGGGGAGTAACGCTTGTGAGATGAGTGCATGCAACGTTTGCACATCTGACACATACGTCGCATACACGATTACACGTGTACTTAATGTATCCTCAAAGTGTTGAGTTGTTGTTTTAAAAGTACAAAAGTACATAAGGGCTAATCGGGACTGGACCTACAGTTTAAAGTGAGATCCGAACTTCTGTGTCCCTCTTCCCGTATCCCCAAAGGAAAAGAATACAATAGGGTAATGTCAGATGACGTGGAGGCTATGGTATAGGACAGTCTCGTCCAATCCATCCGACGCTATTTCACAACTGCAGCGCTTCTAGCGGCAGATTGGAAACTCAAACACAAAGCCACCAAAACTTGAGGACAGCACCAACTTACACGCAGAGGAAAAATCGAAAATCAGCGACAATTGTGAAAAGCAATAAGAGTCTAAAATCAGGGTAATCATTTTGGGACACGCTGTAGAATTTAATAGTAGAAATACTAATATAAACTAGCAATAAAAATATTTTTATCATTTTATTTTCCACTAGATATACCTGACAAAAGTGTTCTCTTCATTCCAAATTGTTATTTGAAAAAGTTTCCTGTTTGAAAAATGAGCTGCTTCCCCTTCGAGAAACCATATTTGTTCTCGTTACGTAGTGCTTTGAATAACTGATACAGGGGTGTGTGATTTGGTAGCAACGTTATAAGGGTTCAGATGATGGATACTTACAATCAAATTTTATATTTTCGTACAGCTTTTCCTGTTACGAAAAGATGGAAAGGAGATATATTATTTAAGCAGACATCCACCGTTTTTTAACTTTTTTTTTAGCTTGTTAACTAAGTTCGTACTTACTGGTTCGTGAGCAACGTTTAACGAAAAATGGGAATAAGGCCGAAGCTAGTACAGCCACTTTGTCTGAATGTAACTTTGGTATTCCACATACGCATTAGGGATAGTTTTGGGTTGTACTGCACACTAAAGTCGCCCAGATAATTTCTGGATCTCTTCCCCTCTCTGTGAATCTTTCATTCTGTTTGTTTCACTTTCTTCAATCTTCCTCTGTTTATATTTGTTACTTTTCTTCTATATTCTCCGTATCCATCTCGTTCGTTCTTTCCACATTCTTCTGTTTCTCTATTTTCTTCTTCCTTCTCTCTCTCACTTTCATATCTTCGTTTTCTTCCTCTATCTATATTCTATCTTTCTATGTTTCTCTCTCGCTTTTCTTCAATATCATTATTTCTCTATCCATTCTTCTTCTGTTCCTTAATTTTTCTTCCTCTCTCCTTTCCTTTTTCTTATTGTCTCTATCTTCTCTCTTCCTCCTAACTTCTCTTCCCTGTTTTCTGTATCCATCTCGTTCTTTTTCTCTATATCTTTCCATCCTTCTTCTGTTTCTCTATTTTCTTCCCTCTCATCTTCTCCTTTATTCCCTTTTCCTTCTCTCTCTCTCTCTCTTTACTTCTCTGTTTTCTGTATCCATTTCTCTTTCAACCCTTCTTCTGATTCTTTCTTCTTCTACCTCATCTACACTCTCCTTTTCTTTATTTCTTTTTCCATCATCTCTCATTCTTCTATCTTCCTTTGTTTTCTGTATCCATCTCATTCTCTCACTTTGTATCTTCTTGTGTTTCTCTATTTCCTCCTCTGTCTTTCTTTTCTTTCATTTTGTTCCTCTTTCTCTGGTTCTTTTGGTCTACACGCTTATTATAAACGAAAACGTACGTTTTTTTTGCCAGGTATGATCCTTTCTAAGGGATTTCTATGCTAATTATTTTATAAGTTTTTGCAGCACAGCCGCCAGTGAAAAATTTATCTTTCTCTCTTAAGTACTTGCACACTGACCTTTTTCAAATATATATATACACAACGATTTCATTTAGTTTACTTGAAAGGGTTGGCAAACAGAATTATTATTTGCATTGCTTAGCCCGAAGCGACCGGCCAGACGGGATTCGCTCGCAAACGAAAATTGCTTTACATCCGATAATGGATTTTCTAATTTCCCGTAATCGTTCCTACGGTCGGGTTAAGTTCACTAGCCGGTGGCAACAGGTGTTATTTGGTAACACCAGTGACAGCGCTCACAGAAACGCGTAATGGAACTATTACGTGGGCTGATGAACGACCCAAGGCTTACCTATACCACACACGTGTGACGCGAGAGCATAAAAAGCGCTGTGCATTTGTTACTAATCGTACACCCTTCGCTTGTTTGTGATACATATTTCCTGTTGTTTGTACGAAGTTTGTTAATGTATCAAATCCAGTAGGTTTTGATGTAAATGCGTATTGGATTTAATTTTTGTTATTTAGAGTCGCTTTTCTGTCACTTTTGGCTAATCGCGACGATGAGGATAAGTGCTGATGTGATGAAAGAACATTATACCCGTGCTCAGGCCGGAATTTGAACCCGGGACCCCTGGCGTCGCATCGCGCTATTCTAATCACTCTGCCACAAAGATCGGCAAATACATATTGGAGATCAATCACAGGCGTCTCCAGAGATTTTTGTAGGGGGAGGGGTCAGCTTATGGATAAAACTTTAATAGTAGAATTAATAATTATTATCATCATGGTTATGATTGTTATTATATATTAATAAGTAATAAGAGAAAAAACAACTTCTTATTATTATATCCTTGGGGAGACTTTCTACTCGATCCAAGAAATACGAGGGTCACTATTTATATTTTGAGCCTAACAATGAAAAAACAGGAATTTGGCATTGAAAACGGCTTTATTGTTTTTCGAAGTATTCTCCTTTATGGTCAATACACTTTTGCATTCGTTCGAACCATTTGTCAAAGCAGTTTTTCCAATCTTCTTGAGACACCTCCATAATATGGTTTTTGAACGCATCAACGGCGTCTTCCGCCAACGAAAATCGTTGTCCACGCAATTTATTCTTGACATTCGGGAACAAGAAGAAGTCATTGGGTGCCAAATCAGGACTGTACGGCGGATGTCCCATCAATTCGATTTTTTGACTGTTCATAAAGTCGGTTGTTAGACAAGATGTGTGACAGCTGGCATTGTCTTGATGAAGAATGATCCGACGGCGTTTGTTTGTTTTCCGTATTTGACCGAAGACCTCTGGCAAACAAATTGTTGTGTACCATTCACAGTTGACCGTTCTACGTTCCTCTAAAGGCACAGTTGCCACATGACCAGTTTTCCCGAAAAAACAGGCGACCATTTGTATCGATGTGCTTCGAGCGCGAACAACTTTTGTTGGATTGGGTTCATCTTGAAACACCCATACAGTCGACTGCTGTTTACGTTCCGGATCATATGCATATATCCATGATTCGTCACCTGTTACAATCTTATATACGTCTTTTGAAGCAACACGGTTGTATTTATTGAGCATTTGTTTGCACCAATTGACGCGAGCGTCTTTTTGAGTTTTTGTCAAATTGTGTGGGATCCAACGAGAACATACCTTTCTCACAGCTAAATGATCATGTAATGTTTTATATATGCTGATGGAACTAATGCCTATGGTTGCCTCAATCTCACAGTATGTCACATGACGATCTTGCAGTATTAGGTTTTGCACAGCATCAAATTGTTGTCGCGCAATCTCCAAGGCAACATAAACAACACAAATCAAGCTATTGACAAAACATTTGAAGTACGTTATGGTCAATAATGCCAGACGATTCCGTGCAAACGTCAAATCGCGCCTAAATTCAATCAGTGTTGCCAAGGCTCAAAATATAAATAGTGGCCCTCGTAGATATGTGAATATCTAGCGCACTTGTTTCTCATTATCTTTTTACATTTTGCACAATTAGTGTATTGAAATGTACAGTTATACCATTTTGTTATTAGCCTTTAAACATAAAAGTTAGGCGAAATTGCAGTTACAAGTTTTTACGTTCTGTGACTTCTTACTTAAAAATATTTTTTGTAGTTTTTGAATAGAGTGGAAACATTTATTCTTTGAAATAAATGGTAGAATGTGAAAGCATAACCTGGATCCTGTATTTAACACAAAATTCTTTCGATCTAACGCAGTATTTACTTTGCTTATTCTGTTTGAATATAAATGAACTGAGATTTATTTGTTATTAACAATGAAAATAACAAACTTTCACCGTTTGTGTAACTTGAAATGAACAATGCCAATTTCCATGAGCCGACGGACCGTTTCGATCCCAAGCTCCCGACACCAATGATATGAATATGATTACATGGATTAAATTAAATCATTAATAACAAATTGGACGGACAATTTTTGCAAACAAAATGGATTCGAACCCGGAACCCCTGGCATCGTAAGGCACTGTGATGTGTTTTCTTTTAAGAAAAATAAAGACCCTGTCATAGTCATCGGTTGAAAAAATTCTTGAAAACAGGTCATTCGTCACCAGCGACATCGCCACCAGTCTAGTAGCTGCGCGTGACCAGCTGTCCCCTCCCTCCCTCCCCTGAGGCAATGCCCACAGAACCTTCCCCTCCGCCCGCTAGCCCCAATTTCTCTCAGTAAGGGCAGTTTGGGACACAGATTAGGTTTGGTACTTGCTTGTGAGTATATGAAGAACGAAGAAGTGAGAATGGTCATCCGCATGTGTGCTGCTTTGGCGTTTCTTCGGCCCGAGGATGTTCCCGACGGCTGACTGGAAATACATTCCAGAGTGTCTGACAATGAAAAACTTCCTGAATTCATTGGACTATTTCGTGGAGAGATGGATGGAAAACGAAGAAGTTCCAGTCGAGCTTTGGAGTTTATGACCAACGGTTAAAAAATATGAAGAAAGTGTTGATATTGTCACTTGTTTGAAAACAATTTCTCATCTCCAAAAACTTTGAAGAGTTCCTATAAATCCAGGAGCTTAAACTTTGACTTATGAGAGTAAAAAAATGTAAATAAAGTAAATATTAGTGACGGAGCTTAATTTGAGCTCAAAGTAAAACTGACGAAGCCAATAGCTGATTTTAGATACGCCTATATGCAATACATATTGCATGTAGCCAGTCCAAAGCCTGTGAAAAGTGTGATAGGAATCGGTGACGTCCACATTCAGGATGTCCTGAATCAGGATCTCTTTGAAAAGTGTCTCGATTCGGGATGTGTTTATCACAGATGTGATGTCTCAGTGGAATTTGTCCGGATTGAGGATGTCCTTTAATTGCCTAAGGGAACGGAGGGGGTAAGACCGGTTTCTTGAGAATTTCGACCTTTAGGAGCAAGGGGAGATCATAGTCCAAATCACCTTGAAAAGACAAAATTGCTTGGTTAGGTTAGGTTAGGAAGGAACGGTCTTCGCGAACTAGAGCAGGGCAACCACGTTCAGTCTTCAAGTATCTTCTAGCAGGACTCAATCACAAGTGATTAGTCGTCTGAATTTCCATGTAAGTGAAAATCAGATCCAAAAGACAGGTCCATGACAGGTTGAAAGAGGGTAGGGGGAGGATGGGGGGAATCATATCGTTCCATTGCTAACGTGCATGTTCAAGCGATGGAATGTCTACCCTATGAGTCACTCCCACTCTAGGGCTCCAGTCAAGAAGACATCCTGAGTTAGGACAACCTCAAATCTTTAGCAAACCGGTTCACAGAACACATCCCCAATCGAGACAATTTTCAATGGAATTTGCACAGATCCTCAATCGAGACATCCTCAGTGTGGTATAAATCATGGGAATCAACGGTCATAGCCTCAGGGGAGAGAGGGAGGGGATAGTGGGTCACGTGCAGCTAATGGACTGGTGGCGATTTGTCCCTGGTGGCGATTGACAGGACACTGAAATTTTTATGGTTCGAAGCTTACGCTGACTGCACGGAGGATAATAACAAAAGTAAAAAAAGTGTTATTTTTAATTTTACGTCCATTATCATATCTATATTGTTTGTAATTGTCCTCATATGTTTAGATTTATAAATTAATGTGCACTAAGCTGATGATTTAGATCCGCCAATTCAATATTGAGAGTGATTATTAGGAAGCAAGTTTTTAGATAAAAACATATTTTTCTGTTGCTTTGAAAGTCGACCAAACTCGGTAGCAGTGATAACCATACGGATGGAATGTAATCTTCGGATCCGTATTTCACATAAAAATGCATAATTTTACCTTTAGCACATAACACACATATTTCTAGGGAAAGAACATAAAATGTACATATTTTAGGCATTCCAGACAAAATAGTTTCCGAATTCCTTGTGTAAACGCATATTTTGGAGTTAACGTATAAAATAGACGAAACACATGGTAAATTAGTAAATTACTATCATATTCGGGACTCCACAACAAATAATTTTGAAGCTTCTGCCTGTGTTGTAAATCAGTCAATTGAGATACTTTAAGATCTGTTGGTAGATGGATGTTTTCAAAACGATTTAGGGTTCCTGTCTGAGAATCTAAGCTTTTTGTGTTGCGTGATAGAAACACAACTGCTTTTCCAGTGCAATTGAAAGGAAATTTGAACTCTCTATCAGGGACACAAAAGGCACGTGCTAATTCCGAAATCTGTTGGGAGTACCAAAAACTGTGTAAAGTTGCTCAAATTCTGGAGAGTGAACATGTAGGTGATATTGATGGTGTAAGTGTGTATGACATCCCTCGCTTCAAATATGCACGACTGACTACGTGTGATCTGGAAAGGCCGTTTTCGCAACGGAAGAAACTGTTCAGAGATGATCGACGTGCATTTGCGTAATTCGCTCGAATATATAGCACATCAATTTTTTTTAATGGGACAATAATCGTACAAATATATGCGTAAAAATCCGTCCTGGGAGTTTCAGCCCATAATGATCTATTCATTGTCATACATTGCTATCTGTTGTAAAAATGGACTAAATTACATTTTAACATGAAAATGATGACTATGTTCACTTCAGTTTCAATTTCACTGCTTCTTTTACTTCACGATCTATGTTTGAAGGGCCAATACTACAGAAAAATTACGGTTACACGTGAACTACTGGGTTTCGAGCGTATACTGATCGTTTTGCCTGTTCGAGCGAAATTCACTCGTGACGTCATGGTGATCGAAGAGCTGTCAGTTCCTAACGCTATCTAGCGTCGTTAGTGCGAACTATTTGCCGGTCGAGCAAAAAACGCTCATTGCAGCACTCTAATGGACAACTTGAAAATATGCTGTGTTATTCATTGTAATAACTCGCAGAATGCAACAAGCATCTAACGTCCGGCTGCCACTTGTATCTACATTAATAACCCGTGACGCAAGACCCCCTGAGAGCGAGCGACTGTGGACCTAATGTAACCAGTTACGGGATGACGTGTGACCTGTAACTCACTCATTTCCTCACGAAGGTGGATGGCCACCGGTCCCATATATGGGCCGAAATCTCAGGAGAAAATTATTAAGCTTCCCCCTGGACACTCGAACCTGCGCGCAACCTGAGATGTAGATATTTGCCAGTAGGGACAAAAAATGTCCACGGCCACAGCTACGGGCTGTTACAATGCAAAGTGCGAGATTCTACGCATACTCACGTGTTCCGTGGAAGTTTCGGTGTAAAGCCGGAATTAAATTAACTAACGGGACAGAGCCGTAAAAGGTTTAAAAAAACATCCGCATACTCGTAAATCACTCTCGGCTGGCAACGTGCCAAGGGAACGAAACTTCTCCCTTGAGGAAAATACGCAAGGCATCAATGCAGTACTCCACTTCAGCAATTCCTGTTTGAAGTTTTAATCCAATTTCTTTCTCTGCGTCGGATAGAGAAGGGGGAGGGTGCATGGATAGATTAAGTAGTAAAATAGGTCATAAAGAATAGACTCTTCAATTTATTACTCTTTGCAAACACTTCCAGCGAAAATGAAGTACATGTCTCTGTTTTTTCAATAATCTCTTTCGCAGCAAGACGGAAAATAATGTCCTCGTGGACATAACTGAAGTCAAGTCTATTAAAGGGTCTATAAATGGAAATTTCCTAACCTTCTCGATTTTCATTTATTTTATTTCTTTTGTTTAGATGATCTTTCCTCGAGATCCCCGCGCCCCCATTCTGATGCATTTTGTTATTGAACGTATAAATCACCTTAAAATTAAATACAAGATAGTTTTTACAGTATGCGAAAAAATATACAGTACTGAAATGAAAAGATGAACAAAAGTATAAGACATGTTACAATATAGTGACTGGTCTATATGCAACCCAAATAACAATCGTGCCTTTTGGGTTGCATAACTGTCAGAAAACCTAAGGTTAGGGCATGTGGAGTGGACGATTGTCATTTGGGTTGCATATAGACCAGTCACCTTTTTCAAACTCGGTCCACCTTCACGACCGCTTCCGTATGAGCGGAAATAATGCTCAACTATGAATACTTTTTCCTCCGTCGAGAGACCCATTTCCAACAACAACTGCACAACACAACTTCATTTTCACTACTGCGAACACGTGCAGCTGGAGCTATGCCCCGTCGACAAACGCAACCACGTGTTCGAGATGCGCGAGTTTCAGTACTGTATATTTTGGCGCATACCGTAGTTCATTCTAAAGCTTCTAATGCCGTTTTGTCTCGATCTTAAGCAGGGACGAGGCTTAATAGTTTGGTGACCCGGGCGCTAAAACCTTATTTTTGATTACATATGCGTGGCTATTTGTTCGAATTTATTTTATTTTTGAGTGCACTTTATGCACAGAAAGGCTAATCGGCAGTGGACCTATAGTTTAAGGTGGGATCCGAACCACTATGTGCGTGGGTGTTTGTTTGAGAAAGAATTCGATTTATTGTTGACAAGGATTAATTGAAGTTAATGCTGCATGCCATAATAAGTATAGCCTATTGCAAAATCATGTAGCAATTTAAGCTACGATATTACTGTCATTTTGATGTCATTACTTAGGTATTAAATAAGCAAACAAAGCTTGAAGTATTTTAAAAATAAATCTATTACTATTCACTTTGCCTGGGATAAAAAAAAATATCTTGAGCCGCCCCTGATCTTAAGATGAAATCAGCTCTTGCATGTATGAACAGAAGTGTGAAAAAAAATAACAAACATTCCAAAGACTAAAGACTTTAAGAACACTAATCATAACTGAACGCAAACCTTACAGATTTGTCTTGAAATTAGCCGTTCCATTGCGGTCTAAAACATTGTCACCAAGTAATTTACCTAAATAAACTCTACACGAATTAACAGAACTGCGTTTTATGAGCACTAGTGTTATGAGAACAGGATACGAAACTCGATGCATCTGTAGCAATTAAAACAATTTATTTATGGAAAACCATAAATATTTCTTGCATCTATATATATATATATATATATATATATATATATATATATGTGTGTGTGTGTGTGTGTGTGTGTGTGTGTGTGTGTGTGTGTGTGTGTGTGCGTGTGTGTGTGTGTCTTACATCTTTTATTCCCCTTAGTCAGCTTTCTCGTTCTTTATTTATCTTCATCTCTCACTCTCGTTTCTCTTCCTCCCTCCATCGCTTATTTCTTATCTTTTCTCTCCTCCTTCAAATGTTTCTCTCTCTATTCTAATTCCATTTCTTTATCTTTCCTCTCTTGTTTAGCTTTCTTTCTCTCTCTTCTCTCCTCTATTAAACGTTGCCCTCTGTCTCTCGTCTTTCTTTCTCTTTACTATCCAAGATACGTGGCCTCAAACTATCCATCACCATAGATAGGTCTGTGTGCATCAACTTTACTACAATACAAGATTCGCCCATAAAGAAACCGAACTGTCAAGAAAAAATAACCAAACCAAATAAAAACGTACCGTATTCTGGCAACACTGCAAAGAGCTATATCTAAACTTCTCGTCAGTGCATGTTTCAACCTGTTACAGGCAGTCGGTATCGGGGCAAGCATGCGTCAGATACAGGTCATGTGCAGGCGGCGTACAAAATACGCGCACCAAGATGGAACAACGTTACAGCATAAAGTTTTGTTACAAATTGGGTAAATCGTTTACCGAAACGTTACAGATAATACGGCCAGTGAATGTTGATGCAGCATTATCAAGAACCCATGTGTATGACTGATACAATCATTTCAAAGTTGGACGTGAAAGTGTCGAGGATGAACCAAGATCAGATCGCCCTTCAACGTCAAGGAATGACGACAATGTGTAGAAAGTTCGTGAACTGGTGAGAGGTGATAGACGTTTAACCACGCAGCAACTGTCAGACATGCTTCTTATCAGCAAAGAAAGCTGTAGTTAATTTTAAAGGAGGACCTGCAAATGAAGAAAATGTGTGCTCGCTTTGTGCCTCGCATTACAGAACGAGAAAAAGGAAAGAGTGCTGTGAGGATTTGGTGGCAACTGCGGACCAGGACAACAACTTCCTAAAGTGCATCGTGATGGGAGATGAAACCTGGTATTTACAATATGACCCCGAAACAAAAAGACAGAGTGTGCAGTGGAAATGACAGTTCCCGCCCATAAAGAAAAAAGCACGGATGTCGAAATCGAAGACAAATGTGCTGCTGATCGCATTTTCTGATTCCCAAGGATTGATCCACCATGAATTTGTCCCTGAAAACCAAACAATCAATCAGTGGTATTACAAGGAAGTGCTTCGTCGACTGAGAAACAGGATGAAGCGGGTTAGGAAGGACCTCTGTGATCCTGGCCAATGATTTCTGTTACACGATAATGCTCGGCCTCATACCGCATTGTCTGTACAACAATACCTTTCTAAGCATTCAGTCTCCGAACTTATGGCCTACTGATTTTTTTCCTTTTCCCAAGCTTAAGATGTGTATCAAAGGGCGAAGATTTGACGATGTCGCGGACATTAAATTAAATGTTACGCGTATTTTGTGAACACTTACTGTCAATTACTATCAACATTGTTTCCAAGACCTGTACAAATACTGGTCAAAGTGTATTGCCAACGTTGGAAGCGGCCCCGGCGACCACCTATAACATGGTTACCTGGGGGAAAACCTGGGGGTAAAGGCGGTCAGGGGTGTGTTGCTGATCACATCACCCCCACTCACGACCGGATCAAGAAAGTGTAGGGCGTTACCCCCACACCCCCTAAACGCCTTCATGGCGTGGTGCTATGCACAGGAGACCACTTTACTTCTTTTACCTCTTCTGGTGATTATTTTGAAGGTGATAAAGTCATTTCAAGGTAATTACTTCTTTTCTTTCATAAAAAAAGTTCTGTTTTTTTATGGCGAACCTTGTATATTGTGATTTGAGGTCCTTGAAGTGAAGCAACTTCGTCAACAAAGCAGAGATTACACCGCCACTAAAAATCCACCCCTGAAAGCAGTGAAATCGACGTGTCTTCGAACACGTACAGTACATTACAACACTAAATCGCACTGCCATTATTTTTACGTGTGAAAACTTTACCTGAGTCAATTGAAACGACAAAGGGGGCATCACTTCCCCGTTTTGAGCCCAATTTACCGACTCACGTACAGTGTCCTGTAAATCCAGGCCCGGCGGAATGCTCGACCAAACACGACAATGCAATAGTTCGGCCCCGACCCGATTTTATCGGACGAGTCCGGGCGAGACCTTACCGTCTACAAATTCAGCACAATGCCTCCTTATCTTATAACTAATACATCTTAAATAGTACAACGTACGTTATTGACCCCCACCTGGAACTTTATGGCCTCCATATTGAATAAAGTAATTTAGTAAGCTACAATACTGTTTATGTTACGATGAGTACTAAATTGGAATAAATTGACATAACCAAAATTCAGTAAAAAGTAAATAGATAGCTGCCATATTGAATTTTGTATTTTGAAGCTAGAAAGCTCATTTTCTGTATGATTTTTTTTAATTGAATTGAGTTGGTGTTTTAAGTCCACTTTATGCACAGTGAGGCTAACTGGGACTGGATCTACAGTTTAAGTTTAAAGTGGGATCCGAACCACTATGGGCCTCCATAGGGTGTCGAACCCGGGACCGCTTGACGATGCTACCACTGTGCCCTCGGGTCATTTTTTTATGCTAACAACTTATATTAATAGGAATAATTTCGAGTAGTGAAAATTCATAAATCGGGGATAGATAAGGTAAGGTAAAGGTACCCCTGTCCATGTGAAAACATGCTATGAAGGCAGAGGGGGTGATGTGAAGGTAAAGATGGATGGTCGCCATATTGCATTTTATTATTTTTCAAGCTGGAAAGCACATTTTCGGAATGACAACTGCTTGTGTTAATATGAATAAATCCAAATAGCGAAATTAAAGTAAACATTAAGTAAATTCCTCTAGTACAAAGTTAGAAATTAGTATGAAGTATGAAATATTTCAAAGCAATGAATACGCCATAGGCTTTGTATTTTTCAAAACATGTAGATATGTAAATATCAAACTTTACTGTTTCAAAGCAATTAATGCGCCATAGGCTTTGTATTTTTCAAAACATGTAGAAAATATCAAACTTTAGTGTTTCAAAGCAATGAATGCGCCATAGGCTTTGTATTGTTTAAAACATGTAGAAAAGTAAATATCAAACTTTACTGTTTCAAAGCAATGAATGCGCCATACGCTTTGTATTTTTCAAAACACGTTGAAAAGTAAATACCAAACTTTACTGTTTCAAAGCAATGAATGTGCCATAGGCTTTGTATTTTTCAAAACATGTAGAAAAGTAAATACCAAACTTTACTGTTTCAAAGCAATTAATGCGCCATAGGATTTGTATTTTTCAAAACATGTAGAAAAGTAAATATCAAACTTTATTGTTTCAAAGCAATGAATGCACCATAGGCTTTGTATTTTTCAAAACATGTAGATATGTAAATATCAAACTTTACTGTTTCAAAGCAATTAATGCGCCATAGGCTTTGTATTTTTCAAAACATGTAGAAAATATCAAACTTTAGTGTTTCAAAGCAATGAATGCGCCATAGGCTTTGTATTGTTTAAAACATGTAGAAAAGTAAATATCAAACTTTACTGTTTCAAAGCAATGAATGCGCCATACACTTTGTATTTTTCAAAACACGTTGAAAAGTAAATACCAAACTTTACTGTTTCAAAGCAATGAATGTGCCAGACGCTTTGTATTATTCAAAACATGTAGAAAAGTAAATATTAAACTTTACTGTTTCAAAGCAAAGAATGCGCCATACGCTTTGTATTTTTCAAAACATGTAGAAAAGTAAATATCAAACTTTATTAATTCAAAGCAATTAATGCGCCATAGGCTTTGTATTTTTCAAAACATGTAGGAAAGTAAATATCAAACTTTACTGTTTCAAAGCAAAGAATGCGCCATACGCTTTGTATTTTTCAAAACACGTTGAAAAGTAAATACCAAACTTTAGTGTTTCAAAGCAATGAATGCGCCATAGACTTTGTATTTTTCAAAACATGTAGAAAAGTAAATATCAAACTTTACTGTTTCAAAGTTTCGAACCAATGAATGCGCCATAGTCTTTGTATTTTTCAAAACATTTAGAAAAGTAAATATCAAACTTTAATGTTTCAAAGCAATGAATGCGCCATAGGCGTTGTATTGTTCAAAACATGTAGAAAAGTAAATATCAAACTTTACTGTTTCAAAGCAATGAATGCGCCATACGGTTTGTATTGTTCAAAACATATAGAAAAGTAAATATCAAACTTTACTGTTTCAAAGCAATGAATGCGCCATACGCTTTGTATTGTTCAAAACACGTTGAAAAGTAAATATCAAACTTTACTGTTTCAAAGCAAAGAATGCGCCATACGCTTTGTATTTTTCAAAACATGTAGAAAAGTAAATATGAAACTTTATTGTTTCAAAGCAATGAATGCGCCATAGGCTTTGTATTGTTCAAAACACGTTGAAAAGTAAATATCAAACTTTACTGTTTCAAAGCAATGAATGCGCCATAGGCTTTGTATTGTTCAAAACATGTAGAAAAGTAAATATCAAACTTTAGTGTTTCAAAGCAATTAATGCGCCATAGTCTTTGTATTTTTCAAAACATTTAGAAAAGTAAATATCAAACTTTAGTGTTTCAAAGCAATGAATGCGCCATAGGCGTTGTATTGTTCAAAACACGTTGAAAAGTAAATATCAAACTTTACTGTTTCAAAGCAAAGAATGCGCCATACGCTTTGTATTTTTCAAAACATGTAGAAAAGAAAATTTAAAGCTTTACTGTTTCAATGCAATGAATGCGCCATAGCGTTGTATTGTTCAAAACACGTTGAAAAGTAAATATCAAACTTTACTGTTTCAAAGCAATGAATGCGCCATACGCTTTGTATTTTTCAAAACATGTAGAAAAGTAAAATAAAATACCTGTGTTGTAAGACTCGAGAGATACTATGTCCTTGTTGTTACTAACAAATGACCACGCCAAAAAGGTCATTTAAAACTCTCTACACTCGAGAATACGTTAGTAATCTCGCAACCATTTTACACGTAATTAAATCCCTTTGAAGCAAAGCAGTCTCAAAACTTGCAAGTATGCACGCTCGTGCATGGATTAATAAATAAGTCTGTGGGAGAAGCTACACGACAATCTTTCTGCACATACACATTTTGTAGCTTCCACAACATGCATTTTTGCTGAGTTTTCCTTTACCCAATTACCGCAGAGCATGGCACGACTAACGACCTTAATTTTTGTCCTTGCACAATAGCTTTGCGTTCTGGATGCAGCCCATTATATTACTAAGTGATTTCCACGGTGTACATTAAGTAAATGTAGTGAAGTACATTCCACGTTGTTATTGCTTCTTTCATTTAGGAAAGTTGTGAGTGCTTGCTAACGGTACACAGGGGAATATCTTGGCCAGAAACGCAACCAACAGAGACATTACAAATCCTCGAGGACTCCGGCAAGGAACTTTCAAAATGGCTTCTCCTGAAGTGATATATATATATATATATATATATATATATATATATATATATATATATATATATAATTGGTCCGTTTAATATTATTTTAACGAATCATAGTTACAAAGAAGTATTTAAATTCGTATAACAAGAGAGTGAAAGAAGGGTTATTATAAAGCGGTGGTGTGCATTAGAGCGAGAATAACAATAACAAAAGAAGCGATAGAAAGAGACAGAAGCAGCTCAAAAACAAAATGAGTAGAGAGACGTATACTCACCGGCAATAAAAATGGGACATCTATAGAGCGTCTCAAACTTAAAAGTCAGTATGGGTTAAATGGAGCGCAGCGTTGCCAGCTCAACAAACGGAGGAGCATCGAGTCGCTGTTAATCGCTAATGATTGCGACAAATTTACTTCCTTAATACCGTATAGGAAATCTACTATGTATTTGATGCATTTTAAGAAAACGATACTTACCTCAAGATTTGCATGTAAAAGTTTATATTTTGACGCAACTATTTACTATTTTATATTTGCATTATATGTGTAATACACGCAACTATTGTTACTTATTTTGTTGAATGTTGTATCCTTTACAAACAGAATTAAATAAATGCAAAGACAAACATTAAAATGTATTCGGTAACGAACTGTCATCATTTACCTCCTCAATATTAAATCCAGAGTGAATGGAATGTTCTCGAAAAGCAAGGAATGAACTATGCGACGGAGTGCACTTTGCACTATGCCATCGTATTTTCTCGTTCTGGCATTATTCTGTTTCCCCATTCTTTTCGACTTCTTTTTTGCCGGCGTTTTGAGAAGGACCTTCGGTTTCTTCCTTCCGTATTCTTTATACAAGACGTTCAGAACCTTCTGTAACATCAGCCGCTGTCTTAACCGCCTTGCTGATATTCATTGACTTTAAAACGTGATTTAACACGCACATAACTATTATGCGTTCTTTACCTCGAAGTTTACCAATACTGCGTCTTTTTTCAGCTTCTCTATCCATTATTAAACGAAATATGTAATCTATATGCAATCCACAATTATCACACTGCACTTCCTACGAACCGGGACACCTGCCTGCAACTGAACAAGGTAAATAGAGATTAGGTATAGCCATCCGAAGATTGCCGATCTTGCACGAACGCGTGACGTCACCGGAGAAGCAGTGAGCTCGGCTGAAGCAGACGGAACCTGGCATTTATATGGGAGATTCAGAGAGCGAAAGTATATTATTACTTTTAGGAAGTGAAAAATATTAATTGTCATCCTCCAAGATGGTATTGAGGCATCCTTTTAATGATTAGTAACATAATTGAAAACGCGCTACTTTTAAAAGGGGGCAAAGTACATGTGAAAAAATGTATTTTGGAAATCCATATTCCTGAAACTTTCTGACCAATGCGCTACAAACAAAGTTGCGTGTCCTCCTTTATAATTTCGTCATTTTACAAATTGTAATATAATTTTAACAAAAACGTTGCATGCTAAAGAAGAATTAAAGAGTTTTAAAAAATAATTGATTAATAGTTTTAGTTTATTTTACTTCGCTTATCTGTCACCTAATGGCAAAGATGAGGATGCGTGATGATATGATGGAATTGAAGAAAGGAAAGTAGACCCATGCCCGGGCGGGGATTCGAACCTGGGGCCTTTTGGCATCGTAAAGCGTTGTGCTAACCATTTCGCCACGGAGGTAAGCATTACAAGGAAATAAACAGAAAATGGCATATATGTTTTAATATGCGAGAAACATTTGCTAGGAGGTTATTGAAATAACAAATAATTATACAAGACGTTGTGATGAAAATTATTAATATATCTGAAATGTCGAGAGTTGACCTTGCAGTCTCTAAATTAATTTTAGGGTTACGCAAAACCTTTACTCAAACTTTCTAGTGTAAATTTATAAGCTATTAAAATTTAAAACTTATTCCCGTTCGAAAAAAGAAACTGCCAAGTCAAATTAATATTTCGTATGAATACAAATATTTTTCTTTCATGAGGCCAAGAGAGTATTTGGAGGGGACTGTGGCTTGGAAAGGCTATAGTCCCGGATCTCGATCTGCTAAGGGGTTTCCAGTGGGAAAACATTGCTATGAAATAGTCCAGAAGAAGGGGCGAAATGATTTTTTTCAAATGGCTCAAGAATACGAAGATATAAGTGGACATTTGGCAAGCTTAGTCTAAAACTTACAACTGATATCGTACGTGTGTGTGTGTGGGGGGGGGGGGGTTGGCTACGTGAGGTAACACAGTGGAATATGATTCACAATACTAAAATTAAAATAAATATGTGGGAACAATAGAAATCAAAATATGTTGTAGCTAGTGACGGCGCAAAAGTAAAGATGGATGGGTAAATCATATTTCCCCGGGGCAATCATGTTTATTATTCCGTTACATACGACACAAAAATGCATATTTTGGCTAAAAGAGCATTCATTCATTTATTTATTTTTGTCGTTTTACTGGGGGCAGATAGAGATAGAGAGAGAGAGAGAGAGAGAGAGAGAGAGAGAGAGAGAGAGAGAGAGAGAGATAAATTGTCGAATTGTCGAGAATAGGGGGCGTTCCTGCCTCCCCCCCCCCCGTAGTGTGGTCACTACCTATAGCTATGCTGGAGAAGAATGCACCAATTAATACACTATTAAATAAAACAGATACTTTAAAAACTTTTAATCAAATTATTTGTGAACTATGGTTTAAATTTAGAGAGAACACATTTAATTTGGATGAGTTAACTTCTGAAGCCTGCCAGTTCCGAGCCTTCTTCCGGTGTAACTGCACTGCCCTTTGAGCCCTAGCTGCTACGTTGAGGTGGAGGAGCGAGCAGAATACTAATTAAAACAAATATGTGACAAATATATACTCTATGTGATCAAAAATATCCGGACACTCACTGGAATTAGGGCTTGAAGTTCGAAGCATCCTCCATCGAGTGCACTGGCAATCAATACCATGTGGGGCCACCCTTGACCTTGATGACAGCCTCAACTCTCGCAGGCATACTGGCCATCAGGTGGCGAAAGGTATCTTGGGGAATGGCGGCCCATTCTTCGCGGAGTGCCGAGATGAGAAGAGCAGTGGATGTTGGTCGGCATGGTCTTGCACGAAGTCGGCGTTCCAAAACATCCCAGAGATGTTCAATGGGATTCAAATCGGTGCTTTGCGCAGGCCAGGCCATAAGTGGGACGTTGTTCTCTTGAAACCACTGTCCCACACGGCCCACAGTGTGGACTGGTGCATAGTCATGTTGAAACACGCAATCATCATCCGCAAACTGTTCTTCGATGGTAGGCAGCATGAACGTTTGTAAAATGTCAACGTAATGATGTGCCGAGACAGTACCATGCAAAGTAACGAGGGGACCAAGCCCCTTCCAGGAAAGACATGCCCACACTGTCAACCCACCTCCACCGAATTTCACTGTTGGCACAACACAGGATGCTAAATGTTGTTCATGAGGCATTCGCCCCACTCACACACGATCATCGGATCGCCATATGGTATAACGCGATTTGTCACTCCACATCACGGATTACCACTGTTCTAACGACCAGTTGCGCCTCTCCTTGCACCATGCAAGGCGGCGCTTCGCATTTCGTTGGGTGAAGTGGGGCTTATGGGCAGCCGCTCGTCCATGGTAACCGAGTCGTATACCTCATGTCGCACAGTCATGATGCTAGGATTACATCCTACCCTGGTTTGGAATTCCTGTGTGATGGTGGCGATCGCTGATTGCCGGTTCTCTCGTACTACCCTATTTAACACTCGGCGGTCTCTGTCTGTCAACATGGGCGCTCGGCCAGAATGTTTTGCGGTTGTACACGTCCCATTACGTTTCCACTTTACTATCACATCGGCGACAGTGGATTTAGGGATGTTTAGGAGGGTGGATATCTCGCGCACTGACTTGTTACTCCTGTGGCACCCAATCACTTCACCATGTTCGAAGCCTGTAAGTTCCTTCAGTAGTGGGGATTGTGGTATTACCAGGACGAGAAAGTATGAGCCCCCCTCAGGCAGATTTGGCTACACTTAAACCTAGCTCAAGATGTGCATATGAGCTTATTGCTCAAGTGTGGTACTCTGTCTAATCCAAGATTTTTGTAAAAATGCCCTCGGGAATTTCCCGTGAAAGTATGAGCCCCCTCAGATTGATTTGCCTACACTTACAAAAGCTACATCTGTGAGATTGTTGTCCATAAGCTTGTTAAAAATATGCCCCTCTTGATATTTTTTTTGGCTACACTTAAAACTAAGCCGTTGTATCATGTTGTACAACAAATTATTACCCAATATTATGCAACAAATTATGATGCAAGAGCTTTTGCATTATGTTGTGCAACAAATTATGATGCAAGAGCTTTTGCATTATGTTGTGCAACAAATTATGATGCAAGAGCTTTTGCATTATGTTGTGCAACAAATTATGATGCAAGAGCTTTTGCATTATGTTGTGCAACAAATTATGATGCAAGAGCTTTTGCTTTATGTTGTGCAACAAATTATGATGGAAGAGCTTTTGCATTATGTTGTGCAAGAAATTATGATGCAAGAGCTTTTGCATTACATATCAGTTAGTATTGTGAGAGTGGCTGAGGAGTACAGATGTGTTGTTGCAGTGCTCCTCTTATTTTTTTAAAAAAAACACAAAAATATAGCAGATTTGTATAAATTGAATTATAGGTTTGTTTGATTTAATATACAGAATTTTCTAATATATTGAACAAAGGGTTTATATCTGCCCCAGTTTGTTATACATGACACATGGTATTAGGTCATTGTTTTTTCTAGGACATGCCTGTGTAGACATGCATTTGTGCTAGGGCAGTGATTCTGTACTTATTTTGCCTTTGTGCATGTAGGCTATCAGCTTTACAACCTGTCTTAGGTTTATTAAGTATAGAGTTTTGATTTGAACCCCAAGAAATTTTATATAAATACCAAAGCCAAAAATATTAACACACATACAGATGGGGGACAAAATAATATGAACACCTGTGAAAAAGTATGCCACATTTCACACCGGCAGTACAGCAGCACCACCTGGTACTGAAGTTTGCCACCTAGTGGCCGTGAAAGGGAAGGTATTAGTCTGTCAACAGCAGTCATTGGTGGTGCATTCGTCTATCGTACACTCTCAAGAGACACTGCAATATCAGACCTGACAGAATTCCAAAGAGGCATGATTGTTGAAGCACGTTCAGCTTGAGCCACGGTGATGGAAACAGCAAACCTTGTGGTGTGTGCAAGGAGCACAGTATCAGCCATTAAAACAGCGTACACAACACAAGGTAAGATGGCGTCTTCAAAGCACAACAGTGGACGAAAGACTAAGCTTGCTGCTCAGGATAGGAGGGTGTTGAAGCGCATAGTGGCTCGAAAGCACAAGCAATCTGAGATAACGTCTGAAATGAACAGGTATCTCCAGGACCCCATTTCAACCAAAACTGTCAAAAGGGAACTCCATGCTGCAAACATTCATGGCAGAGTGGCAATTCGTAAGCCGTTGGTGACATCACGTAATGCTCTCAAGCGACACCAATGGTCCAGAGCTCACAGAAGTTGGTCCCCACAGCAGTGGCTACAAGTCATCTGGTCTGATGAATCAACATTCACGTTATTTAAGACCACCGGGCATGTTTATGTGTGGAGAATGCCCCGAGATGCTTTTCATCCTGACTGCCTCTTGCCGACTGTGAAGCATGGAGGTGGGTCCATTATGGTATGGGGTGCGATATCTTGGCATGGTGTGGGACCACTTGTTTTTCTGTATGGGAAGATCAACGCCAATCACTATCGGAGCATTCTGGGGGATCATCTCCATCCTTTTGTCCAGACTTTATTTCCTTTGGAGCGGCCGCTTTTTCAAGACGACAACGCTCCTATCCACACTGCTGGGTTTGTCCAAACATGGTTCGAAGAACATGACGATGAAGTAGGACATCTTGAATGTCCCCACAGTCTCCTGACTTGAACATTACAGAACCTTTGTGGTTATATTTGGAGTCCAAACTGCATGCTCAAAGACTGCCTCCAGCCACACTTTCGGAATTGGAGACTGCTCTGGAGGAAGAAAGGCTCCATATTTCCTTAAACATTGTGCATGACCTCTATGCATCCTTCCCACGTCGAATACAAAGTGTACTTCAGTCACAGGGTAGTCCAACCCCATATTAATAAAGATTTTCTCCAATTTCACAGGTGCTCGTATTATTTTGTCCCCCATCTGTACACATACACACACACACTAAGTATACAAAGCACACTGCTGAACCCAACTGATATTTATTATTAAGCATATAATTTTGATTTGAATCCCAAGAAATATATATAATAAACCAATAATAAAAATGCCAAATCAAAAACATTGTAATCAATGCAAAAAGAATACCAGTATATCCAGCCCCAATTGGGCTAAGCATCAAAAGAATTGTAATCCAGACAAATGCAGAATTCTCACAAAAATATGCCCAAAATGCCATAGAAAATATAGCATGGAATATTTCACTTATAAACATATAGATACTTGTTCTGCACAGTCATCAACATTGCCAAACAAAATTGATTGGAAATATTTGTGTGATTGCCCTGTATAACTTAGATTGCAAGGCCAAATTTTGTAATTTTTTAGACCAGGAGCTGGATCCTGTGCACCAGAAACAGGCCATAAGATGTTTATCCACTAATTATGTGAGCATCATGGAGCACACAATATACTTTACAATTTTAATCACAGAGGATGATGAAAAATACAGTGTTGTTCCCTTATTGCCCAAGCTGTGCTGCAAGTGCAACAACAAAATTAAATCATGTCTATTACCCAGACATGACAAATTATGAGAAATACATGCACCCTATAGATCCCAAAGATGAGTGGGTTATCACAGACAAGCTGGATGGATCTCACATGTGCCTTGTGTATCAGGAGGGATCACTCACTGTGCTGTGCAGCAGGAACACATACAATGTGCAAAGCAATTTCTGTGGCCTGGAGGGCTATGCACAGAGCATTCACTCTGTAATGCAGAAACTGTTCAAAATTATTGATACAGATTTGGATGATACAATTGTTGTACATGGAGAAGTGATAGGGCCCAAGATCCAGAGCAACATATCTTACATACCTGATGGATCACAGGTTTATGTCTATGATATCTACAATGTAACAACAGGAATGTTTTTTAGGCCCTACATGAGAATTCTTGATTTGTTGAGAGAGGCTGGGTTCGAGAATACAATTGAGGGCAGAATAGTGCATTTAACTGATGATTTCTGGGCAAACATAGAATCTGAGAAATCAATATTGTTTCCCCACCTGGATCAGATAGAGGGATTTGTGTTTTGTCACAACACAGATTCTCCTGAAATTTCAAACGGCAAATTCAAGTATAGCATATTCAAATACAAAACCCAGTGGTACAAGAACAGGACACTGTCTGGAACACCTGCAAATATAACAAAGGAGCACTGCAGCAGGTTTTTGGGAAAATATGACATAGTACAGCACCTAAAGAATACAGATGAAATTGTTAGAAACAAGTTTGTAGAAGATCTACTGTTAAAATCCCTAAGAGATTACATGGATGAGTGCAACATAGATTCAAGCCAGGTTGCAGCTTTGAACAGTTACATGAATACATTCTTCAAACTGCTTGCTGACAACAAGTGTCTTGTTAAGAATCAGGAGAAGAAAATTCTGAAGCAATGGACAATTGCTCAGATACAGAACCCATATGTTGATTAGTGCTTGTTGTTATGTTTCTAAAATTAAAAAAATCAGAACAATCGTATACAAGAATATTAAGACACTCTGTACAGTTGTATGCAGGATAAGAATATATAGGATACAGTAAAATATTTATTATAGAACAAGCAGCTGCTTAATATATTTTCTGAGTCAAACCCCTGCATGTCTTTAATCAATATGCACTTAAGCTAAAAAGCATAGGATCAATTTATTAATTGAAAAGTATTGATGTTCTCTGAATAGGATTGTATTCTCTCTGATATTTATGCATGTTGTCTTATATTCAAATATTGTACAGTGCTTATATGCCTGTACAGTTTTAAGCAGGCATATGCCTTACAGTTTTAAGCAGTCATATGCTTATACAAGTGTAAAATATAATATTAAAAAAATTATAAGAATATATAGAATTGTATGTGCCTAACATCTAAAAGATTCCCTATAGTTTCTGAAATAATCAAACAAAAATTATTTTTCAAAAATGTGTATAATAGCCTAGGGTTCAAATCTCAAACCCACATGCATTAAATAGAATTATGTTTTTTTTTGAAAAAATTATAGAGGCATAAAACATAGAGAATTGTATACTCATAACATCTGAAAAGATTCCAGGTTTCTATCACCTATTCTGAGATAATCAAACAAAACATGTATAACAGCCAGGAGGGTTCAAATCTCAAACCCCCGTGCCTGTCACATCATTATTCAAATATATGAATAGAATTATGTTTTTTTTAAAAAACATTATAGAGGCATAAAACACAGAGAATTGTATACTCATAACATCTGAAAAGATTCCAGGTTTCTATCACTTATAATTTCTGAGATAATCAAACAAAACATGTATAACAGCCAGGAGGGTTCAAATCTTAAACCCCCGTACCTGTACAAGCATAAGTGCAACTGCACATACACAGGTACATATTCATAGGGATTCTTGCAATTGTACTCAGCCACATCTGCTTCTGACCCATATCCTGTGAATACACAACAATTGTACAGGCTCAAGATTATATGTGCCAGAAGCTTTGCTTGTACAGGTACAAGCATAAGTGTCTGTACATATACAGGCACATTTTCATAGGGCTTCTCACAACTGTACAGGCTATACATTCTCTGTGGCCCTACAGTCTTGTGCATTATTCTGTTTAAGAGCTTCTCACAACTATACGGGATATATATTCTCTGTGGCCCTACAGTTTTGTGCCTTGTTCTGTCTGGGATTCTCACAACTGTACAGGCTATACAAATTCTCTGTGGCCCTACAGTTTTGTGCCTTGTTCTGTCTGGGATTCTCACAACTGTACAGACTATACAAATTCTCTGTGGCCCTACAGTTTTGTGCCTTGTTCTGTCTGGGATTATTACAACTGTACAGGCTATACATTTTCTGTGGCCCTACAGTTTTGTGCCTTGTTCTGTCTAAGGGATTCTTACAACTGTACAAGCTATAGAAATTCTCTGTGGCCCTACAGTTTTGTGCCTTGTTCTATCTAAGAGCTTCTCACAATTGTACAGGATATACATTCTCTGTGGCCCTACAGTTTTGTGCCTTGTTCTATCTAAGAGCTTCTTACAACTGTACAGGATATACATTCTCTGTGGCCCTACAGTTCTGTGCCTTGTTCTGTCTAAGGGATTCTTACAACTGTACAAGCTATACAAATTCTCTGTGGCCATACAGTTTTGTGCCTTGTTCTATCTAAGAGCTTCTCACAACTGTACAGGCTATACAAATTCTCTGTGGCCCTACAGTTTTGTGCCTTGTTCTGTCTAAGAGCTTCTCACAATTGTACAGGATATATATTCTCTGTGGCCCTACAGTTTTGTGCCTTGTTCTGTCTAAGAGCTTCTCACAATTGTACAGGATATACATTCTCTGTGGCCCTACAGTTTTGTGCCTTAATTGATTCTGGGCCGCTTATACTTATGGGTGTGATCCAGCATAGGATACAGAACAACATACTTAAATTTTGAAGGGGTGTAAGGGGCGGTCTTCTTCTAAGGCGCCCAAAAGTCAACCTCACTTCCACGTAGTGCACCCTGGACTAAAGACTAACGAGGCTCTGGCGACTGGCATTATGACCAGTATAATTTTGTGTGTGTTGTCCTGTTTATTGTCCTTGTGTGTGCTGAGTGCACGTTTACAGCCTCAGCTTTTAACAGAAGTCAGAACATTTTAAGATTTTTAGTTATGCAACGTTAGAGTTGTTCTTTGTAATGATAAGGGGCTGGCCCCCGTATAATGTGACGGGAGCAAAATAGCCTAAGTGCTGACGCTCCCAAAATTTTAAATTCAAATTCAAACTTAAATTTTGAAAAAATCAATAATTTTGTTTCTCTGATATCTCTGAAACTATTGATGCTAGAGACATGGGGCTTGGTGATTTTTCATGTGCATGCTAAAATGCAACTTTTTGATCTCTATAATTTTTTCAAAAAATCTTGTTGTTCTCTAGATCCTGAATAACTTGCCTATTTTTCAAGATAGAGTCATGGGAGTTGTGTATTTCAACTCTGTATTATGTTTAGAATTTTTTTGAAAAAATCGATAATTTTTTGATTTTGTGATTTCTCAAAAACTACAAGTGCTGGAGACCTGGAATCTTTTCAGGTGGATTCTGTGCATGATTCTCTATGTTTTAGGTCTCTACAATTTTTTTGATAGATGCAATATTTAAGCTGCAAATCCAGTTTTTAAGAATTGCATGTTGAATTTTTACATATGTTATGTCTGGAAATGCAAGTGATACTGCTTACAGCCTGTCTATTCATTGCTTGTACAAGTTTAAACATGACTACTGTACTTATATGTTTTCAAGAAACATAGGATTTTGTATCTCCGAAACGTTTCAACGTTGTTTTCGCTGCGAAAAAATTATAGAGATCAAAAAGTTGCATTTTAGCATGCACATGAATAACCACCAAGCCCCATGTCTCTAGCATCAATAGTTTCAGAGATATCAAAGAAACAAAAATATTGATTTTTTTCAAAATTTGAGTATGTTGTTCAGTAAGGCACCACAAGTTGATATCTCCTTGCTGGAGTGGCCCAGAATGCATAGTTCTCAAAATACTGTTAATACTGCACTTTTCATAAAATTCTATTTATAGAACACACATAAATTGGACATTTGCAGCTTAAATATTGCATCTATCAAAAAACTTATAGAGACCTAAAACATAGAGAATCATGCACAGAATACACCTGAAAAAATTCCAGGTCTCCAGCACTTGTAGTTTTTGAGAAATCACAAAAATCAAAAAATTATCGATTTTTTCACAAAACTTCTAAACAGCATACAGAGTTGAAATACACAACTCTCATGACTCTATCTTGAAAAATTGGCAAGTTATTCAGGATCTAGAGAACAACAAGATTTTTTTGAAAAATTGTAGAGATCAAAAAGTTGCATTTTGGCATGCATATGAGAAATCACCAAGCCCCATGTCTCTAGCATCAATAGTTTCAGAGATATCAGAGAAACAAAATTATTGATTTTTTTCAAAATTTAAGTATGTTGTTCTGTATCCTATGCTGGATCACACCCATAAGTATAAGCGGCCCAGAATCAATTAAGGCACAAAACTGTAGGGCCACAGAGAATGTATATCCTGTACAATTGTGAGAAGCTCTTAGACAGAACAAGGCACATAACTGTAGGGCCACAGAGAATATATATCCTGTACAATTGTGAGAAGCTCTTAGACAGAACAAGGCACAAAACTGTAGGGCCACAGAGAATTTGTATAGCCTGTACAGTTGTGAGAAGCTCTTAGATAGAACAAGGCACAAAACAGTATGGCCACAGAGAATTTGTATAGCTTGTACAGTTGTAAGAATCCCTTAGATAGAACAAGGCACAAAACTGTAGGGCCACAGAAAATGTATAGCCTGTACAGTTGTAATAATCCCAGACAGAACAAGGCACAAAACTGTAGGGCCACAGAGAATTTGTATAGCCTGTACAGTTGTGAGAATCCCAGACAGAACAAGGTACAAAACTGTAGGGCCACAGAGAATATATATCCCGTATAGTTGTGAGAAGCTCTTAAACAGAATAATGCACAAGACTGTAGGGCCACAGAGAATGTACAGCCTGTACAGTTGTGAGAAGCCCTATGAAAATGTGCCTGTATATGTACAGACACTTATGCTTGTACCTGTACAAGCAAAGCTTCTGGCACATATAATCTTGAGCCTGTACAATTGTTGTGTATTCACAGGATATGGGTCAGAAGCAGATGTGGCTGAGTACAATTGCAAGAATCCCTATGAATATGTACCTGTGTATGTGCAGTTGCACTTATGCTTGTACAGGTACGGGGGTTTAAGATTTGAACCCTCCTGGCTGTTATACATGTTTTGTTTGATTATCTCAGAAATTATAAGTGATAGAAACCTGGAATCTTTTCAGATGTTATGAGTATACAATTCTCTGTGTTTTATGCCTCTATAATGTTTTTAAAAAAAACATAATTCTATTCATATATTTGAATAATGATGTGACAGGCACGGGGGTTTGAGATTTGAACCCTCCTGGCTGTTATACATGTTTTGTTTGATTATCTCAGAATAGGTGATAGAAACCTGGAATCTTTTCAGATGTTATGAGTATACAATTCTCTATGTTTTATGCCTCTATAATTTTTTCAAAAAAAAACATAATTCTATTTAATGCATGTGGGTTTGAGATTTGAACCCTAGGCTATTATACACATTTTTGAAAAATAATTTTTGTTTGATTATTTCAGAAACTATAGGGAATCTTTTAGATGTTAGGCACATACAATTCTATATATTCTTATAATTTTTTTAATATTATATTTTACACTTGTATAAGCATATGACTGCTTAAAACTGTAAGGCATATGCCTGCTTAAAACTGTACAGGCATATAAGCACTGTACAATATTTGAATATAAGACAACATGCATAAATATCAGAGAGAATACAATCCTATTCAGAGAACATCAATACTTTTCAATTAATAAATTGATCCTATGCTTTTTAGCTTAAGTGCATATTGATTAAAGACATGCAGGGGTTTGACTCAGAAAATATATTAAGCAGCTGCTTGTTCTATAATAAATATTTTACTGTATCCTATATATTCTTATCCTGCATACAACTGTACAGAGTGTCTTAATATTCTTGTATACGATTGTTCTGATTTTTTTAATTTTAGAAACATAACAACAAGCACTAATCAACATATGGGTTCTGTATCTGAGCAATTGTCCATTGCTTCAGAATTTTCTTCTCCTGATTCTTAACAAGACACTTGTTGTCAGCAAGCAGTTTGAAGAATGTATTCATGTAACTGTTCAAAGCTGCAACCTGGCTTGAATCTATGTTGCACTCATCCATGTAATCTCTTAGGGATTTTAACAGTAGATCTTCTACAAACTTGTTTCTAACAATTTCATCTGTATTCTTTAGGTGCTGTACTATGTCATATTTTCCCAAAAACCTGCTGCAGTGCTCCTTTGTTATATTTGCAGGTGTTCCAGACAGTGTCCTGTTCTTGTACCACTGGGTTTTGTATTTGAATATGCTATACTTGAATTTGCCGTTTGAAATTTCAGGAGAATCTGTGTTGTGACAAAACACAAATCCCTCTATCTGATCCAGGTGGGGAAACAATATTGATTTCTCAGATTCTATGTTTGCCCAGAAATCATCAGTTAAATGCACTATTCTGCCCTCAATTGTATTCTCGAACCCAGCCTCTCTCAACAAATCAAGAATTCTCATGTAGGGCCTAAAAAACATTCCTGTTGTTACATTGTAGATATCATAGACATAAACCTGTGATCCATCAGGTATGTAAGATATGTTGCTCTGGATCTTGGGCCCTATCACTTCTCCATGTACAACAATTGTATCATCCAAATCTGTATCAATAATTTTGAACAGTTTCTGCATTACAGAGTGAATGCTCTGTGCATAGCCCTCCAGGCCACAGAAATTGCTTTGCACATTGTATGTGTTCCTGCTGCACAGCACAGTGAGTGATCCCTCCTGATACACAAGGCACATGTGAGATCCATCCAGCTTGTCTGTGATAACCCACTCATCTTTGGGATCTATAGGGTGCATGTATTTCTCATAATTTGTCATGTCTGGGTAATAGACATGATTTAATTTTGTTGTTGCACTTGCAGCACAGCTTGGGCAATAAGGGAACAACACTGTATTTTTCATCATCCTCTGTGATTAAAATTGTAAAGTATATTGTGTGCTCCATGATGCTCACATAATTAGTGGATAAACATCTTATGGCCTGTTTCTGGTGCACAGGATCCAGCTCCTGGTCTAAAAAATTACAAAATTTGGCCTTGCAATCTAAGTTATACAGGGCAATCACACAAATATTTCCAATCAATTTTGTTTGGCAATGTTGATGACTGTGCAGAACAAGTATCTATATGTTTATAAGTGAAATATTCCATGCTATATTTTCTATGGCATTTTGGGCATATTTTTGTGAGAATTCTGCATTTGTCTGGATTACAATTCTTTTGATGCTTAGCCCAATTGGGGCTGGATATATTCTTTTTGCATTGATTACAATGTTTTTGATTTGGCATTTTTATTATTGGTTTATTATATATATTTCTTGGGATTCAAATCAAAATTCTATGCTTAATAATAAATATCAGTTGGGTTCAGCAGTGTGCTTTGTATACTTAGTGTGTGTGTGTGTGTGTGTGTGTATGTGTGTTAATATTTTTGGCTTTGGTATTTATATAAAATTTCTTGGGGTTCAAATCAAAACTCTATACTTAATAAACCTAAGACAGGTTGTAAAGCTGATAGCCTACATGCACAAAGGCAAAATAAGTACAGAATCACTGCCCTAGCACAAATGCATGTCTACACAGGCATGTCCTAGAAAAAACAATGACCTAATACCATGTGTCATGTATAACAAACTGGGGCAGATATAAACCCTTTGTTCAATATATTAGAAAATTCTGTATATTAAATCAAACAAACCTATAATTCAATTTATAAAAATCTGCTATATTTTTGTGTTTTTTTAAAAAAATAAGAGGAGCACTGCAACAAAACATCTGTACTCCTCAGCCACTCTCACAATACTAACTGATATGTAATGCAAAAGCTCTTGCATCATAATTTGTTGCACAACATAATGCAAAAGCTCTTGCATCATAATTTGTTGCACAACATAATGCAAAAGCTCTTGCATCATAATTTGTTGCACAACATAATGCAAAAGCTCTTGCATCATAATTTGTTGCACAACATAATGCAAAAGCTCTTGCATCATAATTTGTTGCACAACATAATGCAAAAGCTCTTGCATCATAATTTGTTGCACAACATAATGCAAAAGCTCTTGCATCATAATTTGTTGCACAACATAATGCAAAAGCTCTTGCATCATAATTTGTTGCACAACATAATGCAAAAGCTCTTGCATCATAATTTGTTGCATAATATTGGGTAATAATTTGTTGTACAACATGATACAACGGCTTAGTTTTAAGTGTAGCCAAAAAAAATATCAAGAGGGGCATATTTTTAACAAGCTTATGGACAACAATCTCACAGATGTAGCTTTTGTAAGTGTAGGCAAATCAATCTGAGGGGACTCATACTTTCACGGGAAATTCCCGAGGGCATTTTTACAAAAATCTTGGATTAGACAGAGTACCACACTTGAGCAATAAGCTCATATGCACATCTTGAGCTAGGTTTAAGTGTAGCCAAATCTGCCTGAGGGGGGCTCATACTTTCTCGTCCTGGTAACAGGCCCGTAGCTAGAACCGACCTCCAGGGGGGCTCACGATATATCAGGGGGGGCTTTGTAAACCAAGTCAATTTTTCAAAAGTTTAATAGTATTAAATGAAGGTAAATTATCTGTGTCGAGGGTCATTAAGTTAATTTAAAATATAAAATTTAGAAATATCATGTACAATTACTACAGTTTTTTTATATCTCTCTTGAAGTGCTAATGACTGCCACTGACACCATCCCTTAATACACACTCCATACTATTTTTGATGATACAGATATTTATATCATACATGTTAAAATGTAAATATTAACTTCAATCATAGTGCCTACCGTACATTCCACCCCCGGCCAAAGCATTACAACTTGGGATTTGTTCACATTTGACGCAGATGCGGAAGGAATGTGGATAATGACATCAAAGTCACAGATTTCTGTCAAGCGAGAGGCTGCAATAGGAGCAGGGATGGTACAGATAAAGAAGACTTCCTATGAAAGAACTTTCTAAAGTCTAGATAATCTTCTAAACACTTGCCGCTGCTTAGACTTCTGCTCATAAACAAGATGAACGAACGAAGTTGTGAACAAAATAATATATTCTGTCTACATTTTCACTGTTCACCTCAAACAAATTAGAATACAAAATAGTTTTACCTAATGTCAGGGGGGCTCGCGGAAGTGCCAGGGGGGCTGGTGACCTTGTCAGGGGGGCTGAGCCCCCCCTGGCCCCTGCCTGGCTACGGGCCTGCCTGGTAATACCACAAACCCCACTACTTCCTTCAATGGACCCACTCTGCTGTCTCGTACACTATGCTGCCTGTAGTGGTCCCTTGCTTGCCTCACCTCACTGTAGATGGCTCCACAGAGTGGCCTACTATGCACAACACACATTTTGACTGGTGTCCGGATATTTTTGATCACATAGAGTATATATATATATATATATATATATATATATATATATATATATATATATATATATAAAACAACGTGTTGAAGCTATTGACGGCGCCAAAGAAAAGACAGAAGAGAAACGTGGAGAGTGCAGTGATATTTTACGGGAAGCAGCAGGCACGTATCCAGGAATTCCTTTCGGGGGGGGGGGAGGCTGAACACCATTTTTTAAAGGGGTATCACAATTGTATGTTTAAGGCCAGTGGTGGCAATTGGGTTCAAAAATGTGGGGAGGGGGGTGGACAAGGAGATAAGCATTAAGAGGCCATAGTGTGATAGTGTGGAGGCAAGAGAATGGGGAGCAACTATCTCCTAAATCGTCGCCACTGTTTAAGTCTGTCATTTTAATCAGAACGTGTAATCGGGACATTTTCTACCACTCAACTCCTCTGCTTCCATGCATTAATATTGTGTGCCGGAACCATCTCAGTATGTGTGTTTGTCCATTTCTTCTCATCAGGCATCAAAACATCTATGTACCAGAAGTATTTTTACGAAGGTGTTACACATGCACGGAATGCACAATCCACTCGACAACGCGAGATTCAAACTGTGTGCTGATAACTGGACGCAGACAGTTCACGAATATTTCTCTCTCATTCGAGCCTGAACACCACTAATGTGTCTTGTCCTCCCATGTTTGCAGCTTTTATAAAAGCCGAAACCCACCAAATTGTTCATATTCAGCCCTAAGGACTCGCAAGTGTTCAAAATTGTGTTTTGAGTGTGTGTCGAACCCAGTAGCCTTAAACAAAAGTATTTTTTTATGCTATGAAATTCTCGGACTGCATACACAAAATTTGGTCCTGGCACAACCAAACCATCACTCAAAACTTTGATTTTCAGTTGATCTGTGCAGCTTATTTCTTTTTTAATAAATCGCTCCAATGCCCAGCCCGATACTGCCGAAATATTCACTTTAGAGAGAGATACCTTCGATCTCTCCGTCTTTCGACCCGAACTACTCGTAGCACTACTCGACGTTCCGCTGTCGTCAATGTCTTTATCTTTGGGACCGAACTGGAACTAGTAGTAGACTTCGTTACTTTACGGTATTTAGTCCATTTCATTTTCGAATCACTAGAAGTTATAAAGCAACCAATGGACACTGACTGATCACTAATCGACTGTATGAATTGTCATACTTACCTCTGACGTCGTCTCCACCTATTCTGTTGTACAGATCAACCGGGAAATTGAAGCCGCGTATTAATATCCTCATTATATTCTACGTAGAACGTTCCGCAGATACAACGATTCGTAAATATTGCCAGTAGTTCGACTCCTTCTCTGAACGTTCCCTCTCGCGTTTCCAGAGATTAAAAATTTACAATGAATCCGAATCGCCCTACATGTGGAGCTAACTTTGTTGTGCAGCTTGCAAATGCTGACAAGTCTCTACATAGAGTTCAAGTTCGCTACGACAACACCGAAAGCGTAAGAAAAGTTTACGTGCAATATTATCAACAGCAGGGTTATAGAACATTCTCCGTCTAGCCTTGATAGGTATTTCTCTCCTAAAATTATCGTCACATTATTCAAGAAGACAACAACCTAATTTTATCTAGTGTAAACTGAAAACTTTCCTGGTGGGGGGCACGAGTTACGATCTCACCTTGGATACGCCCTATAAACAATAACAGGGTTATAGAACATTCTCCGTCTTGCTTCGATAATTATTTATCTTCTTAAATTATCGTCACATTATTGAAGAAGACAAAACCCTAATTTTATCTCGTGTAAACTGAAAAATTTCCTTGGAGAGCGTGGGGGCCTCGAGCCACCCGATCTTTACCTTGGATACGCTCTATTAACAATAACAGGCTTATGGAACATTCTCCGTCTTTC
Source organism: Lepisma saccharinum (assembly GCF_977018435.1). Taxonomy (NCBI): domain Eukaryota; kingdom Metazoa; phylum Arthropoda; class Insecta; order Zygentoma; family Lepismatidae; genus Lepisma; species Lepisma saccharinum. The sequence goes on along the minus strand of NC_139244.1, from coordinate 21,790,297 downwards.
CTAGATAATTATCTCTCAAATTATCACCATACGTATTATTCAAGAAGCCAAAAACCTAATTTAATCTAGCGTAAACTGAAAACTTTCTAAAGGGGTGTTTGAGCCCCCTGATTCCCACCTTGGATACTAACTGTTACCAATAACAGGGTCATGGAATATTCTCCGTCTTGCCTCGATAATTATTTATCTCCTAAAATTAACGTCACATTATTTTATTTGACACCACAAGAAACAAAAAATCTCATTTTATCTAGTATAAACCGAAAACCTTTTGGGGGGGCTCCAGCCCCCTAAGGCCCCCCCTGGATACGTGCCTGGGAAGCAGTCACGTTTATTACACCCTTACATTTATATACAATATTAAAAAGTTCTGCTTTTCACAGCTTTCCATAGAATTTAGGCATGATTTCAGTTGACAAGAACAAAATAATCTTATTTCAAAACATAGAGCAAAAAGAAATCCAACGCGCTTAAGTTAAAACTCCCTTACATTGGAAGCCTGGAGAGAACAAAACAGGGGTTCCTTCGTAACACGATTTCTTGAAAACCATTTTACACATTTGAATCAACTTTGTGATAAATTGATTAGAAAGGATGAATCTTAACAGTATAAGTTGTAACTCTTCCCCTGCTACTATATTTTAGAAGATATTCGTTGTCAAATATCTCAATATTTGTATAAGGAACCAGCCTTTTCCGTGCCGAGTGTTTCGATGATGACGTCATGCATCCACGGACAACTGCGCATACGATCTGCGCCGCCGAACGAGCACCCCCTGGCAACTGAATTACAGTGCCTAGAATAACGTAGTGTGGAAAACGGCATGGTTCTGCGCTCTCTGGCTGGTTCCACTCGAAAATGATCCGCTAGAGGCGCTGGTGTTGACCCCGGTGCTTGGTGTTCGACTGCTTATAATGGAAGTAAATGGAGCTTTCGCTGCAACGTCTGATTCTTTTACATGAAACATTTCTATGAATGTGATAATTGCTAGGATATTTGGTACAGTGGTCGCAAAGATATTAACGAACATTCTAGACAGTCGACCACGTCCTGTTATCGTCATACTTTCGTTAATAATACGGGAGAAAAAATACGCGTGGAATGTTCTTGGCAACTAAATTTATGTGTATGAATTAGGTTCATTATTATTATCATCATCATCATTTCTTTTAAAGATATACACACTGAAGCATTTGTATTTTTGATATTTACTGTCTCTTTTCTTCTGCTCAAAAATAATCGCGGCGATGATGATAATGATGATTGCATGAAACGACAAGGGGAACCCCACAAAACTTTCTTAGTGCCATCGACATGAGTGTAAGGCAACTTTCAAACCAATGGGACAAGCGACACGGGATGTTCACACTGTCATACTAGTGACACGCACTTCCAGACTGTAAAAAAAGCATTCATTGCACATGAGGGTCCAAACAGCAAACGACACGTTCATATGAAAGGGTGCTGAGACCGAAGCGAGGCGCTACAGGGGGAGTTCCCAACTAAGTGACAAGCGACATGGTGCCTTCAGTCTATTAGCAAGCGTTGCTTGCGAACAACAGATAGGCGACACGATAAACCGCACATTACAACAACAGATCTAGGCGACACGATAAGCCACACGTGTCGCTTTGTCGCTTCTGCGTCGCTTAAACTGGGCCATTCCCACAATAGCTTGCAACATGTTGCCGTGGTTTGTTGTTCGCGCATACGCGATGCAATGAGTGTCTTGCTTTAGTGAGATTGCGCACCAAAGCGACAAGCGGCACGCGACACTTATCGCTTGAGGATTTAACCAACCGAACGCTGGCCTGTGTTTCCCGTCATGCCGCTACGATGTGAAATGTTGCTCTTGATTGGCTCGTTTCCAAGCAACATGTGTCACTTCGGTATGAAAGTTGCCTTGGACCGAATGACCCGTGTCGCTTTGGTGTGAAATCCTCGTATCGTTTGTCGCGTGTCGCTTTGGTGTAAAATCTCCTTGAGGAAACTGTGCAGTCAGAGCTTTTGTCCCTACGGTTCGAAAGGCTGCATTGATTTCCGACTGCTCGCTTTCAAGCGACATTTGTGGTTTGTCGCCTCGGTATGAAATATCTCTCAGGATACTATTTATATTCTAATAACATAGAAAAATAAACTCTAATACACAGTCCAAGACCTGACGTCCGGAATCACATTGCGATGTTTCTTCTTGTGTTACGCATGCTACTTATTTATTAATTTTATTTTACTTTTCTTTCCAAATTAATGCCATTTCGTGACTGCAAATCACTCCACAAATATAATTGTTTCCATCAATTCACTTACCGCCTTTCTAGAGAAACAAATCTACACAATATATTCCAAAAACTAACTAAGCCGCATTACTTTCATAACAAAATTAGCACCTGGGTCGATCGCACTGCCATCTACTTGTCATCGTCTCGGGGAACCAGTTTCTTGGGTCGTTTTCCACACTACGTTATTCAAGGCGCTGTAACTGAATTGTAACCTCGGTGGCGCGCAATGAATTTCATACGCGAGACAGCCCGCGTAAACAAACTACGATTTTGCAATAAATAACAGTGCTGTGGAGTAACAATGTATTCTAAAATTAACTTCAAACATTGGTCAACACTTTTCAACTTGGTCTGCACGTGTATATCGACAAACCGAAAAGTTTCTCGCTAACCAACTTTTTCGTGTTACAGTCTGATGATTTATCCAATGTATAACACCATAGATCCCATGAAAAAAAAAACTGGCGAAGTTGTTCAAGCGGTTTGATATTTATGGCTTTTGATGTATTTACTAGCAAAGAATTCAGCGTTTTGCAACATTGCATATTTATTTAAATTTCAGGTCACATGAATTTATGACACGGTATATAATGCTGTCACTAAATAGAGCATAAAAACTCTACAGGATAATGATTTACTGTTTGAAATTTATGACTTTTACGTTTTGTAAATTTTGTAACATCTGGCAACGCAGCGGTCGTAGAGAAGGACAGAGCTATTGGGAAAACTCGTGTATTAGAGAGAGAGGGAAGTACTCCATTTACTTCCATGCTGACTTTTAAGGTTGAGACACACTATAGATGATGAAACACTAGCTTCCCTGCATAAGGATGTGTGTGTTGCCTAAACCTACGGCGGTGGTAGAACTTACCATTGAAAATTTGCTATTAAAATCCGTTGAGTTAGGTCTGGGAAGTGAGGTGGTTGCCCCGCACTATGGTCTCTTAATGCTAACATTGTCTAAGAGAAAGTAAACTGCCCCCCCCCCCCCCAGTTTTGGAACCCAATCGCCGCTACTGGAGAGAGAGGAAGAGTAAAAGAGGAAACGAAACAGAAAATGTAGCAAGAAATAAAACCAAGAAAGAGAGAAAATAATAAAAAAAAATAGATTCTAGGACTGACAAATGAAAGTGAGAATGTGTAAAGTTCAGAAATAAAAAAAAGTGGGAAAGATGGAAATCGATAGAAGGAAACGGCAAGCAAGCAAATTTAATTATTCGAAGAGATGGGCACGTAACTCCCCATAACCCTCCCTATGGGCGCCCATGCAAATATTTAAAAATCTAGAAAAATTCAAAAGAAAATGTCTACGCAGCAAATAGTGTAACGCTGTAGAAATTACTAGCATGTTTGGACAAATTGTACTGAAAAATTGATTTAAGTAAACATAGTAACAGGACAATGATCGCCTTTGGAGTTTGGAGTACAGAAAAAAAATATGCATCTGAATTAGAATTACGTAATTGTAATGGTATTGTCCATTAACTGCCTGTGAAGTAGAAATAACTTCACAATCTAAGAACATTTAGAAAAATTCCTAGAGATTAATTGTAATGTTAATTGAAAACGACAATCTTCCACGGAGACAGTGTGTTGAGTGGTCGACTCACGGTCTCTCAACTGAAGGAACCAGGTTCAAAAGCTGGTTAGATTCACTCATATCTTATCACAATTTATCATCATCGTCGCGATTAACCAAAAGTAACGCGCAAAATAAGGAAACGCAACAGAATGTAAAGAATTCAAATCGATCAAGTGTGCAACTGACAAATCAACTTAACAAGTTCATGTCTCCATATTTGTATCTTTCTTTCATTATCTATTTTCGTCATTTCTGGTGTGTATTTGCCTGTAATGGTGGAAAGATTTCACTAAATAAAAGCCGCCATGAAAACATCGGGCTAATTAAACGCGCTTTGATGTTCCGTTATTACTAGTTTTCTAATTACAAGTAAATGATTAAAAAATCGCAACGAAGTGTGGTATTCTGGAAGAGAAGTCCCCGTCCAATAAGAGTTGCTTTGGTTGCCATGGTAATTACCAAAGACATTCACCTCTGATGCTTTCCACATAATTAAGAATTAGATTAATTGAGTTAGTACTTTTAATCGTCTCTCAAGAAGCGTAAGAGAATCAATCATCTTTGATTTAGACTTCTGGAATAAGTCACTCCCCAGCTCATCTCTCTCCCTTTGAATTTAAATTCACAAACTATTAATGTAAATGCTGTTGCTATGCAAAGTTCCAGTTGTCAACAATCACGATTATGAGTTAGCATCTGTCAAAGAAAAACTTTGTATGGCTGGGAAAGTGCAGACGCGCAATATATACTACAGGGTGTCCCACGAACGGCGCAACTGGGAATTAAGAGTGGCGTTACTTTGTAACCGAAACCTGTACATACATAAGTCATACACCAAATGTTAGCCCTGTCCAAGTAGATATTTTTAAACATAGAAACAACAAACGGGGTGCAGTGTTGTTCCTGCAGTGTTGACAAATGTAAGTAAAAGTGTAAATTTATTTTTCCACAAAGCATGGAAAATTGCATGTCAAACATTCGTACGGAAATTTGGACGTCAATTTCCACCTTGGGTAGGTGGACTATTTCGCCATCTATAGTTCAGAGAAGAAAACCGATCGTTTTCGCGTATAGCCAATCCTGAAATGCCTCGTAAAGGCGTACCGGTCCAAATGGGTGTTTTAAAAAAATTATGAGGTACAGTGGCAACACTGTTGATGTTTGAAGGCAACAAAAGGTGTGTTTAGTGATGGTCTATGACATGGAAATACTGGAAACAGTAAAAAAAGAAAATGAAAATTATGGTGAAAAAAGTGTTACCTACTCCTGGCACTTTTCTCATCATAATTTTCATTTTCTTTTTTTACTGTTTCCAGTATTTCCATGTCATAGACCATCACTAAACACACCTTTTGTTGCCTTCAAACATCAACAGTGTTGCCACTGTACCTCATATTTTTTTTAAAACACCCATTTGGACCGATACGCCTTTACGAGGCATTTCAGGATTGGCTATACGCGAAAACGATCGGTTTTCTTCTCTGAACTCTAGATGGCGAAATAGTCCACCTATCCAAGGTGGAAATTGACGTCCAAATTTCCGTACGAATGTTTGACATGCAATTTTCCATGCTGTGTGGAAAAATAAATTTACACTTTTACTTACATTTGGCAACACTGCATGAACAACACTGCACCCCGTTTGTTGTTTCTATGTTTAAAAATATCTACTTGGACAGGGCTAACATTTGGTGTATGACTTATGTATGTACAGGTTTCGGTTACAAAGTAACGCCACTCTTAATTCCCAGTTGCGCCGTTCGTGGGACACCGTGTACTTGTATAGGAATGTGTTTAATTTATTATTGATTTCATGTAGTCATGGTATCTGGTTTCGGTGATGTTAAACCAATTTTGTTGTCGAGAGATGGCGGATGTGGTCACAAGAATCAGCTGTTTGCGTAGGCGCCAAGCAGTGATAAACGTTACAGTGTGGAAGGAGCAACATGCCGCGAATCGTGGTGGTAATTGTGCAGCTGAACAATACAAAGGACAATCGCCGGCTAATTTACAACAGGTAGAATATAAGTATCCTAAAGACGTAGCGTGTGCTTTCATGTGTGAATCAACGCAACCCACAACAACACTGAAACGCCCGAAATATAATATTATAGAGAGAGAAATATATTATGTAAAACTTTATATAATGTAAAAGTTCAGTCTCCAAAATATTTTGCAAGTTTTGTTGTCAATCCGATGGGTTATAGTTTGTTAACATTTTTAAGAAATTGTAACATACAATTGTAAAGGGGAATGTTTTTCTTTTTGAATCCAATGTCTGTGAAATAGGGGGGAGGGGAGTAGGATATTTGTAATGTAAAGGAATTATGTATGTTTTATATGCATATTATAATGGACCAAAAAACTGTTTAAAAGCTGTTAGGTCCAAAATAAAATAATAATAATATGGAGGACTTTAAAGTTAACAATAATAGTAGCCTAAAGCTGTGGTTCTCAACCTTCGTGAACCTGCGGCCCGGTAAATTCGTTTTTTAAAAGTCGGTGCCCCGAATCTCAACAATTTTGCTCGTAAATAACTTCCATTTTTTTAAACTTTATTGATCGATTAATTGAGTTGAAAATTGTGGGTGCATCAGAACTTCGGCTATTTTGCTATTTCTTTATATACATACGAGGGTCACTATTTATATTTTGAGCCTAACAATGAAAAAACAGGAATTTGGCATTGAAAACTGCTTTATTGTTTTTCGAAGTATTCTCCTTTATGGTCAATACACTTTTGCATTCGTTCGAACCATTTGTCAAAGCAGTTTTTCCAATCTTCTTGAGACACCTCCATAATATTGTTTTTGAACGCATCAACGGCGTCTTCCGCCGACGAAAATCGTTGTCCACGCAATTTATTCTTGACATTCGGGAACAAGAAGAAGTCATTGGGTGCCAAATCAGGACTGTACGGAGGATGACCCATCAATTCGAGTTTTTGACTATTCATAAAGTCGGTTGTTAGACGAGATGTGTGACAGCTGGCATTGTCTTGATGAAGAATGATCCGACGACGTTTGTTCGTTTTCCGTATTTGACCGAAGACCTCTGGCAAACAAATTGTTTTGTACCATTCAGAGTTGACCGTTCTACGTTCCTCTAAAGGCACAGTTGACACATGACCAGTTTTCCCGAAAAAAACAGGCGACCATTTGTTTCGATGTGCTTCGAGCGCGAACAACTTTTGTTGGATTGGGTTCATCTTGAAACACCCATACAGTCGACTGCTGTTTACGTTCCGGCTCATATGCATATATCCATGATTCGTCACCTGTTACAATCTTATATACGTCTTTTGAAGCACCACGGTTGTATTTATTGAGCATTTGTTTGCACCAATTGACGCGAGCGTCTTTTTGAGTTATTGTCAAATTGTGTGGGATCCAACGAGAACATATCTTTCTCACAGCTAAATGATCATGTAATATTTTATATATGCTGGTGGAACTAATGCCTATGGTTGCCTCAATCTCACAGTATGTCACGTGACGATCTTCCAGTATTAGGTTTTGCACAGCATCAATGTTTTCTTGAACAACAACTGATTTTGGACGACCTTCGCGAATCTCGTCGGTGAGCGAATGGCAGCCACGATTAAATTCGTTATACCAGCGTTTCTCAGTGGCAAAGGATGGGGCTTCATAGCCAAATGTGGAAGTAAGTTGATCGATGCACTCTTGTCTTGATAATCCACGTCGAAAATCGTAAAAAATCATCGCACGAAAATGTTCACGAGTTAATTCCATTTTATTGTTGTCGCGCAATCTCCAAGGCAACATAAACAACACAAATCAAGCTATTGACAAAACATTTGAAGTACGTTATGGTCAATAATGCCAGACGATTCCGTGCAAACGTCAAATTGCGCCTAACTTCAATCAGTGTTGCCAAGGCTCAAAATATAAATAGTGGCCCTCGTATTATACGTGGCCCAGCCACTTAAACACGTTTCTGAGAACTAAAATCATCATACCTATTTACAAGCTGAGGCTGTAAAGGGGCAATCAGCAGATATAAAGGCAAAACACAGCCCTACAGAGAATTATACTGGCAGTAGGTACAGACGCCAGAGCCTCGTTGGCCTGCAAGAAGCAGTTACCGGGGTGTACTATGTTGAAGTGAGGATGACTTTTGGGTGCCTCACCAGAAGGTCACCCTTTACACACCCTTTTAAAACTTTATACATTAATTAATATCTACCATTGAAATTTTAAATTAATAAATAAATTATGGCAATTATTAGTTCGATTATATCTAGGCTTGTTGACAAACATAAAAGCAGTTACCGGGGTGTACTATGTTGAAGTGAGGATGACTTTTGGGTGCCTCACCAGAAGGTCACCCTTTACACACCCTTTTAAAACTTTATACATTAATTAATATCTACCATTGAAATTTTAAATTAATAAATAAATTATGGCAATTATTAGTTCGATTATATCTAGGCTTGATGACAAACATAAAAGCAGTTACTGGGGTGTACTATGTTGAAGTGAGGATGACGTTTGGGTGCCTCACCAGAAGGTCACCCTTTACACACCCTTTTTAAAACTTTATACATTAATTAATATCTACCATTGAAATTTTAAATTAATAAATAAATTATGGCAATTATTAGTTCGATTATATCTAGGCTTGTTGATAAACATAAAATTTGGTTTAAATTAGCTGTCAACAACTGGATCTAATGGAATTTTCTAGTAACCTCTGGCCAATATCACTATATTCCACACCAGATACTAAAAAATACTAATTAATTTTTAAAAATTTCCACTTCAGTATATTTGTTGATGGAAATTCCTGTGCAAAATAAATTGACGTGGTGTTCATCCGTCAACCTCCAAAGTTGGAGGCTGGAAGCAAGGTGTCCCCGCCACTGTCACGAAAGCATTTCCTGTTATGTACTGTGAATAGCAACCACGCATACTTGCATGTTCTAGAGCAGTGCCCAAAGTGTGCACCACAGCTTACAGAGGCACCGCACAATGTTGCAAGATTTTCACTGAAATGATACGATTGTTCCAAATATGTGCTTATTTAGTACTTTTTACACATAAAATGTTTCTGAATTTGAAATATGTTTATATTTTAACTTAAGGCAAGCAACGTAACCACACTAACTGAGCGTTGCAAGTGTTGGATAGGCCTACATTCTGACTTGGATGCCCCGGTAAATCTTGAAACACTAAGGACAGGATGAAATGAAAAAGTTTGGGAACCCCTGTTCTAGAGATTAGCATATCGTATTGCAAAAATAGGGGATCCAGGGCTACATGGTTATGCACAGATAGGTTAATCGGGACTGGACTTGCAGTTTAAAATGGAATCCGAAACAAGGGAATCGAACCCGGTGCCCCTTTGATTGCAAGGCAACAAAGTTACTATTATGCCATCGGGCAGGCCCAGAATATATGCTTATATTGTATGTCGTTTTCATAATTCCTCTCATTGCCAGGATAAACTGGCGAGATATGAAGAATAAAGTGTTCAAGCAAAATTCTCACCTAATTCTCTCAAGGGGTTTCAGGTTCGATCCTCTTTTGAGGCATATTGCACAGTGGTTCAGATCCAAATTTAAACTGTAGGTCCAATTCCGATTAGCCTATTGTGAGCAGAAAGTGGGTTAAATCAAACTATAAAATATTGTCGATCCTCCTATTCTTTGTGATAAAAGACAGAACAGTTGAGTTTTCAAAAATATTAGGTATAATAATATATCCAAAAACCTGGCAGTTTGGAGGGTGTGTGTTGTGGTTAATCGTTGTAGTACTTCTCGATGGTACTTTGACTGGTGCAAGTTATCTCCACATGCTGCAAGAGTATATCCTCACACACATCTTAAATGTAGCTGGTGATTTCCACTTCTTCTAACAAGATAATGCACCTTCTCATTGTCCTGCCCCTGTTAATGCACATCTGGGTCAGCAATTCCATGTTCATTCAATTGTGCATCGAAGGCAAGTTAATTACACTGGGAATCTCCCTTTCCAAATGCATATAAACAGGGTTGAAGCTCAGCACTGAACTTCTACCCTGAAGATGAGAGTGACATTACCTCTCGAAAGCTTGGAAACCTTCCCAGAACTCACCTGGTCAACAATGAGACAATCCATGGTTACTTGGTTTTGGTTTATCTGAACTGGTACACCAATGAAAAAGGATTTCAAACTGCTTATATTAAAAAAAAAAAATATATGCACATAATGCATAGGTGAAATTGGTTCGAAATGTTTAGTTTTTTTTTTCATTTTAACTTATAAAACGATTATATTAGAAAGAAGGGTAAATGGTGTTGGGAATGTGAATTTCACTATCATCAGTGTTCTCAGGTAAATATGGGCCCATGGAATACAAAATATTCATAACAATATGTTAATATGTAGTAAATTATGTTAAAAAGAAATCCATATGGTATGTAGCTTGCTAGAGAAATTTATCAAAGCTCATTAGAAAGGTAATTTTAATTAGAAAAACTTTTGCATATGAAACACTTGTACCTCTCATATGAGTAATATGAAAAATGTCACATTGCATCTGCTATGCTGACTTATTAGCATTAAGTAGTTGACACTTTGCCATTGTTTTAAATAGGAAACACAAATCCCTTGCTTGCAGGCCTTTTTCTATGTCTGAGAATGAAACCAACTACAACCTAAAAGGATACTGTTTCATGATTGAAGGTTTTAAAGAAAGTATGTTATGGGATTGACAGACTACTTATATGTAACCTCATTAAAAAAAAGTGTTTCAAGCAAAAAATACAAAGGATGACGAACAAAATATTTGGCAGCCAGGATCTTCCACCCTCCTTCAAAAAATATTGCTGGCTGTGCCACTGCCTTGAAGTAAGAGAAAATATTTCGAGATTCTTTTCCAGATATTTATCAGAGATTCAGACCATCCTGATTTAGTTTCAAGAAGGTATTACACTATATGTAAGTCGGTAACAGAAAATGGGAAAGCAGAGTATGTGGGGTAAAAGTGAACTTTTTGTACAACTGGGAGGAGGGGAGGGCTTCTGTTCCACTCTGCATCATAATTTTTTTTGTTACTAACTGGCCCCCCAATATTTTAATTGCAGGGTGACCCCAGAGAACTGAGCCATACCACTGACACTGGGAGTGGTGTTTTAACAATCTAGGGAACTACTTTGACGAGAATATACACATGATTAAGCTGTATAACAAATAAATAAAATAATTTTGAAAAATAAAAAGTCGTTTCTTTTTGGAAAGGGCTTGTGTATTTAATGGAACAAAAATTCTTCATTTCTTGATGTAGAATATTTCTTGTCAGAAACTTTTTCCAATATCTGTAAGGATGAGCAAAAACTATAAAACTGGCTGTAATTTTCCAATATTGTGGCCAAAGCATATTGCATAGCATTCCATATTGGAGGTCTTTTAGTATGTTCATTATGAAGGCAAATCCTCTGCTTGTGCTATTCTCTTTATCTAAGTCTAATGTTCTTGCACTATAAATGAGAACTGCATACAACTGTGAAACAAATGTTCAGTCAAAAAAAAAAAATAATGAACAAGATCAGCCCTTTTGTGAAAAACTGCTTCTCTATGTAGACAAAAAAAAATGCCAACATGACCATGAGATAATGCTACCACATTTTCAGAAAGTTGTAGATAATGCTGGTTTGTGTGTCCCGTGCAGCATCAATTCGGTGGTCCACTGAATGTAAAATTCTCCACTAACAAGGCAGACAACAAGCTTCAATGGCTGCTGAAATTTAACAAAGCCTTGATATGCTGCCAGTAATAATCACTATGCACTGACATGCAACACTGCAAAATTTTTGTAAGTAGTTTTATCTCTATGAGAAATAACATATGGTACATTTTGAGTGCCCTCATATAGTGCTTCCGATAGAATAGTTCCTGCGCAAATGAGCATTTAAATCTTAGTTCATAAGAGCCTATGTGCATGTAAGTATGATGTTTTAGAGAACTCACTGCATCAAAATCCCCATCATGTCACAGGGGGGCATAATCATAAAGTTTTGAATCAGAAGTACTTTTCATTTTAACAGGCTGTCCTGCCTCTTTAGGCATTTCAATTATGATGAATGATCATTAAATTAATCAATAAAGGGGCACTTATAAAGAACACACAAGCATTCTCAATCCAGACATCTACAGAAGAAAAGAAAGACTAAATAATTTATGATACGTACAGGTATTCTCAGGTTACCAGCCAGGTGAAGATGAGAGTAATGTTTGCGCTCAAAATGTTGGAAGGTAACGTCAATTTAACCTGATTGGTAACCCGATAACACCTGTTCGAATCACATCGCCAGGAAAGTTACAATTCCTAATTTATGATTCCTTTAGAAGAGAAGAATTGAAATAAGGGAGCAAATTTGTTCATACAAACATGTCTTGAGGAATCTGAGAAATACAATTGGAACTCCGATGATACATTTTGACAAAAAAGGTGATGTTCTCCTCAATTATAATACTAAATGATTTAAATCACATGTAATAAAAGTGCATCTCAGAGAATGAATTGCAAATTCGAGAGACAGTTTAATATATGTAGAATTTTCAAGATGATGAATAAAATATATATACACAGAAATAGATTATGTACATATTTCCAATCAAAAAGAAAATTTCTATGTGCAATAGATGATATGAAGGACATATATATATAGCCAGAGAAGAAAATGTTATAGAAAGAGATAAAACCATTTTAATGAAGTACATTTTAAAGTAATGAATAAAGAATTGAAGTGAAATGGATACACACACAATTGTTACATAAAAAAAATTAATAAACACTGAAAGAATAAAAAACTGTAGACCACATGGAGAATACAATATAGACCAATGTCTTAGCACTAAAGTACTAAGTTAATCATCACTGGTTTCCCCACAATATCCAAAACTTTGATCTCTGTTAAGGTTATTATGTCCATTCAGGTATACTGCAACTTCTCGTTACTAATGGACACCTTTGGTGTTTTAAGTCCACTTTATACAGTAAAGCTAATCGGGACTGGACCTACAGTTTAAAGTGGGATCCGAGCCACTATGTGCCTCCACCTGTTATCGAACCCAGGACCCCTTGATTACAAGGCAACAACGCTACCACTGCACCATCTGGGAGGCTGGAAACATTTGGATATGTGAACGCTAATGCATGGTTGACCCTCAATTATCACTTTCAATAAGTTAAAATACAATGTCGTCTGTGAACTACATAAGATATTCCTATACTTAGTTAAATTAATCTTATTTGACATAAATAATGACTGGAAATGAACTAATTGTGCTATTCCTTCGTGCTAAAAAGTTGTAAAGTCTAACACAAATACAGTTGACATGTAGGAAGCACCACTATTTGCAATAGAAAAAGGATATTAAAATTCCTAGAGAAATATTACAATGAAAAAAGGAACTTGTATTCATTTCTGATTGAAGCTCTGGCAGACAACGAAAATTTTCCATATGTATAGATTTTTAGAATAAATTAAATATTTTCTTCAGATGAAGTTTCAGCAGTGATAGAATAATCCATAAATACACTGAAATATTTTGGCAGTTGAATAATTATTAGTTTTCGTGCTCGAGATAGAAATTCCTAGACCTGAGATGTTTGTTCAAGACTTGAGAATAGACTGGAAAGGGGTGATTTATGTAATTTATCCTAGATTAAAGAATGGTGCTCCCCACCCTCACTTTGAATACTATATTCAATGCATATATTTAAATTGGCTGATACCTACAATTTCAAAAGGAAATATTTAACAAACTCATTATTACATAATACACCAACAATAACCACTACACAATCAAAAAGGTTCATAAGTGCTTTTAAATAATTTGTCTTGCAGGTTCAAACTTGCACATGTACTATAATATCAAAATGTTAACTGTCAAATGGAATCATATTCAGTTGTTTTCCTAATCCCAAATGTCACCACCCACTGATACTCATGGATGGTGTCAAAACATCTCAGGTGAAAAGAGGATCACAATCCAAGAATACCTAGGCTTAACATACATCCGGGATTAGCCCGGACAGTACTGGTTTATTGGTGCTGTCCGGGGTGATGCCCGGGATTGCAAAATGTCTGGGTTTTGAGAATCTGAACATGAAAATAGCTACCGATATTCAATATTCACAACCAGGATTTATGACCGGCAAGAATGGATCGATTATAAGGATCGATTGATTATACCTATGATTGATGACCTATTTGATGAACGTACGTACATTGTTGAACAAGGTAATTGAAAACCACAAGGTGGGTTGTGGTTCAAGTTCTGAAAAAGTATCATGTACTATTGAAGGGGAGTGGCAAGCAATTTTTAAGGTGTTTCAAAAGACTGACATTTCATGTGCCAACATTTCTCAAATGGTTGATTTTGCTATGTCTTTGCCTGGAACATCTGCTCCAGTTGAGAGAGTACTTTCAATTATGGGGAATATTTGGTCTGCAGAAAGCGGCAGACTTCTAGCATCCACTGTTAAACATCTGCTGAATGTTAAAATTAATTCAGAATTTTCATGTTGTGAATTTTATTATGTTATTAAAGCAAACTAGCCATTTCTGAAAAAAGTCATGTCTAGTGAAAAGTCCAACTGAGTCAACTAACAGATAATGATACCTAGAACAGAGAGGCTTCCTAAACATCAGAAAATGTATTATTCAATTAAACATTTGGAAATTAATTGATTGATTTTAGAAAATAATGTTAATGTTTTTTCTTGTATAATTTATAGTTTAATGTTCCAATAAAATATTAAGGCTTTTAAGTAAATTCAATTTATTTTTGTAAAAAAAAAACAACTGAAATTCAGCAGTAACGAGTTAATCGCAAATATGTCCTGGGTTGGACCCAAAAAAATATGGTAATCCTAAGAATACAATCATTTCAACAATTTTCTCAGGGTTGTGATTACACAGACTTTTATGAAGAATGTGTGTAAAAATGTTGTTCACATTACAGTTCACAGATATAGGATTTTTCTCTTACCTTTGCACTGCTCCTCCAGAACTAGATTAGTCAATGTAAACATCCTACTCTAATCTTGATGTGAATTCATTCCAATGCAGAATCTGCAAAATATTCAACTCTTAAGTGATATTTCTTAACAGAAGATGAACATGCTGACCAACTATAAGCAGATATTTTAATGAATAATATATTTTTGCAAAACACAGATAAAAGTTTCACAAACACTATAAATCACTTGTGCTCTGCAGAATGCATATTTTCCTTGCAATAGAGGTATTGTAGACAACACCTTTTTAACTAGCAAAACTGAATGTAGTAGTAGATCTAAATCTCTATGCTTCTTAAGAACAAAAATCCGCATTGCACAACTACAGTCTCTGTTTGAGGGTAGACAAATGCATATTATTATTTTTAACAATACTATAACAAAACAGAATAGAAATCATATTTTTTTTCACAGAAATATCTGTACCAGGCATGTACAGTGTATTCTGACATTACTTTTCATGAATTTACTGCAATGGCCTTTCTTTTTTTTTTGCTCTAGACTATTGTTTTGTTGCAAAGTACTCACATACACATAAGTGATATTGACAATAATGGGAATGTGTCACATTTTTAAGAAATCTTGGCATTATAATTATATGTAGTTGGAAAATGAATGCCCCATTCTGATATCATCAGCTCGAATTCAAATGTTAATTAATTGTATTGATAACTGAGCTCAAAAGCGCCACATTCCTTGCTCTTTGAGACTCTAGACACAAGAACAAACTCAAGGTAATTTAGGTTAGTTCCATCCACACTACAGCCTTGAAAGCTACCCCAGCACTGGCTTGGTTGCCTAACTCAGGGTTCCAACGATCTGGTATGTAGAATAATCATTCATTTTATTTAACACTGATAATGTATGTACAATGTACATGAAAGATATATATGTAGAATACACAATATGAACACAATACATCCATGACAAAATCTACAACTTACAATGCAAATTCCACAAAATGACTGAACTGTCCACATAGCAAAACCCTAAGATTGTATGCCTAGAGGAAGCATTAGATTTACTTAAGAGAAAACAGAGTACATCAAAGTTATGCATTGAATACAAAATATGAAGAAAGTAATCCACATATTAAAAAAGGTACAAGAAGAAAATAATGTGTAAAATGGTCTAATAGTGAAAAAATCCAGAAATAAAATAGAGGCATGGCATGACAAACTCACCATTGAGAAGTGGTGAACATTGCCAAATAAAATTGAAGTGCTTATTTGAGCACAATACGAGTGTTTATTGGTTGAAAGTCGAAAAGGAGCAATATGTACAATTATGAAGAAAGTGAGTTGCCTATCAAGATTTGGATGTGATTTTGTACTCATTCTAACTCTCTGGTGCTGCTTAAGAACTGTTGGCTGATGCAAAAGGTTAATTGTAGTTGTTGGTACTGTCATAAAGAACATTACTGCAATCAGAGAAAAATTGCCCTTATTATTGAATCACTAAAAATACTCCCCTCATTAGTGGGTGTTTCTTTGGAGGTTTGGTGGCTTGCTTTAAATCTGTTAGAAGTCTACAATGAACATAAGACACGTGCAGATTACCTCATATTTTACCCAATTTGCAAGATAAGTCCATAGTGGAGCCAAGGGTTATTAATTTACTTTTTATGAGGAGAAAGCGGTCATCAGTTGATGGTAGTTTTCTTTTTCCTGACAGTTTTGCTTTTACTTGGGTGAAATGAAGCCAGTCAGTCTGTGTCGCTGAATAATTCTATTTACAAGCACAACATTTATTAGCTCTCTCTTTATAGAATTGATCGATTGATTTGTTTGTTTTATTTTACTTCACTATTCTGCCACTTTTGTATAATCATGAAGATGAGGATGGGTGATGACATAATGAAATTGATGGAGGAACACTCACAAATATCATGCCCAGGCCGGGATTTGAATGCAGGACCCCCTGGTGTCGTAGTGTGCTGTGTTAATCACTCCATCACAGAGGTCCTATTGTTCTGTAGTAGAAGTATGTGATAATGCTAGAACCACACTACTCTTGCTGCGAGTTACCGCTGAAGAAAGATATTATGAGTCTCACAAGGAAGCCTCAGCATGATTGCTTAAACTTAAACAATCACCACACAGAGCAGTTACGTGTTATTGAATCAACGACTGAACAATGCACAGAAAGCTTTCGATTGATTGATTGATTGATTGATTTTCTGTTTAAAGTCCACTTTATGCACAGTAAGGCTAATCGGGACTGGACCTACAGTTTAAAGTTAACCCGAACCACCATGTGCCTCCACCAGGTATCGAACCCATGACTGCTTAATTACAAGGCAACGACGCTACCACAGCGCCATCGGAGAGGCCCTATAATGCACAGAAAGCATAGGATCTAAGAATAAGCAATGTGTAGCACACTATTGCCAAACATTAGGATTGATTGATTTATATATATATTATATATATTGTGTGTGGCACGTAGCCATTTACACCCTTCTAAGTATATGAGGAAATATCCCCCTATCTAAAACCCTTAACTTAAAGTAAGAAAAAGGGCATAAAGAGCCCCTTGAGAAAGGTTAAAAACGCAAGTTGTAAGAGACTTGCACTGGATAAATATAACACATTAAAAAGAGGCAAAGATGGTCTAAAACCTTCCTCAGAAACAGGCCCGTAGCCAGGAATTCTTAGTAAGGGGGGGGGGGGGAGAAGTCAATCCTAGAGGGGGAAAATTTTTAATATATTGAGTTGCATTGGCAGATATAGCAGGGTACAGAGGTGCACTTATCCTCCAAAAGTGATATGTAACAGGAAAAGGATGATACGTATCTTGAAACTCCAACAAACAAAAAAATTTCGAGCAACATCAAATAACAATATTTCGGACTACAAATAATACAAAGATAAAGTTTAACATAAATAGGCTAATCGGTACTGTATCTACTTTTCATTATATTTACAGGTCAATAATGTTAATAGACGATTAATATGTACCAACAGCTCTCTGCAGAACTGATTAAGGAAGTATTTTATAAATCGTGCTTCATAATGTCTCCATCTAGTTTCCAGTATGCAAGATTTTTACACACAAAGGAATCTAATGAGAATCCAACAACACCATTGTGTTGTGTTATGCAAGAAAAATCGAATTAATTAAATAATAATGGTTACATATTATCTACACTTATTGTGTAAAAATTTGTAATACATTTTTTGTAGGTCTACTTGCTAAAACATTAAAACATGGATCCCTTATTCCACCACAAACTCTTATTTGCTTCATATGAAATACTTTTGCATCACTACAGACAATGTTTGCCTACTGGTTACGTTAACCATTTTGCAAAATAGTGTGTTGTTGAAATACATGTGTTTGACACCCGACAAACAAATAGGAATCCCTTGATTGATCAATGACTTCTTGGATTACAGTGTCATCATTAATATTTCATATCAAGTTTTATAGAAGGAAATGTTGTGTCATCTTTACATTATGAAAAATACCTCCCTTAATGACTAGGTACGAATCCGAATGATATAAGGGGTGTCCTTAGCCTTACTTCATTTCCACAGCACAAGGTCTCTGGGCCACTTATCGCCACCACTTTTTGAGCAGAAGTGTACAAACCCCAAATATCAGTTTCTTTTATGCTGATATTGATTTCTGCCAGTCACAGAATGGCTTAAGATATATGAATAAAATTAGGAGGATTTACTCCATAGCAGAAGAGTTGACATAATTATTTCTCAAAAAATTAGGTTGTGCCTGAGGTACTTTAACAGACAACGTCTGCTACAGACACAATGTAATATTATAAATATAAGAAAATAAATATAACATAATTTTGGAGATTTTCAATCGTATTTATTTCACTGTAGATTTTTTCTACTTGACATTTTCTTGAACCTATGTTCATAGGGTGACGCCTGATAACACCGACAACTTTCACAGTGTGTACAGGACATCAAGGCAAACAACTTTTCTCAGTAACTATTTGCTCATCCAATTCTTCTTTCGATGTTACAAGCAATCGAAATATGGCATCTTCTGTCCTTAATGTATGCAATCCCATTGTAAGCTTCGCAGTTGCAAATGTCATTTATTTTTACTGCCGTTTAAAATTCTCAGAGCAATATATAACATGCAATTGAAACGATATCATGCAAACAGTCAGGGTTAAAACTTAACTTTTCCTTTATGAAATGGATATAATAACACACACCTATGTTGCTTATCATATTTGATGCGTTTGCATAGAGAAATTATTCATAAGATTTGAAATTTATATTTACACTCCATAAGATGCTTAGTGTAACCCGTATCAAACTACAATTTTTATCGCTTTCTAACCGAAATAGTAAATGTGAAACACTATCGCATTTTCATCGTGTTTGATAATAATTTGAGTCGGTAAGATGTCCTACATCTTTCACTAGCCGACCTCCATGGTGGGATGGTTACATAACACACTGCGAAGCCAGGGGTTCCAGCTTCCAGGTTGTAGCCTGGGCATAAGTGTTTCTTTATGAGCAGAGGCAAAACCACAAATTTTTATCTGGAGAGGGGGTCAAGTACCAGGACAAACGTGCCAATAAAAATAATAACAGTAATATAGTGGTGGTAGTAATAAAAGTAGCATTAAAAGACGTTATCATCGTCGTAAATCATGCAAAAGGGGGTAGAAGTCGGTGCTAAAGCATTTGTGTTTGAACAAATGATTTGAAATATTTTTCCAACACTTCCAATTTCATATTAGCTAATAATGGAAAACAATCACACAAGCTGTATTTTTGAAAGACAGAATATGCATGACGAACGTTATTCTTTTTGTACATATGACACGTATAACTTTCATGTACAACATATATTTTACACATATGCAACATGGAGCAACGTAAAATAAGAAAATACACATGCAGCATGTTAACGCTGAATTGTGTACGTATTCAAAGTTTCTTTAATATATATATCATTCAAATACATTACATGATCAATTCATCCACCAAATTGTATCTCAAATGTGCATGCTCCTTTTCCTCAAAAGAATTGTTCATGCATTTAAGCAGCAACAATCTGAAGTATATAAATGGCCTTACTTCTCTCTCGGGTAATTTAGAATGCATTATAGAAAATAATCATATTGGGATCGAAGCGAGCAGGAAAATTCTTAGATCCAAATATTTGTAAATTGAAAACAATATTGATTTAATAGGGTGCAAATAATTTCACAGGGCGCCATGGCATTCTATTTAACACCCCCCCCCCCCCCATTTAGATCATTTTTGCTCCCAGGGCTGACTCCTGCCGCCCCCTAGCTATGGCTCTGAACTTGGATTATAAAATAGCAGATATTGTGGTTGCGAGCGAAGCGAGCAAGAAAATTTTACAAAATGTACTTTTATTTGTATAGAATTTGAAATCGAGGGGGCAATTGGCCCTCTGTGCCCCTGCAAGTGCCCTTAGCTGTCTGGAAGAAACTAATTCCATCTTGAGTATCCATTTGTCCTGTTATTTTTAAATTCTGCTAGTCATGTTTCTTTACTTCAATGTTTGCCCCCCCCACCTAGATTGGACTTCCGTCAAGATTGGAGGGGTAATTCCCCTGCCCCCTCCTATGGTTACAGCACTGTTTGTGAGTATCTCTTCATCAATTTCATGTTATCACTCATTGTCACGATTAGCTAGATGTGGCAAAAAAGCAACGCTAAGTTACAAAAATCAAATATCCACTCCCTCTCTCTATCACATGAATCACTATTACCAAAAGGTAGACTTGGGGAAACAAAAAAAAATATGCAAATCAAACTACATACCAACACATCTAAGAAAAACATCCAAATACTGTTCTCGATACTGAAAATTGCGAAATCATTTCCCGAAGTCTGAATCTTCAAGGGATTCCCCTCCTCCCAATCCTGATACGACATTATACGGAATCTCACACACCTTCATAAATCACAAAATCAATAAATGTATTTGTTATGTTGCTAGAGTAAAACAGGATATAGGCTAATTGTAAAGATTAGTAAGAATTCCAGATAGAAGTGTGTTCTGTATTTTTCACAGGGGGGCAGAGCAGGCTATTGGGGGGGGGCAGTTGCCCCCCTGCCCACCCCCCTCTAGCTACGGGCCTGTTCAGAAACAGTGTAAAAGGTCCGCTCTTCTCAAAAAACTAAAAACATTTGCTAAAACAATGTCTTCATCTCGCAACATGGATGATAAATTAGTAAAATTATGATAAATATATCTTGTTCTGATTAATTCACATGGGACATTACGAGGGGGTGCTGATAAGTTCCTGTCTTTGCTCTCTTCCCATCGTTTCCCATTGGCGATTCATATCTCATTTGAAAGTGTGTAATAGTGTAATATGAGTATGTTATGGTGCAAAAATTATATTCCTCCCGCAATAGCTTCTTTCTATTTTTCAGGTTTGAAGTAGTCATGGCGGAGGCACAAGTCAGTTTCACGACAGACGGGGTGACCCCCTTGTGGTGTCATTTCATGGACTGATCCTTGGTCTCGGGGATCATAGATATGAAGCCACGTTTCATCCTCAGTCACTAATCTACCCAAAAAATCCTCTTCACCAGCCCGAAACCGAGCCAAAATGGCCTGTGATGGACTTCACTCTGCTGTTTCTGTTCAAGCATTTCGAAACCCATTTGGCAGAAAGTTTCCTCATGTCCAGTACATCATGTATGATGAATCCTACACGTTCCCGGGAGATGTTCATTATCTCTGCAATCTTCTTGGCTGATATTCGCCGATCCATAAGAATCATGTCATGCACAGCATCACATGTTGCTGGATCCGTCAGTTATGAAGGGCGCCCACTGCAGACCTTGTCTTCAACACTGAAATATCCAGTCGTGAGTCGAGCTCTCCAAGTTTTCATGGTGCTGTATGAAGGACACTTATCTCCCAGTGTTTGTGACATCTCGCCGTGAATGTCCTTCGCAGACTTTCCTTGGAGGAACAGAAACTTGATCACACCCCAAACATCTGGCGTCGTGAAACTGACTTGTGCCTCTGCCATGACTACTTCAAACCTGAAAAATAGAAAGAAGGTATTGCGGCTGGAATACTATTTTTGCACCATAACATACTCATATTACACACTTTCAAATGAGATATGAATTGTGAATGGGAAATGATGGGAAGAGAGCCAAGCCAGGAACTTATCAGCACCCCCTCGTATATTCAATGACATGCCTCTTTACTTGGTATTGAAAGATATTTGTGCCAAATTGTTGGTTAAAAAGAAAAGGAATACTAAGTTATGTGAATTGTACACTGAAGGATTATCAGAAACAACATGCCATAACTCAACTAGTGTTTTAAGTCTCCTGTTCTGTACAGATAAATGTAGTCAGTATCTTTAGGGTAAAGATTTTTTCTGTGTGTGTGTGATCATCATAAATGTTTTATGCAGCAATAATTTTGAGGTTTTAAAATGACATGCTGGAGATAAATGTAGAAGTGTCAGTACCAGAGAAAACAGGCTGCCAATTATGCTCTTGGTTCCACAAAGGTGTAAATCTGACATAATAGTAAATGGAACTTACGATAATTGCAGTGAACCTCACAATATTTTCAGTATTTTTCCACTACATTCTTTGGTTAAAAGGATTCTGACTTAATTAAAACACCCACCCCCACCCTAATCAATCTTCCGTGGAAGATACTGACATGTCGTACTTGTATAATGAGAAATTCAAAGGTACAGTTGTGCATATTTTTGGCTTTACTGGGAATATTTCTGCATTTGTCTGACATATTTTTAATTTTTCATGACATATTTTTCATTTTTTTTTTACATAATTACATATTCAACTGTGGGAATGAGAGATGCGGTAATAGATAATTCAGGTACTCACGTCTTCCTCAAAATAGAAAATTACTTAAAATAGCTTCGTGGAAAACGTGAGTACCTGAATAATTACATACATATTTTACAGTTTTATTGGACATAAAATCCCGGGCCCTAATAATAAATATGCGATGGTCTAGTCAGTAGGGCATCTGACTGCCACGTGGGAGACTAGGGTTCAATTCCCAAAGTGGATAATCTAAGGTCGGAATTTCTCCAGCCTTGTCCCCACAAAGTGGTTCTGAGGCTCACCCAACCTCAAATCAATGGGTACCTGGGGGCAACCTTGGGGAGATAAAGGCAGCCAGGGCATGGTGCTGATCACATTACTTCCAAAATGGCCGAGATCAAGAATTAGAGGGGTCATATCCCCCCCACATCCCCTAAATGTGCCATCATGGCACAGTGCAACTTACATGGCAACTTTACCTATATACAATAAATAAGAATTGTTGCCAAGCCCCGTGATGGAGTGGTTTCCACAGAGTGCTATGATGCTAGGTATCCCAGGTGCGAATCCAAGCCTGGGTGTTCTTTGTGAGTGCTCCTTCATCAATTTCATTGTATCATCATCACCCATCTTCATCTTCGTGATTAGCCAAAAGTGACAGAAAAGTGAAGTACAATAAAACAAATCAATAAAAGATAAGAATTGTTGCAATAAACCAGGTCAAATTTTCAGAAAAAAATTTGGTAATCATGTCATTTCAGTGCAAATATTGGAACATTTCGTGGTGCCCTGGCACATACTTTGGGATCCCACTGATGTATGAGTGAGAATAGGTTTACCTTTACACTGTAAACATTACAGTGGTTGAATTCTTTTGTGAAGAGCCGACCTCCGCGACAGAGTGGTTCGCACAGAGTGGTTCGCACAGTGTGATACAATGTGAGAGGTCCCGGGTTCAAATTCCAGCCTTGGCTTGGGTGTTCCTCATGTTGTCCTCATCTTCGCGATTAGCCCAAAGTGGCAGAAAAGCGAAGTAAAAGAAATCAATCAATCTTTTGGCAAGGAAGTTAATATTTGTAAACAATATAAAGTTTTTGTGTTGAGCTATAAGAAAATAGGCTCTTAACAGCAGCACCTTCAGCACAGAAGGGGTACAACTCGAATCTTGGGATTTAAGCAGGCTTGCATGCTTAATTACAAGGCAACGATGCATTTTTATTCTCGTCTACAAGAGAATTAAGTCACATCTCAGAACACAATGACAAATGAGGGTGAGCTATTTGACTGTTATATGTGGGTGCCCAAGTCAGACTGTAGGCCTATCTAACATTTACAATGCCAGAATTAGTGCTTGCCTTAAGTTAAAATTTCAAATTCAGAAACATTTTACATGCAAAGTACTAGTACGCCGGTTTATTGCTATCCCAACCAGATGCAGATGTGAAAGTGGATGAGGGGGGGGGGGGGGGTTGCGGGTTAGGTCAAGTTCCAAGATCTCTTCATTTTCTTCCCACAATATTCAGGCATGCCAAACGTTTGGAAGTTTTGCACCAATCTGGCTACCACAGCGCCGTTGTTCTTGTGTTTGATGGAGCTGGTAGGCGTGTTGAAGGGAATTTTCTGTATTGGTATTTATTCATACTTTTTTCCAGGTGCGGATCTTGTCACCATGGTAATGGCACCTACCCTGGTAGTTTAAGACATCATCAGCCTAATAAAGAAAGGTAGTGTCTGCTGCCACGTTCTTTTTCTGCTGGAACCTCAAAAGAGATGCGCGTGGCAGCAAACTCTGTCTTCGTTTTATCGTGATTTCATCATGCTATGTATGCAATTACATCTCTAACACATACTGTGAAGTTGTAGCGATTACTTTGACATAAATGTTTTAAGATTAGGTCCCTTAGCATTCTTCTAATAATAAACCTAAATGCTCTCGTAGTTAGGTTACGTTCCGTTAGCATTAAAATAATATCGCTAAATGCTTTCTAAAGAAAAAGGTTCTAAATTACCTGTACATTCATTCCCACTAACCATAAACTTGCATATTTCTCGTCTTCATCTGTTCTTAAGATTTGAAACATCCTTTTAGCACACGAATTACGTGGCAGGAGCAAATTTGATGCTTATTCTTACAGCTGACACGTGCATGGCAGCAGACTCAGCCATTAATTAACAAGCTTCTTCCAGCTGTGCAGTTGTAGAAAGGAAATGTTGATATTAGCACTGAGCCGATACCACTTTGAAATGATACCCATATTGATACCGATACTCTTACCGATTCAAAACGATAGCGATGATTCAAGTTTTTAACTTTTAAAGTTGTTCAAAATATTGGATAATATTTGTGTGAATATTCAACTCCAATCAGAAAGATCAATTTACCAGTGTTTATATTTTAAAATATTCAAAAATTACATCAGAATGCTAAAATGATATTAATGCAAAAATAGCAATAATACAAACTTTGATTCTTGCATAATTTTCAGGATGATTAGACTCTGCAAAAGTGTTGCATCGCATTTTAGCAGACCCCGCAAATGATTAAAATCCCAGAAAAGTATCAGCCGGTATCAGTAATAAAATCAAACTGATACCTTCCTATACTGATACATCGGTATTGGTATCAGCTCAGCTCTAGTTAATACTTTGCGAGTTGAAGTTTATCCTCACATGGAAGTCGAGTAAATGGTGGTGTTGTCAATAGTTTATTATTTACATCATCCACAGTACTCTCTCATTCACAAAAATGCACTGTAGTCACTTACTTCACTATACTACACACAACCTAGCTAATAATTCTGCACACACTGAGCAAAGCCTGCCCAACCCAACTAGAGATTGGTCCAGGCTGTATTTGGCACTTTTCTTATATTTACATGAAGTCATGAACCATTTCCGGCCAAACATAATCTCTCCCCAAAAACATCCATGCCCAAGCCAGGATTGAACTCGGGAACCCTGGAGTCATAGCATAGTGTGCTAATAACTCCACCACGGAGGATTGGTACTTGAAGAGTACCGATGTTTTCCTTCCCACTCCCAGAGAAAAGCGCTGATAATGATATTAATAATATTAAGTAACACTGTTATTTTAATATACATTTATTATTATTACATTACTATTGTCAGTATTATTATATATATATTATTATTAGAAGAAAGAAGAAAAATGAAAAGGTTAAATTTTGTAGAGAAGATACTGTATTATATTTCCAAGTTGACAGTGAATACTTTTTGAATAATATAGCTTATAAAATTCCCAGATATTCCCATAGGTATATCTCAATTCTCACATGCCTAAACAAGGCAAGAGGTTTAGTAGCTGATCTTGTTGAAACCTACAATTTGAATTTATGTTGATGTATAAAATTGTAGGATCCACTGTTATATTTTATAATTATGTATTCAATTCTTTAATTTTGTATAACATAGTGGTTGTTTAATCGTTATCATCACTTCAATAAATATGATCATTATTATTATTAGAACAATACACAGTTAATTGCACAATATTATATAACAATAAACAATTATTAGTATCAGAGATATAATAGATCTAATTGAAAACTGTAACTTGAAGTGTAAATATGCTAACTTATTATGTTATGTTATTCTACAGCTTATGTATTTTATTCGTGTAACTTTGTACTTTTGTATTTGACTTAGTGCTGTATTAGGTTTCATACTGTGCTCAACACTTAAAATAAATGATTATTATTATTAGTAGTAGTAGTAGTAGTACTCATGTCTATTCATTTGTGTACGTTGTCGCCTTGTAATCAAGGGATCCCTGATTCAATACCCAGTGGAGGCACACGACATAGTGGTTTGAATCCCACTTTAAACTGTAGGTCCAGTTACAATTAGCCACATGCATAAAGTGGACTTAAAACAACAAATCTAATCTAATGCAATCTATCCATTTTTGATTGGAGTTCTGGCTATTCCTGAAACCACTTTAGGCACTGCATATAGGTAGTAGTTCTTCACTTCGTCTATGTTCTTGTAAACCATTGTAAGCAAATGAAGATTGTTTAAAAAGAGTGTAAAGATGGAATATGATAACGTTTAGTTGCAGGAAATCATGCTTCAGGCCAATACCCCTCTATGTAGGGAGGGGGGTACACTTTTCTAAAGAAATAGTTGATTGGTTGATAAGATATAAATCTGTTTCAGAAGAACATACAACTGATCTCCTTTCCTTTTGGTTTCTCAAGTAGAATTTTCCTAAACTAATTACCTCAACAATTGTCACTAAAGAAATTGTGGAAATTTTTACAACCTATGAAATTATATAAATAATAACTTTTCATATTCCATCACTACAAGCAGAATGTGTATTTTCATTTTATGCATAAATAAATACATTGAATATGTCATGTAATTTACGTGGGTCGTTCAATATATAAGTTTCCGTATGCTGTAAAAAAAAATATTTTTTAAGATACATTAGAAAACTATACATACATGTGTATGAGGATCCTTCCTCACTTCTCCACATAATCCCCGTAGAGATTCAGGAATTTGTCCCACCGTTGCACGAATTTGTCCATACACTTTGCAAGAAAATCAGGGCTCTGGCTATTGAGCACTATTCTCACATTCCGCTTCACTTCTTCATCTGTTTCGAAACGGTAACCTTGCAATTCAGACTTTAACACCGGAAAAAGATGGAAATCACTCGGTGCTAAATCGGGGCTGTATGGAGGGTGGGACAGCCGTTCCCACTCCAATTCTTCAATTTTGTGTTGTGTTTGCACTGCTGAGTGGGCGCGAGCGTTATCGTAAAGAAGAATGACACCAGCTGACAGGAGACCTGGTTGCTTATGTCGAATTGCGTTTTTCAGTTTATCCAATGTTTGACAATAACGGTCAGCATTAATTGTTCTTCCTCGTTCCAAAAAGTCCATAAGCAGAACGCCCTTAGCATCCATGATTCTGAACTCCTTATGACGCGAGCCCGCATTTTCCGAACAAGCATTTACTTTTCGCCCTTGGGCGCATGCGCCTTCAAATCTGATAACGAATCGATTGTTGTTCCTTGTAGAAGGATGGCGCTTGTCAACCATGTGCTTCTTTTTAATGGCATTGCTTTATACAATATTTTATAGCACAGGGAAACTTATATATTGAACGTCCCTAGTATCAGATTTGCAGATATTTCTATTTCTTTTTAAACTGTAGGTCCAGTCCTGATTAGTCTGTCTGAGCATAAAGTGAATCTAGAATAAATTTTGATGAACTTCCGAGTATGGACCGAGATGAGAACAAGGTCAAACTAGATCGAGGTGGAAAAGGAGACAAGATGATGCTGTGACAAGTATTGACACATCTCATCTACAGGGCCGGCTCAAGATAAAATTTTAATCATGACGAGGTAGAATTTTGGCACACCCCCTCACACACGCCTTGGTGCCCCTTCTTTCCACCAGCCCTAAATGAAAAATATTATCATGTTATATATTTAAGGTGGCCGCGGTGACTACCATGCTCAAGGTACCGGGTTCGATCCCCGGCCGGTTCAAATCCGGGAACTTTTCTAACGTTGGAAGTGGCCCCGGCGGCCACCCAATGTCGAATAACATGGGTGGGTACCTGGGGGAAACCCTGGGGGGTAAAGGCAGTCAGGGGCGTGATGCTGATCACATCACCCCCACTCATGACCGGATCAAGAAAGTGTGGGGCGTTACCCCCACACCCCCTATACGCCTTCATGGCATGGTGCTAAGCACAGGGGAGCACTTTACCTTTACCTTTATATTGACGGTTTTAGCAGGATAAAATAATAGCCTTCTTTTTCAATACCTTAAGTGTTACTTAAAGTATTTGTAGGTATGTATTTATTTAACACCTACATAATGTTATCACAATGCTTAGCTTATATTGCTACATGATTTTGGAGCATACTTATGCAGCAATAACTTCAATTGATTTTTGTCTACACTAATCCAACTCTTGTAAAAACAAATAGTCATGCTTATATAATTAGAAATAATATTTTGGTGCTGCTCTGGTTTGGCATCCCCTTTGGATGGTGTCCAAGTGGTCATCTGGCCTCATGACCTGGCTATATTTTATATACACATTTCTTCGCAATATTCTTCCAAACCAATTTCGATGCATACATTTCTTTGCTTCCAGCAGGCGAATGCTTCCAACAGTTTGCCGCTGAATGTCCGGGAACCTTTCTCCAGCCGGTGGAATGATGTTAGGGAATCTCACCCTGACGTCATTCAACCCGCTTCCCTTACAACCCTTGGCGAGGAGGGAGGAGAGAGGAAAGAGGGGGAGGAAACACTGCTTCTCAGTCGCGGTGATTCCGTGGCCAGGGTAACCTCCTTCTGGTGAGAGTCCACTGGTCACACTCTGCTTTTGTGTCGTCCCTAAACATAGAAGTTGTATTTTTTTATGGCAGGGAAATTTCTCAGGAACGGGAATTTTGGGTTCACAAATTGTCTTCTGTAAGGGACATAGGGAGAACATACCCGATAGATTGCGAAGGACAGGAAAATATGAATAACATGGGCAAACCAATTCTACGTTAATTTTCAATTTACATTTGCTTCTGGCTTGCTGATGTCTGTTAGTTGAACATAAATTTATCAAAAGGAAAAAGCTTAAATATTGAAGATGAAGCAAACTAAATTAAAATTCAAGTCTTGTATTTACAAAAATAGTGATTGTTTCTTCTCTCTAATCTTCAAAAGCAGCGAGAATACTTCTTTCACGGAACTGAATATTTTTTAAAGGGGAAGATATCAGAAACAAATTATATATATATTAGTTAATTTAAGTTGCTATATTCCGCCTCTTTAGATTAATAGTGATGAAGATGAACGAATTAAACGTAAAAGGAACAAACACATCAGGCACGTAGCCAGGTGGAGAACTCGGGGGGGCTGAAACCCCCATCCCCGAAATCCTACAAATATCTAATTTAAAAAGTGTATAGTGGTAATTAATTTTACTTCATTAGCAGGATTAAACACATTGCATAATACGTTGTAATAACCTGAGATTCATCTTCAGGACTTCTAACCCCACTGTTTCAACTTTATGTGGCGGCTGCTAATAAGGGATGATCCCCACCCCCACCCCGAAATAAAATTCTAGCTCTGGCCTGCAATGATTCGAACTTTTAAAACCTGTCATTGCAGGTAATTTCGAGCTAGGAAAGGGATTTTTTTTATCATTCATAGGGAATTTCATTCTGAGCCAGGAACACAACAACAGAAGTTTGGCACGTGAATCTGAATGCGTGTAGTCGTTGGCTTTGTGCTGTGCTTCAAGTTTATTATTTATTTAGGTGTTAGTGTTTGTTGTCATAGTGCTGTGTTAAACGATAATGGATGTGATACAAGATTTGCTGGTGAAACCATTTGAACAACATCTTTTCAGGAGAAGTTGCAAATTGTTAATACAGGTAGGCCAGTGTCATCGCTTGAACTTATTTCTACACACAAAGACAAAAATCGGGAATATGTGACACATTTTCGCAAGCAAATTATGACAAAACACCATGGTTGACAGGAAGTATAAGTGTTAATAAGCTTTGCTTTTTTGTTGGCCGTGCTTACTTTTCGGGGCTGAAAATAATGTATGGACGCGTGGCGGATACTGTAATCTTTGCAACGCTTATGCCAAACATGAAAAATTCAAAAGTCACATAACTTCCTTTGTTAAGCTGCAATCTTTCGCACAGACACGTATTGACGTGCAACTGGACAAACAGCGTGCTTTGGATGTGGTACGGCACAAGTAATCGGGTCCTGGAGTAAGTTGAACTTTGCACTTAAATTAATATTGCGGGTTTTTTATTTCACTAGTGCACGTCTTTCATTTTATATTTCACAGGTGTTCTTTTTATAGCTATAAAACTGTCTTGTTTTGTTATTTGAAATTCTACTCGTATATTAAACTGCAATAACGAGAATTAATTGATTGTGGTCGTAGCAATAAGACAAACATTCCCATACAATATTCCTAAATCCAATATGGATCCTGACATAAATTGCACGGAAACTTTTGGAGTTTGAGGATCAAGGGTCGGAGATTACCCACTCGTTAGAACCAGCATACGCCACTGAACTACACCCTGGTAATCAGTTCCTTTTTGCAATACTTAGCTCCTGGTTATATAGTCTGGGATAAAAATATTTATCATGGGAGTTTCACTTGTACGAGGGTCACTATTTATATTTTGAGCCTAACAATGAAAAAACAGGAATTTGGCATTGAAAACTGCTTTATTGTTTTTTGAAGTATTCTCCTTTATGGTCAATACACTTTTGCATTCGTTCGAACCATTTGTCAAAGCAGTTTTTCCAATCTTCTTGAGACACCTCCATAATATGGTTTTTGAACGCATCAACGGGGTCTTCCGCCGACAAAAATCGTTGTCCACGCAATTTATTCTTGACATTCGGGAACAAGAAGAAGTCATTGGGTGCCAAATCAGGACTGTACGACAGATGACCCATCAATTCGAGTTTTTGACTATTCATAAAGTCGGTTGTTAGATGAGATGTGTGACAGCTGGCATTGTCTTGATGAAGAATGATCCGACGGCGTTTGTTTGTTTTCTGTATTTGACCGAAGACCTCTGGCAAACAAATTGTTTTGTACCATTCAGAGTTGACCGTTCTACGTTCCTCTAAAGGCACAGTTGCCAAATGAACAGTTTTCCCGAAAAAACAGGCGACCATTTGTTTCGATGTACTTCGAGCCCGAACAACTTTTGTTGGATTGGGTTCATCTTGAAACACCCATACAGTCAACTGCTGTTTACGTTCCGGCTCATATGCATATATCCATGATTCGTCACCTGTTACAATCTTATATACGTCTTTTGAAGCACCACGATTGTATTTATTGAGCATTTGTTTGCACCAATTGACGTGAGCATCTTTTTGAGTTTTTGTCAAATTGTGTGGGATCCAACGAGAACATATCTTTCTCATGTAATATTTTATATATGCTGGTGGAACTAATGCCTATGGTTGCCTCAATCTCACAGTATGTCACATGATGATCTTGCAGTATTAGGTTTTGCACAGCATCAATGTTTTCTTGAACAACAACTGATTTTGGACGACCTTCACGAATCTCGTCGGTGAGCGAATGACGGCCACGATTAAATTCGTTATACCAGCATTTCACAGTGGCAAAGGATGGGGCTTCACCTCCAAATGTGGAAGTAAGTTGATCGATGCACTCTTGTCTTGATAATCCATGTCGAAAATCGTAAAAAAAATCATCGCATGAAAATGTTCACAAGTTAATTCCATTTTATTGTTGTCGCGCAATCTCCAAGGCAACATAATCAACACAAATGAAGCTATTGACAAAACATTTGAAGTACGTTATGGTCAATAATGCCAGACGATTCCGTGCAAACGTCAAATCGTGCCTAACTTCAATCAGTGTTGCCAAGGCTCAAAATATAAATAGTGACCCTCGTATTCACCACATTTCATTTTCTGATCTTCCTTACAACTTCAATAGTCACACATCTTTCGAAGGATAGTAAAACACATTTTTTCACTAATTACAATCGTAGTTATCCTTTTATGTGTTACTAAAAATTATGTTTGTTTGCATTTGAGTCGCATTGCCATCTAGCGTATACTGTAGGAAATATAAGCTTTGGTGGATAGTGCACACACAAATTTAGATTAAACAAAACACTCCGATCTGATGCTTGTAATGCTCATGGTGGTGACCATCCAAACTAAAGCACATTCAGTGGAATGTTTTTTTTTGTAACGTTGATGCAACGTTATCACAACGTTGTTCCCCTACATACAACATTCATCATACATACAACATGCATACATAGTTGTGGCCATGTTATCACAATGTTGTTCCTCTACATACAACATTCATCATAAATACAACATGCATACAACGTTGTAGCAACGTTGGTGTGTTGACTTAGTAAGAACACATAGTTTTTCCTGTATTATAAACACTTGTTCTTCACCATAGAAATCACAGAGCATTTTAAAAAGTTTTTATACTTACATTTCAGCTCATTAGAAGAACTACAATCAAATCTGACTTGCTTTCGACTTCGATGATTTCAAATAAGTGAACAATGTTTATGAGTCTAGTAACCAAGTCTGCAATTATGAGTGTAGCACACTGCAGGCTCGATTGCTCACTTAATTGGCACTTTTGAACTGCACTACAGTTCCACCGCCCTTATATCTGGAGCGGTAACCGACATTATGGCAGTGACCCTCTGTTGCCATGCTTCCCTACGAAGGAACTTGCGGCCAAACAACCAGTTACGGCCACCACTTGTGCAAGATGTGACGTTAAAATTCCCCCTCCCCAAAGCAGCCAGTAGGGAAACAGGATTTTGTCAAAATAACCATTCTGCACTGTGATTCCACACCGGTTCCTATGCTGTCCCAAGAATAGGTGATGTCACTTCCGACAAGACCATACTTGAAGCCTTGTTTTTGAACCTTTCGGTCACAGCCTGAGTTCCTCGAAGCTTCAAACTTACTTCCACAATTGTTTCCAGTTCCAGTATTACTAAACACTTCTGGAAATCATTAAACATTTGGATCCATCAACTAGGTCATAATTAGAAGACAATTTGCCAGATGTTTACAAATTTGACAGCTTCGGTATTACCTGCAAGTTGCAGGATCTCCCTTTCTGCTTCTCCAGCAAAATACATAGGAAGAAAGTGAGTGATGCCAATCGAAATGTAAATAAAGGGGAGAATATGAATTCTATCTAAATGTTCCTTGCATATTTAAATATGAAAGACATATAATATATGTAAATTGGTGGGGGAAACTTGCATTCAACAAAGAAGGTTAATTAAAAAAGGACAGCCGGTTGTGCAGCTGTCTGGCACATTGATTCTAGTGCGGTGCAGTATTGTTCATGCTTGCAAATTTCATTGCAAATTGACGAGTCTAATGTACTAATGCTATGAAGAATGTTTTAAACTAAAACTAGTTAACTGATGTGAGAGCGTAAAAAGTACTATGCATATGTTACTATTTTCACATCCTTCACTTGTTTGTGATGTACGTTTCCATGTTTGTGGGAAGTTTGCTAATACATGAAATACAGTAGATGTTGATGTAAATGCATATTGGATTTGATTTGATTTTTGTTATTTTATGCCATTTTTATGCCACTTTGGCAAATCCCAACTGAGGATGAGTGATCATATGATGAAACTGATGAAGGGATACTCAAAAGGAACACCCATACCTAGTCTAAAATTCGAACCTGGAATCCCTGGTACGCTGTGCCAACCACTCTGCCATGGAGGTTGTACTTTCTGTTGTCATTCTTGCCAGAAAGCATGGTACAGCCAGGTAGGGGTGTTTTCTTTGGGCTGCAGCTGCTCCCCAAAAGACCAAAAGGGATGTGTTTACTCTAAACAGTTAATTAAAACAGTATTTTTACACACACATTTATAAGTACATGTGTATAAAATTATGGATAGACCAATAGGATTTTTTTACTGATACTGATGAAGACAATCAATGGTTCATTCACTTCCTTAATTAACATATAACCAGGTGACTGAAGTGTTTCTTGTTTTTTTTTAAAAATCTGTATACCAGGTGTGCCAGTTAATAATTCTTAATTTCGTCACTGGATGGCGCTGGAAGCAAGGGTTGGTTCACAGTCTCAACTGTTACGTCAGTGTGTTGCCAGGACAGTACCTGTCAAAACACCGTGGATGTGCAACCGAGTGCGAGTGATTGTGATATTGGGTTTGTGTGGTAAACATGTCGACCTTCAAACCAAATAAGGAGCATGTGCGGCACGTCCTGCTTTTCTTGTCCAATCAAAAGAAAAACACGAGTGAAGGCCATTGTATCCTTATGGAAATGTATGATAACAATGTCCTAACGCAAGACGCGTGTCTGCGTTGGTTTCGACGATTCAAAAGTGGTGATTTCGACTTGAAATACAAAGATCGCCTGGACCAGCTGAAAAAATTCCAAGACACCGAATTGCAAGCACTGTTGGACGAAGACGATATGCAAACGCAACAACTGTCAGAGAAGTTAAATGTTGGTCGCCAAACCATATCTGATCGTCTTCATGCCATGGGAAAGATCCAGATTAGGCGACAGGACACAGAAAAGTGATTTTGCAGCACGACAACGCCTCATCACACACAGCGAAAGGCGTCAGAGACACCATTTCTGCACTTGGCTGGGAATTCTTGCCCCACCCGCCATAAGCACCAGACTTAGCCCCTTCGGACTACCACTTGTTTTCATCGATGTCTCACTCACTTTCCCAGCAACACTTCAACAATTATGAAGATGTCAAACAATGGCTTGCTGACTGGATCACCTCAAAATGTGAACGATTTTTCTGGCATCCACAATTTGATGGACAGATGGGCAAAATGTATAGCTAGCGATGGTGCATACTTTGAATAAAGCATTTGTTACCTTTCTCCCCAGATACAGTTTTTTTTTTGTTTTTTTTTCGGATCAATTAAGAATTATTAACCGGCACACCTGGTATTTGGTCATCTACTTTACAAAATCAGTGTAAAAAGAATCCTACTATACTTAGCAACATTTAGCAAAGTTTCAGAATGCCAAAATGTAAATGGTTACAAATAATAATGGCTGCTCAATTAGCTGGGATCATGGATTTGTTTTACCTGACAAGAGCAAATATTAAACTACTAGCATTCACATAAGAAAATAATCACTTAATTTACTACCTTTCTGTAGCCCAATATACAGTGCCTTTCAATGGACAGTTAAAATTAAAATGAGCACGTATCTTGTTACAAGAGATGTTGGAAATGATGTCCTGCTTTCACACATTTACAGCATTTTTTAAGGAAAATTTCATTAACACGTATCAGTTCCTCTTCAGAAATTGCTTCAATTACTCTCCTCATATTTTCTTTCAATTCTTCTAATGCATGGCTTCAGATTTAAAAGCTTGGTAGCTCACTATGCAGACGTCATGCAAATGTCTATTTCTTGTGCAAGATGCTGTAGGGATTTTTAAAAAGTGTATACTAATCGTGCTCCAATAGTGTTACCAGTAAGCACGTGCCGTTTCACTCTTCGCATCTTATCAAGAACAGATCCTGTTTCCCTAAATTTGTTCACAAGTTCTCGAACATTGTCTCTGTGTGGAACAGTAACATCTGGGAATTCTGATGCCAAACACCTTCGGACTTCCCTACAAGAATTCATAATGACGTAAGAGCTATCATAAAAATGGGTTGTTTTAAATTATACGTGGCATTATTAGACAGCAGAGAAGCACCAGTAATACTAAAACAAAACAATCTAAAACAATTGTTAACAACTTAATACTTCACAAACACGTGCAAACTCGACACCAGCTATCTGGATACTGAAGCACTGACGCGTCCAGTGCCAAGGTCAGCATATAGCTGTGGGTCTAATTGCCAGCAGATGCCCTCACACCACCCAGTATATTAGCCACTGCTTCACGGAAGACTCGACAGTGAAAGGCACTGTATATATAAATATGCTAGGGATCAAGAGATGTGCATCTATAAGAGGCTGTATCAAAACAGACCTCATAACTTAATTTTTATGAATAATCAAAAACACACAGTGCAAAAGCTTTGTAATTGTATGAAAACATCTCACAAAAAATTATAGCCATCGAAGGATTTCTAGCAGTGTCTCAAGAGGGCTCTTTATTTTGCATAAAAATAAAGAGAGTAACTCTTCACTTGATGCAAACTACAACTTTTGTGGCAAAATTTAAGTATTTAAAATTAATTCAATGGGATTGAATTGCAGTTTTAAGTCCACTTTATGCACAGATAGGCTAATCGGGACTGGACCTACAATTTAAAGTGGGGCCCTGTGCCTTCACAGGGTATCAAATCCAGGATCTCTTGATTACAAGGAGACAATGTTCCCACAACCCCATCTGGAAGGCCCTTATTGAAAGTGGATATTACTGAAAATAAATACCTATAGTAATGCTGCAGGTTGCACCAACCCAGAGCTCTCCACATGGAGGTGTCTGCCCAAGCGTTTCATCCCACCCACTTCTTATTTTTAATCCATTCTTTGCACAAAATAATCAGATTTCTTTCCATAGGATTCCCATGCATTAATCTTAGATCTGATACAAGCATTTCTTTCTCATTAACCACAAACAGAAGCTGAAACATCACTCACTATTCTAACCAGTCGCTCAACTAACTGTGCGAGACAGTTGATAATGTTTCAGGAACGTTGTGGTCATCCACCATCTTCTCAATGTCATCGGAATTCAAATGCGTAATTACTAGAAACTCTGTTACAAAGCACATATTCCAGTCTATCATATTGATGTAATCCTCTGCCATGAAATTTGTGCGACACATTGAACGTACATGCTGGCACTTCACCAGATATTTTCCTTACCAAAGAATCTAAAATTCTTCACTGCCATTTCTCACACATGTCAAAATACTGGGCAGTTAATCATCTAGATGCACAAAAGATGAATTTCTGTCGATCATCTAGTATCTAGAGTATTACTGGGCATCATGTGAAAACGTTCTGTAAACAAAACATTGGGACTGACGCTTTTATCTAGTGTATTCCGTAAGTCTGTAAAATAACTGATTTCACCAGGTTCACGAGGCCGGTTGTCTTTCTTTGATTCATGTGTTTTGTTAAGATCTAAGGAACACTTACAATGCCAACTACTTCAGTGACAGCCCTTCGATCCTGCAGATAAGTGGACTACCTGGATGGAGGTTCAAGACTTCAGCTCCCCCTCCACTTTCTGAACCAAACCTCAATTTTCGCTGGTTCACTGTATTAGGTAAATAATCACAAATCTAATTTGTTCATATTTACCCCATGAATTAAATTACATATGTTGAATTTAAATCAGGCAAGTGCTATTTCGGTCATATACTTTAAAAAAGTAAAACTTCAGGCCTGATGATGTACAGCAAGAAATTTAATAAAATTCTTAATTATTATTCTGTGGACATTTGGGTAACTTTTGCACACAGTATGTTTTTGAAATTCAAAAATATTTTTTTTACACACCCTAATCTGTAATCATTTCTACTTTCACCAATAGTCTGCTTCCTTACATTCTATAAATACTTTAAATTAACTCATTAGAAGATTTGTTTATTCTCAATAATTTGGGAGGAGATCCTACCTTTTAATCCAGAAAGTTTTTATCAAACAAGAGTTCTACAAACTACATGTTGGAAAGGTAGAATCAATATAAAAAGGATCCACACTTCTTTTCAAAAACAATACTGTTTTTTTTTATTTTTGGAAAAATTTCAAACAAAAAAATTAAAATAATAATTAAAAATACATTGAAACAAAAAAACTCTCAACATTACCATATCCTGATAGTGAACTTATCAAAGGACAAAACATTCTATGATGGTTTTTGATGATGCATTCTCTTATTTTAAAAATTATTTCCATAAATTTCATACAAACCAAGAACATTTGAATGGGTAGAAAATAAAAATAAAGAATGCTCCTTGGAAAGTAACAGTCATAAATCAGAATGTAATTTGATTTATTGATTACAAGTTCGAGGCCTCCATACCAATGGAACTACACTGATGAGTTAGTAAGGACTGATAACTGTCCACTTCAAACCAACATTTAAAACAAAAAAATTTCCATCCATGATCAACAACATACAATCACCGACAATACTCTCCATTTTGCAGCAATATGTAAAACAAATCTGGAATAATTTCTCTTACGATTAATAAAATAATTACTGTAACAAAAATCATACATGTACAGGCACATGTTCGCTATTAGCTTACATTTTCACAATCATGTTTTAAAATATAAAAAAATGTCCTTGGAAAGTATTGCATTTGATTGTACAATAGTTCTGAAACATAGTTTGGCTGTGTGCTCATCTTCAAAAGGACCAACAAATCAACAACAATGTTCTTTCTCTCTTTAAAATAATTACGCATTATACTATCTGCACAAAAATAGACTTTGTTTAAGCAACTTTAATGATAACTTTTTCTCATTTCTAGGCAAATTATTTCATGGAAGAACAGTGGATGAATGGGATTCATAAAAACCTGCCAAACCATACATCATCTACATATGAAACTATTTTCTGAATAGATTCGTAGTCGAGTCCATTCATAATTTGTTCCAATACCTGACATGATTATAGGAACAGTCAATGATTTCATGAAACTCTTTACATTATGTACATAAAATGAAATTTCTTTGACATGGCTGTGTTCGAAAACAAAAAAAAATTGCCCTAACAGATAATGAATAATATTTACATACATATATATAAGCAGCAAACAGTTGTCTTTTCTTTCACAGTTGTATTTCCTTGAATTCAGGAGAATTGGTTATTAGAAACTAAATGTTCAATGGATTGGTTATTTTCTTGTAAACATTTCATTTCTTCATAAAAAAATATTTGTATATTATGTTCATGTATTCTAATTAATTAAAAGACAATGTACAACAAACTTCATCTACATGTCCACATACTGCATTCTTGTTAATGCTTTGCTCTACAAATGCACTTGAATGCATGAATTAGATTAAGTTAATTTAACTGAGGTGTTACGTTAATTATTTATTGCTTCAGATCAGTTCATGACCAGTCCAAGGGAAAGGAATTTGGAACATATTGCATAAAACTTGACATGGGGTTGAGAACACACATATCAAGGAAATGTAGGTTTATTTCATGCTTTGAGATCCTGTACTAACATTTTTTTAAGTACAGTTTTATAAATTGTGATTTTGGATTAAAATTTGATATAAATTCATATAAAATTATTTTGTACATACAGGCAAAAATAATAAACACATTTCATACAAGCCACTAGCTTTATTCGCCCTTAATATCACATTCCTATTTTGATTTGGCCATGTTGAGAACATTTTTTTTTCAATCATATGTGGCATATACAAACAAAAAAGAGTCTTCTATTTTAACCTGGTAAAAAAAATCAACTAGAACATGACTAGAATCTAAGTCAACATTGCACTCATCAAAAGAAGCATCAACAATAACAACATAGTTACAAATTATGAACAATCCACATTATGGACCATGAGCCAAATGAAACATAAAAAAAATTCTTCACTTTCATATTTTAAAGTTCAAATGTAATGAGATGAAACAAGGAAAAGGGGAGGGAACAGGGTTTGAAAAAAATTTCTAGTCTTTGTCTTGAATTGTAAGTACCTGAATTAAAATGGTGGACTATGTGTGTGGAATGATGAAGAGTTTTTTTATAATTAGTCACTCAAGATATAGCATGACCATTTTTCTTATTATGTTCAATAGAATGAGTTGAAATACTTTTTTCTTTTGAAAATACTTAAAAGAGTAAAGGGGGCATTTTTAAATATTTTTGATAAAGTACACGAAAAGACATGTTTTTAAAGCAGAATATTTTTATCTTTCTGTGCCATCATTGTTTGATGAGATGTGAAGTATTTAAAACCCGATGGCAAGTAATGCTCATTTACTTTTTTATCATGCAATGAAAAAGATGTTTACTACAAGTTATGTACAGTTTTTATGATGCGCATGATTTTTTATATTAGTTGACCCCTAACCAGCAGGGCAAACAGATTAAGACAACACAAGAAAGAATATACATATATACATATGTATGTCTGTTATGTATATACATATGTGAAAAAATCTCGATGATACGCTTACAAGTATATAAGGGAAGTCAGGAATGGGATGTTCTGTAAACAGCTTTACAAATACACGTGAATACTATACAAGGGATGTATAAAAATCACAATAAATAAAGAAACAATATAGAACATGCTCTTTAACACATCCTCTCTCATTTGTTTTTAACAATACCACTCCTTGGAACACTTTTTTTAAAATCTGGTTTAGTATCCTAGGCTGCCCTATTAATGGGGGAGATAGGTGGGACGGCTTGCCTCAAATGGATGAATCTATTTCATTGTTGCGCAATATATGCCTATGAAAAAGTCTTCACTTTTTTTTTTCTCTCTGTAAGAATTAAAAATGTTTGTCATATATTCTATGCACAGCTACTTATGACAATTTTTTTTATTTTGATTATGGGAACTCATACAATTGAGAAATATGTATATGTGCCCCTGCACAGAATGCAATTATATTTATGTATGCATATATGTAAAGAGCATAGTAAATAGATTTTTTTTCCACATCCAAATTCAAATTAATGTTAAGAGAAGAGAGTATTATAACCATCACTTTTCGTTCGTATATAAAGTATTTTTATTATAGATAGTTATTATATGATGATTAGTAACATTATAATTGTATGAAAAGACACATGCAGTTTTTTAAACACTTCCTTTTAATTAATAAAGTAGTAGTTGTATAGACCAGATTCACTGGTTACTTGTTTTACACACAGAACTATGAAGAAGAGGAAAAAATAATTGTATGGAGCACATGTTAAATTTTCTTTCAATATTGCACATTATCAGGAGCCTGTGCTTTAATAGGAAGGAAACCTTTTTGTAGAACGTTGCTTAAAAAAAAAAGATAAATAAATGAAATTTTATTTTCCCTCATATTAAATAAACGTAACTGGTAGGTGAAGACAGTTATGTTTATTTCTCTATTTAGAATTTATAGAATGCAACAAGCCAAGCATGGAAATATGATGGTTATGGAAAAAAGTGGTTAGAAATTCATTTTAAGAAGGAAATAACAGGTAAGAAGATGTCAGGGTTATGTACATACATATTATGTTACAGCCCTGGTTTTAAGTAAGGAATTCTTTAAATCTCAATTCTTTGCATCTTTTTCTTAAAAACTTGCAAATGTCCTACATGTTTTCTAGAGCGAAACTGTAGGGTATATATATTTTTATGGTAACATTATCGTATGGGCAAAACGGATTCCTTGAAATTTCCTTCAAATTTACAGGAGAAAGTACTTACGGAAATCATTTTCTTGAGCGTTTTGGAAGTTCCTGAATGTAGATTTGATCCATTTTAATGTGAATGCGTGTTGTTTTCTGCGAAAATCTCTGTCCGACACGCTGTTTCTCCTCACGCCATTTGCTTTTTGCATGAGAGTGCAATGTTCCGTGTGTTAAGACGATGCAACCCCGTAGCCAGTGTTTCAGCCTCGCCGTGTTTTCACTAGAACCACCTGTCGAGTTCGGTACAAGCCATTTTTTTCCGAATGCGTGTCACTTATCGCACAACATTGTAGCAACATTGTGTTCCGACGTCACAGGAGAGAGGTTTTTTTATAATTTTTCTTTGTATTTATGCTAATGGAACTTAACCTAACAGGCCTAACGTAACCACGTAGGCATTCCTCGTCTCACGTCTGACGTCAATATTCAAGGTTGGAAGGAAGAGAATTACGAAAGAAAGATGGTTCCGACCCGAATGGGTGTCACTTATCGCACAACACTGTAGCAACATTGTGTTCTGACGTCACAGGAAAGTTTTTTTCATGTTAGGCAATACAAAGGTAACGCGTCTCTTAGCGAAAATATTATTTTTTCTTTGTATTTATGCTAATGGAACCTAACCTAACAGGCCTAACCTAACCACGTAGGCATTCCTCGTCTGACGTCAATATTCAAGGTTGCAAGATGGTTGTGCGTAGAGGAAGAGCATTAACAAATTTCGAAAGAAAGATGGTTCCGACCCGAATGGGTGTCACTTATCGCACAACACCCTAGCAACATTGTGTTCTGACGTCGCAGGAGAGACCTTTTTCATGTTAGGCAATACAAAGG
Organism: Lepisma saccharinum; assembly: GCF_977018435.1. NCBI lineage: Eukaryota > Metazoa > Arthropoda > Insecta > Zygentoma > Lepismatidae > Lepisma > Lepisma saccharinum. The sequence continues at coordinate 21,747,867 of NC_139244.1, read as the reverse complement.
TAACGCGTCTCTTATCGAAAATATTATTTTTTCTTTGTATTTATGCTAATGGAACCTAACCTAACAGGCCTAACCTAACCACGTAGGCATTCCTCGTCTGACGTCAATATTCAAGGTTGCAAGAGTGTTGTGCGTAAAGGAAGAGCATTAACGAATTGTGAAAGAAAGATGGTTCCGAATTGCGAAAGGAAGATGGTTCCGAATTGCTATTTATGGACAATGAACGTGGTAAATCGCAAGGTTATTTCACAAGATCTACACGTAAATGCGACGTATTAGCATAATTTCAAATAGTGGCACGAAAGTAGATATTTTCCGGTGAACGAGGTTGCACCACTGCATAAATCGACAAAACACTCTCAGAACGCCCCCTAAACCAGTATGCTATCACGGCCATAATGTGTTACAGATTCGAAACAACAAGTAACAGTAAGTACTCGTAAATAGAGAAAATAAACATTATCTTAGTTAGAAATGCATTATTTCGCCTTAAGAAATGTTCCGCAACACGTTAGCAATGTAAAGAAGTCCGAAATATATGATTCGTAGGTGTTTTGCCCATACGATAATAGTACCATTTTTATTTGCATACATGGACATAATCCAAACATACAAGTCTTGGATTGTTTTTCTTATTTTTTTTCTTCTTTAATATATCTATTTGGATTCAGAGTGGGGCACACAATACTATGCACAGTCTGTTGCGTACACTGGGATTCCTTATAAGGCAGTTGTGGGTCATAGAAAAACATGTTTCTCATAGACTCTTATTCCGTACTTTGCAGCTCCATTTCTTTCAACACAAACCACTATTCTTATTATTTTTTTTAGCACAACATGTAAGGCCAACCCGGGCTCAGAACAACTTGTGGACTAACATAATAATAGCACCATTGCCTGACCTGAACCATCAGAAAATAAAGAGACCTCCTTCAGGTAGAAGTTGCACAATTATGCAAACTCGCATGAGGAGTTCTGGTCATATATTTTTTTTTTGCCACCATCGATGCAACTTTCTTCCACCTTCTCAACAATAACAACAACATGGTGTTGCCCAGTCGCTGCAATCGTGGCTCACCAAACACTATTGTCATGCCTCCAAAGACTGCCACCTGTTGGCAGTTGTTGAAATTATTAACACTATGTGTGCTCTCATTCTGGGATTCTCGCATCCCCATAGTTTTTTAGAAGCCCTCGATCACATCATATGCTTCTAATGAAGACATGACGATGTAGAACACCCACAGGCCGAATAACACACAGGATGTTGGATATTTGTATTTTGCAGGGCCTCCAAGCTCCCCACCTACTGCTTTGCATCGCCTCATCAATAGGATTGCTATCGCTATAAGGGCTTCTGAACAAAACAAAGTAACTGAGAAAGCCAAGCTGAAAAGAAAAGAGAAAAACAAAATTAAAAGAGTGCAATATTTTGCTTTGAGCTGCCGGTCTAAACTACAATTTCCAAAGTAATGTATTGTGAAAATTTAAGTGCTGTCTCCATTTTGTTTATTTAAAAAAAATAAAAATTGGCTATTTTCAATGTGATGTATAATTTTCAGTTGCAAATCACAAACCTAACAAACTTTGAGACAAAAAAAAAGGGTCCTTAGCCGATACCATTTTGAACCAATAGCCATACTGATACTCTCACTAATTATCACCAATACCAATACTTGAAAATTGTAACAAATGAAATTTGTTTAAAAATATTCATTAATATTAAAAATAATACATCAGAATATAAAAAATACATATTACGTAATTACAAAATACAGAAATAGTTAATTTGCCAACATAGCTCTTGAGCACCAGCAGAGAGTAGCCAACTTTACTGCAGGTCACTCTACTAGGCAAGAAACACTGTGGTGAAAAACTTACATTCTTATTTGTAACGTGAAGTCAGAAACTATATTCACGAAACATATTAATAGAGGACAAAATGGAAAACTTAAGTAAACTTTAATAATAGCATGTTGCTACAGAACACCTGATGCAGACTATACAATATTCATAAAAAATCTGTCAGTATTGTTAGATGAATTAAAAAGTTATACATGTGAAATTGTGGTATGTGGGGACCTAAACATTGATTTTCTAAAAAATACAGGACAGAAACTGCACTTTAAAGCCACAATAAACACTTTTGGCCTAAAGCAAATTGTAACTACACCCACGCACATAATGAAAGAGACACTCTCCCTCATAGACCACATGTTAATAAGTTTACACTCAAAAGAGTTTCAATGTGAAAACATATCAGTCCACTTCTCCGACCATGAAGCACAATTTTTATGTCTCACATGTAAAAGAGAAGCTACTGAATATCATAGAAAGTCGCTAAAAATGCAGAAACGTAAATATGATGAAGGTTCTATACTCATGTTTATTGGAAAACTAATCGAGCACTGTGTGTTCTCCTGAAATGTCACAATGAAAAACTGTGTTTTTATGTACGTACAACACTACCACATTAGCTTTTTTCCATGAATCTGGAATTTTACCCTCATTGAAGCATCTGTTTAATGAAATAAAGGGACAATAAAAGAAAGGGATAGTGAGGGAAGAAAACTTGTTTCGCCCAATTTTCATGGTAGTGGTTATTGCCCTGTATACACATTTGTGAATTCTCGTGTATTTCCTGAACCTCGGGCTGACAGCAGACAGTGTGATTTCTGTTGGAAAGATCAATGTTTGGGAAGTGCATAAAAAGCAACAGCTTAAGTGAAACGTGGTTTAGTCACTCACTTGCTGAGACATTTGGTACCCCTATTCAAACTATGTTACTTCCTTTGAAGCGACATATTTGCTGGTACAAAAGTTAGACTAAATATATTCATGTGACTAGAAAAAATTTAAGGAAAAAAGCACTGTGTCATCCAGTGGCGTACACAAGGGAGGGGGGGTTACCGGGTTTAACCCCCTTCCTTGAGCTTTTGAAATATTATGGAAAATGCTGTAGAAAAAATTAAGAATGGCTAATTTATCACAGTCAAAGATCTGCGACAGTAATAATAATAATGATAATTTGAATTATTATTCCCATGCAGCATGAAGAAAAACACAACATTCCAAACACAATCTATGTGGCCGCAAAGTTCAATTTTGCAATATTTTTGCAAAAAGTCGTGCAGTGACTCTCGCGAGAATTGTGAAAATTCCTTGCTTCGTCACAGTATGCCGACCTTATTGCAAATGTTCTTCCCGGTACTGATTTCACATCCCCTTGTGAACTCTCAAGTGATGCTGAGTCTACATCCACATCATTAAATAATGTTGAAGAAGTGCTTTGTGAATCACCTAGAAGTGATAAATGTGTTGGAATGTGTATAAACTTACTTTTGAACGAAAACATAGACTCAGTGGAATTTAGCAACATGTATTCTCGCACTTCATCATCATCCTGGGTGAGTTCCATAAATGTAAATTTCCCCGTGCATATAGCACCGTGCCATGAAGGCACACGTAGTGGTGTGGTGGGCCCCACACATTCTCGATCTCAGCCATTTTGCAGTTGATGTGATCAGCACCATGCTCCGGCAGCCTTTATCCCCCAGGGTTGCTCTCAGGTACCCATTAGGGTTGCTCTCAGGTACCCATTGCTATGAGGCTGGGTGCGGAGACAAAGCTGGATAAATTCCAACCAATTCCGGGAATCGAACCCGGATGTCCCACAAGGTTGTCAGACTAGACCACCGCGGCTCATTGAATGAGTTTCATATTTTGATTATTTCAATAAATTTAATATATTTGCCTGTTTTTATGGTTTTTCTTCACACTTAAAATGTCTCACCTATCATACACAAATAACCGTTGACTAGACAATTATTTCGTAACAAAGAAAATGTGATTTTATTCTATTGCTTTCATAAATATATTTATGTAGATCTCTACTACTTAATAATAGCAGTGATATAAGTAGTAACAGCAGCTGCATTAGTAGTGATTAAACTAATTAATTAATTAATTATAAGTATTATTTATTAATTAATTATGATTATTATTAATTAATTAAAGTATAATAAAACAATGGTAATGTGAATTTGTAGAAAGTTTTTGAAATAACACCACCCCCCCCTGATGAAATCCTGCGTATGCTACTGGTGTCATCTACTCATTACAAGCAAGGTAGGCAAAGAAACTACTGCACATCTCAGTCAATCTGAACAAGGATTGTTTATATTATTAGCACTTTCTCACTGTATCTGTACTTTTCTCTGAATGTTATCTGCGCCCCGAAATATTTCTAAATCCAGAAATCATAAATGTGGCAACATTGCACTTAAATCAGCTGAGTAGTTCAAAAGTGAGAGTTACATTCTTTGCACATAGTATGTATAAAGTCAGAAATATATAAATCAACATTATAATAGGAGAATAATGTTAGAATATACTTATTATTATCTTCTTTGTTGAGGCAAATTGAATGCAAATACATGGCAAACAATTGCTGGTATCAAGTGAAAGAGTGCAGTGCTATCTGCTGATGAAGCTGTAAATTACCCACTCCAGTTAAATATTTCCCACACTCGAGTCACTGCTGTATTATCACCAGTGAGGAAGGAAAATTGTATTATTATGACAATATATACAGTATGGCCGTAAATAAAGTACATTGAAAGTTGGCAACACTGGGCATCATTGGTATTGTGTGGGAAGCGAGGAAGTGCATTTGCCTTGTGACATTGGTTCTTACAGAGAACAGTTATAGTGATAGGCGATCCTCCATGAGCTTGACTATTCGAGAGAAGGTGTTAGTTATAGAGCATTATTTCTGCTCATTACTAAGTGGCCATTGAAGTGGGTCACTAGCTACAACACAGTGTGCTTTGTTACAGGAGATCTCTGGTACTCGTGCTCACTACACATGCAAATGTTACCCACTGCATTAATAAAATTGCGGTAATGTTTGCAAACTTACAGGGTTGGTATGAAAAATGTTCAATGTTGACGGACGAGACTTGTAATACGTGTGCTGACTGTTTTGTTTATGTTCAAATATTGAGTGTAAGGTACCTGTTGTTGTGTTGATACATACAAGTGTTGATTCAGATTTTTAATTACACTTGCAAACAAAATTAAATAAAACAGTACATCTTCTGCATTTTACAAGGATCATTTAAAAATAAGTGATTACATGCTCATAACTGTCTATTTATAGAGGACAAGGTAACGGTATTCCTTCTTAATAGTCTCCGGCCGGGTATAGCACATGTTGTCAAATTTCTGGCAATTTCCTCATGCCATTAGCGGAATCATTTTTCCGTACATCATTGAGGGACCCTAAGGCCTGCACTATGTCATTCATGTTCTTGAAGCAATGTTCTCGTAGAGAATCTTGTAGCTTCCAAAACAAGTCATACATAGTAGCAAGAACTAGTGTCCAGACTATATGGAGGTACAAAGGAAAACTACTTAGTAGTGATAGGCAACAAGAATCATCAATTTAATGTTGCTGGGTGCTTGTTGGAACTTTTGTGGTATTGGTGAATCAGTATGACGAACCACTTAACAGCATTTTTTCATGTGCAACTTTATTTTGATGAACACAATTTGTTCTTTTCGTGAGAATATTGTTTTAGAGTGCACAACTCAACATAGCTACAGCCATGTGTTAATCTGTGGAACTACGACATGTCACGTAGAGAGACTGGAATAAAGTTGTAATATGATTCCATGATTATTTTTTGCTACCGCAGTGACAAACAGCAAACATATTGTTGAGTATCACTTGCTTTGCAATGATCCTCATAGTATACTTTACTTCCAGCCATATTCTATTATTGATATCACATTTAGATATCCTAAAACACCAGATGTGCTGTAGTTCACCACAATCATGTTATTTTGTTCATCATTGCCAAGACTTTCCACTGAAATTTACACACCTTATTTCTGTAAGATGGAGCTTCAAGTTGCTTCACCCAGGAAACCACATCAGCTACTATAGGAAACTTCCACTATGCTAATTCGTACATTTTAGATATCCAACATATCAATATATTGAGCACATTAAGTGAAAGAAATAATAATTTAACTTACTTCCCTGGATCTACTTCGAAAGCTCTTCCGTGCATTGCGTGGTAGATAGCTGCTATTGACCATGCAATGCCGATACCAAGGAATACATTTACAGCATTACTTCCAGTGACATTACCCACAGACGCGTCAGCATATTTATCCTGGATAGCTGCAACTTTACTGGCAAATGTATCTAGAATAAGTTTGGAAAACAAAAATTGTATAATCTTGTTTTAGGAGAATAATATCTGCAACAACAAACATGCATCCAGTACTTAATCAAGCTGTGCATTCATTATGATGATAGGATGTATACTAGCATAAATCTTATCTACTTATTAAATTACAATGAGCCTAATATGAATTTTAAACCAAATAACTAATATGTTGCTCAACTAACAGAAAAAGTTATGAATTTTCTTGAGATTGGCATGCATATATATAAAAAATAGCTTTCGTGCAGACTGTATGTCTATGAAAAATATTCTTAGAATATAATTGTACAGTATCTGCTGGATTATTATGATAAAATATTTTTCTCAGTCTTATTGTTATTGTTTCCCAATAACGTCACAGCAGGGCATGTTCATTTTACGAATTAATACTAACTTCTTTTAGATCTTAAATCAGAGTTACACTGAAGTTACATACAAAGTTTTCATTTACTAGAGAGAAAAATATAAATGCGCTTAAGAAAAAGATAATCTTAATAAAAAGAAACAGAAACAAATAAATACTTAGGTATGAGTGAATTCTACGAAATAATTCTAAATTAATTATATTAGGATTGAAATATTATCACATGATGCAAATCAGTTTTGAGATTTGAAAACTCTTTGATGAGCCAGCCACCTACTTAATTTAAACTGTCTTACAGTTTTTCTAAGAAATATAAATTAAGGAAACCAATGCTTTGAAATTCCTAGTTTTCATTGCGTGGCAAAATAATGAGATCAACATTATCTGTACATACAGAGATTTTATTAAAAACCGTTTTTATTCTGAACACATTTATTAGTACAAATTGTTCCAACAGATTCTACTTTAAGAATATATGAATCGACTTCTCAGCACTAATGTTAATTAAATTTATAGTAGAACTATAAAAGTACTATGAAAAAATATTATACAAAAGCAGTGAAAATCTACCAAACCATAACAATGCTACTTACGCAATTCATGAAGAACATACATATTTGAAGATTTTTCTAATAGAAATTCTAATAATTATCTTACATATAAACATGATATTATGATAATTTGTTAGTGTTAGTGAATCTGTACAAATATATTATAGTACGTTCTGGCATTTCTTGCAATGCAAAGTAATGAGAATTAAAGCAAACACACAATGTTATGTTAGCTGGTAAGTGGGATATTTTTATACAAAGCATAGAATTTCCAATTAATTTCTTCATATAGATCACCTAGTGCAAGTTCTGTACTTATGGAGTCAAAGTTAAATTTTATCAATATCACCAGTTTAAATAAGGAGAACCTTGCTGATAATTTTTGGTTTTTGTTTGGAATGAACTATGTCACTGGAAGTGGATACATGCTTGTACTTTGATTCCCTTCGTGTACACAGTTTGAAATAAATAGACTTCTCCATCTATTTCCTTTTTTTCCGGTTATTTTATAACACTTTTCTACTTCTTGGGTTAATTGTAGTGACAAGTGTAAATGATGAACTGATAAAGATGACGGGGACAAACACCCATCCATGACTCAAACCTGGGACTTCTTTCTTTGGGACATGCTGCATTGACCACTCTGCCATGGAGTCTGTTTAGACTTCTCAATCAAGACTGTTCCAGAAAAAATCAAAGAGAATTCTGCAAGATTAAAATTCTGGGAGGATTGATGAATTAGGAATGACTGATACAATGCTGAATCTTCGAGATGGAGGTAAAAATGAAAGAGTATACAGTGTTACACAATTTACAGCCTTTTTTAATACTGGTTAACTTCTGCTCATAAATAATACAGAGGTGACTACGTAACTGCTATAAATGCAAACATACCTTCTGGTACCCTGCAACAGGTCTATTCACATCCCCCCGGTTCATGCAGAGATAAGATGCTCTAATACATCAGCATTTGCACAATCTCTTTTTTCTTTGTTTTTAATGTATATTAATATTGCTGTTTTACCCCTCTTAAGTTAATCGTGATGATGATGATGATGAATAAGTGAAAGAATAAACTAAATGAAACATCTGTGCCCATGTTGGACGCAAACCCAGAACCTCCAATGGCAATATCGTAAGGGGAGGGGGGGGATATTTTGCAATGCGTCAATATTACTTATTATTCAAGGGACAATTTTTAATACATGGAACAAAGCCAAATCATCTCTAATTTAAATTAGACTACTTATTCATGTTAGGGGGAATAAAAATGCAGTTGATAATAAGATTTGATTGATTGATTTCGTGTTTTAAGTCCACTTTATGCACAGTAAGGCTAATCGGGACTGGACCTACAATTCAAAGTTGGATCCAAATCACTATATGCCTCCACCAGGTTCGAACCCAGGACCCCTTGATTACAAGGCAATGACAATACCACTGTGCCATCAGGGAGGCAGTTGATAACACGACGTAACTGAATTACTAAATTGTTTCAGTGAAACTTACTTGTAAATGTTAGATTAATTTTGGTGGCCTCTGCCAACATCCACTTGGGGAACTCGTTGCTTCACTGTCGGGAACCGGAAGTCAACCCAACAGTGAAGCAATGAGTTTTAATTAAAATTAATTCGAATATTAAAAAAAATCTAAATTAATCAAACATTTACTAGTAAGTTTCATGGAAATAATTTAGTAGCTCACGTCTTCATGACTACTTAATTCAGTCAAGAACTAAATGCAAATAGTGGTGCAAGCCTGACTAATTTGAATTCAAATAGGATTTGGCCACAAACATTTGCATCCATCAGACTGCTTCAAAATAAGGGACAATTCCACAGGGAACCTTCTTATTACCAGAACACTAAAGGAGTATTTTTGCAGGAGCACTTCAAAGTAGACATGCATTTTCAAGAATTAACATTCCTACCCATTCTCTTTAATAAAAAATGCTTCAGAATCATTATGGACTGGATCCCACTTCTGACACCTATGCATACTTGTGAAATGACCACATCTAGTCACAGCACAAACATTTGCATCCATCAGACTGCTTCAAAATAAGGGACAATTCCACAGGGAACCTTCTTATTACCAGAACACTAAAGGAGTATTTTTGCAGGAGCACTTCAAAGTAGACATGCATTTTCAAGAATTAACATTCCTACCCATTCTCTTTAATAAAAAATGCTTCAGAATCATTATGGACTGGATCCCACTTCTGACACCTATGCATACTTGTGAAATGACCACATCTAGTCACAGCCCACCCATTCCCCTGATTTTCTTCACAAATGCCAAATTCCACATCTGTTCCCCACCAAAATTGTTCAGTTTTGGTATGCTGCTCATGAAAAATTGCAATGAATATGTGTATAAATCACCACCTTAGTATCTGGTAAGTGTTCCTTATTTCTCATTAGTGATTAGGGAAATTAATTATGCACTATGTAGTTACATGTGATTTTTTTGATTTTTTTAGAAAATTAAGTAAATAATTGTGGAATCTGAATTTTAATATTGATATTGGTAATTGACGTTATGAACTTATGATTACAAGATGCTATGCTAACCTCAGTCTTACTGATACTAAAACACAATTTCGAATTTTTAATATTTTTGTAAACTTTACTCATGTATATTACTGTATGTGAAACACAAAACGAGGAAGAAAATATAGAGAATACATATTGCTAATAAACAAAAATCATTATTTATACAATCGATCTGTAAAATTTTTAACATTTCATTGATTGATTGATTGATTGATTTAGTTTATTTTACTTCGCGTTTTGTGCCTCTTGGCTAATTTGCGAAGATGTGGATGAGTGATGAAATGATGAAATTGATGAATGGACATTCACAAACAACCAAGCCCAACCGGGATTCGAACCCGGGACCCTTGGCGTCGCAGCGCGATGTGCTAACCACTCGGCCACAGGGTCGGGCTTTTAACATTTCATGTGTGCTAATGATAGTTAATGTGCGATTTTTGAAGAAAGAATGGAATTTACTGAGGTGAGTTACCTGGAACACTGGTACCCAAAGCTACAAAGGTTATGGCTGTCACCCCATCCTTTAACCCAACAGTACAACCAAAATGGGAAGCAACGTCGCCTATGACAGCAGTTAGGATCCCAACCCACATTATGGATATATTGAAACATAACCATCCACCAAAGTGATCTATTTGAAAACGGGAACAAATGGAGAAAACACTGGTTAGAATGGTTAGCAAATATCACAACAACAAACTAGCAGGTTATTTGACGAGTTGGTTAATACATTTAAGAAGCAGGTCGCACGGCACTGGAAAAGAAAAAGGCACGTATGGGTTGTGAAAGGTTTTCGTACAGTATAGTCACGTAGTCTTGTCGTAAGGTCTAAGAGTTCTTGGTTACATGACATGCAGAGTAAAATAAAAACACAAAAAAAGTAAAAAATCACATTGATCCTCCTTCATTATTCACTGTGGTTGCATGTTAAGTATTTTCTTCACTTCTTAGGGCTTTCTGTATTCTATGATATATGTAAATTCATTTTCCAGATCACTGGTTAATGCTGTGCAGTGTTATCAGTAGTGACACAACATAAACCAGAGAAGAAAATTAATTTTCATTAGCACTGGTTTATTAAAATTCCAATGAAATTCTCTTTGCTACTCTTGACCATATCACAATTTCAAAGTTAGACTTTCAAATTTTCCCCAAAATTCAAAATTTAACATGGAATATGGATATGGTAATAATGATCCTATTATATATATTTGACTAGTATATAAGGAAAATATTTCTTCTAAAAACGAAAGGTGCAAACAGCTACCTGCACACATTATAAGCCACTTTAGTATCGTCAATGGATAATAGTTAGAATTTCTACCAAGTTCCAAAACTTTAGTCTCAAAATTGCTTAGTTTTGAAGCATAAAATCAATTTCATATGTAGGTATAATTCCTCTAAATGGTACCTTTCATATCATATGAAACTTTATGTAATTTACTTACTTTTGATTAAACAGGATTAAAAACAAATCAAATAGATATAAATCCATTCAAACATATAACAAAATTTAGAAGATCTTAAGTCAGAAATAATGAAGTAAAACTTACTGCATCGTATCATTATAAACCATTACAAAAATAGATACTTGCGTTGACCCAAGACATATGGTTTGGTTCTGCTGTTGATGAGCAAAGAGATTTTATGCTCAGGGTGGTAATTGAAGGAGAGATAAGGGTGGGTGTATGTATGTATCGAAGCTTGAAGAGTATTACTGGAATTTCCCCCATTGGAAATTTTTTAAATATCATTCCGTTTATGCTCATTACAAGCAAATAAATTTGGCAGCAAATGAAGTACACTTGCATGCAATAATGAAGGAGGAAATAGTGGCTACGTTATAGCCCTTCGGTTACTACTTCTATCTTCTTTGTTTCTGATGCATTGCTGTCAAGTTGCAACACTGAATGAAAATGAGCTTCGCAAGAGTTGGCCATCTCCCACCCTTACCTGGTACGCTAGTACCCAAGGCAACAAAGGCAATGGCGGTGACTCCATCCTTCACCCCTAACGTGCAGCCAAAATGTGAGGCTATGTCTCCAATAACAGCAGTGAGCATTCCGATTCCCAATATGGAAACAACGAAAGTGACATACCCTTCATATATATCTGAGGACAAGAGGCAAAGGAAAAAAAAACAATTTATTAAGTCCAAAGAAATCTTTTTCTCCAAATCCTTTGTCAATCAATTTGCAGTGACCAAATAAAGAAGGAAAATACTGGTTGTTTCGGACTAGGAATAAGTCTATAGTGCTTTAGTAAGGATAGTACACAGCCAGCTAAAAATAAAAAAGTGCTGATCATTAAAAATTACACACATAATTACGCATTTAAACCTGGAAATGCAGGAAAAATAATGTATTATTATATGAATTAGAAAATTATTACAAGCAATTACAGAAATCAACATGTAATTAGAGCTTGCAAGTAGGAATTAACAGGGCAAACACAAGAGAAATGTAGAACATTAGCAACTATTAGTTATTGCTCTTGCTGTAAAAAGAATGAAGCTGTGAAAAATAGTACATTATGAACCTTCCCTATATATATATATGTTTTTACACGTTTTACATTCCTCCTATGAAATATTACGTATAATTTAGTAGCCTACTGAAAGAGAAACAATATAGTCATGTAGTCTTGTCAGGAGTCACATGCCATGCTTGGTATATAGCAGGGCAAAATAGCAACAAGATATGTAGAAATCATTTGGGCATGGTCCTCCTTCATTACAAATTCAATGTAGTTTTGTATTGTACATTTTCCTCACTTTTGGCTTTTTACAAATGCTACAGTACATGATATTATATGCATTTTCCTGGTCCACTTGTTATAGCTGTCTGATGATGCTAAGAATTTCTGCTTGAAATTTTAAGTCTCTTTTTATGCTCACATATGCTATTTGGTACTGGGCCTAAAATTTAAAGTTTGATCTGAATCATTGTGCAATGAGCCTCATCGAGGAATTGAACCTGTGACCCTCTTGATTACAAGGAGGCCTGATACATTTACGTCTTCACAAAAGTCTCTTGTATCTCTGATGAAAATTAAAAATCTCTGTGGCATGACAGCCCCCTAAGGGCCAGGACATACCAAGTGGCTCTTTCTTTGGGTGACGCATGGTCAGTGCATCAAGTCCCAACAGTGCCATTTTCTGGCTTTTGAGACCAAAGACTGCTACTTCTGCTTTTCAATTGTCCTCACGATGCTGGGACAACACCCACCAATTTTGGGGCTCCCACTGGGAATCGCAAGGTAGGTAAGGTATATTCCCCATTCACATTGCACCATGCTCTGGCATTCTTGACCTCTGCCATTTCTGGAGGTGATGTGATCAGCACCATGCTCTGGCCACCTTCACCCCAATGGTTCTCCCCAGGTACCCTATTATTTGTGGCTGGTTGAACTGCAGAGCCGCTTTATGCAGGAACAAGGCTGGAAAAATTCAAACCTTAGAACTGAACCCAGGTCTCTTACATGGTAGTCAGACACCCTACCAAGTGGACAACCATGGCTCCTATAACCAGAAATTGCAAAAACGTTCTGAGTATTTGGGTAAGCAGGAGCCTGCCCACCTTTAACAAAACAGATCAAAAATAAATCATAAGAATATTGGTCTTTAAAAATATGGAACAATACATGAAGCAAAAATATTCGGTGAGCTAAAACAATGTGAGCCATAGATAAAATCACTGCATCATAAAATAGATCTTTACGATAATCCGTACTTGTATTGACCCTAAGGGTGGCGACAATTTCAGTTCTACTGATAACTAGCAACGATGTTTGTGCTCATCAGAAGTAAGCCATGTCACAAAATGGCGTATATTCTTAATCAATAATGAAGGAGGAAATAGTGGTTATAATGTAGCTTTTTAATTTCTACTTCTATCTTCTTCAGTTTTGTTGCAATGCTCTCGTGTTGCAACACTCAACAAACATCAGCTTCGCAAAAGCTGACCATCTCCCGCCCTTACCTGGTACACTAGTACCCAAGGCAACAAAGGCAATGGCGGTGACTCCATCCACAATTCCTAATGTACAGCCAAAGTGCGAGGCTACGTCTCCGATAACAGCTGTGAGTGCTCCGATTCCCAATATGGAAACAACGAAAGTGACATACCCTTCATATATATCTGAGAAGAAGAGAGAGAGAAAAAAAAACCTAATACAAAAAGTCGAAAGAAAAAGTATCCTTCTTGGAAAGATATTTTTTCCTTTCTTGATTTTGCAACTCCTTTGTTGATCACCAAATTACAGTGCCCAAAATAAAGAAGGAAAAATGATGGTTGTTTCGGACTCAGGACAAGTGCTAAAGAGCTTTAGTAAGGATATGACAAAGTTGAAAATGGATAGATTCTGAAAATATTATAATGATGATTATTAAGAAACAGTGTGGTAAAAATTACAGACATATATACCTATGCATTTAAACCTGAAAATGCAGCAAAAAAAGTATAATTAAATATGAGTCAAGAAGGAGCTTACTACAAATAATTATAGAAATTAAAAAGAGCTTGCAAGTAGCAATTCACAGGACAAACACAATAGAAATGTGTAGCATTAGTAACTTTTATATATTGCAATTGCTGTTGAAGGAAAAAAAAAAGCTGTGAAAAATAGAGCATTATAAATCTTCTCTATATACACAACTACGTTTTTACAAGATTTATAATCCAGAAGTGAAATACTGTAATTTAATACTGTACAATACTGGAAGAAAAAGGTAATTAAACTTTTATTTAATATATATATATATATATATATATATATATATATATATATATTTACTTAATGGATTTGCCTAATTAGAAAACCTAAGACAAACTTAGTTCTGAAATGGAAAACCAGATTATTTTGTAATTCTTATGTCTTACCAAGGTTTCAAACAATAGACCTCTCACTGACAAATGATATAAAGACCTTTAAAATCATGCAGATACATGATGCAATCATATAGAATTTGTCTGGAAAGTTAAAAGTCATGAATTCAATTCCAAGGTATTGCAGAAGAATTTTCAGCAAGACTTTCTTCTCTGCAAATTGAACCAAATGTAATGCTAAATTATAAGTTTACATCTACATACTTCATTATTTACATATTTCAGTAAAGTATTTGTGTCAGTCAATTTATTATTATTATTTCGATTATAATTTGCTCAAGAAAATATACATTTTGATGTTACAGAATTTAGATCTTAGAAATGTGTACATTCGTGTATTTATCTGTTTTATTCTTTCTCTCACATCACTATTTTTTCTACCTTCCCAGGTTATGCTACCCACTGTGCAACAGAGACTGGCATTACATAATTGAAAAATTGTAAATACTTTGTTTCAATTATTGCAGGGTCAAAATATTAAATGAATTCAATGCATATATTTACTACAATGTAAATAGTTACTCCTAACTTAGAATTAAAAAAATGTACAAAATATGTCTTAAAGCATACAAGGTGTGACCATTTAATTCCTGTAGTGGCTGCAGTATGCCATTGGGGTGTTGAGTCAAGCAAACTCATGTAACCAGGCATATTTGAACATGTGTTAACATGAGCTACAGACCACGTGAGTAATTTCTTCCAAAGAAGCCGAGGAATAGTATTTTCCCATGGCATACTGTTGGCGGAAGAAAACATTCCATAAACATGGAGCCTCGAATCTTGATAGATGACCAGAAATAACATCGGTGTCACATTTCATCTGACGCAGAGATGTTTGATATGGGTCATTACAGATCATGAAATGTGTTGTTCTCAATTCGAACTGGAAATTAAATGCCAGAGCATGCAGTGGAAAACATTTCACCACAACCAAAAATAAAGTGCATATGTATGATTTGCAGTTCAAGATCACGCTTATGCATTTCTTCCATCACTTTACATTCACTGCACAAGCACAACCTGTGAATCAACAGTATTATATGGAAGTGCTGACAAGGTTACAGGCATCAGTTCAGAGGAAAGACCCAAATTCTGGCCTGAAAAGTGAATTCTTCACCAACACACTGCTACTGCACATGTAGTGTTAAACGTTCATGAGTTTCTGGCCATAGTCATGCTCAGACCCTCTGATTAGGGGAGGCAAAGCATTGATGAAAGTTCAGTCGGGAAAGAAGAAAACTCATTTTATCTTACTGTTTTAGTTTCATTGCATTGATGGGTGTATGTACCTGGTATATACGTTATATTTATGATCTAATGCAACAACATAAAGGCACCATAACGAATAAATAAATTGTGTCTGAAATGTGCTGCTCTTCTTTTCCTCGAAACAATTATTGTGTTCATGCATTTAAGACAAAACTGTTTAGCAGCAAGAGTCTGAAGTACTTGGTAGTTATAACTTCTCTATCCCTGGTAATTCACAATGCATTACAGAGAATAATAAAATTGCGAGCGAAGCGAGGAAGAAAATTTTTGCAAAGTGAAAACGATATTGATTTAATATGGCACAAAAAATGTCATGGACTGCCATGGTATTACTTTACATTTTTTTCATTTCAGAACATTTTACGAGATTTATCTTGATTTGTACAAAATTTGATATTGAGGGGGGGGGAATTGTCCCTTCTGCCCCCCTGCAGGTGCTCTTGGCCGTCTGGAAGAAATAATGCAAGAAAGACATGAAAACAAATTCCATCTTTGGCCCTGCTACTCTTAGCTATTAGTTTTGTTTTCTTTTGCTCAATGTTTGCCCCCTTGCCCCCCTAGAATTGATTTCCATCCAAGGTTGGGGAGGGGCAATAAGTGTAAAATATCATTTAATAATGGCGATAAGATTCCTCCACACTAAATTTCTAGGTGAAAGTATAATAATGTAGGGACATAAACGTGTGGAAGGGGGGAAAGGATGGCCACACCTTCCCTTAGAAATCGAATGTCAACCTAAAAGTATATATTTCACATGCATAATTTGATTTCAGTCATAGTAATTTACATTAATGCGATAATTTCAAATTCAAGGGGGCAACACTATCATTGGGTTAATATGCCCCATGGAAATTACCTTGTTTGTTCCTCCGTGGAAAAAATCTGTGGACGTTCATGATTAGGGGAGCAATTGCCCCCCCTTGCCCCCCTCCTATGCCTATTTTTCTTGCTAAGAAATTACAAAAATGAACCATCCATCTGATTCATCTCACTTTGCCCCCGCTGATCCCCCACCAAAAAATTGCTGACATTTCTGATACCCAACACAACATGATAACGTTAATGTGAGGTATACCAGAAAACAATTGTCAAAACTGTTTTCGGCGATGGAAACATCACCTTACTAAGTACATAGCTTCACAAGGAGAGTATCTAAAGGTGACCACAGGTCACAGATGAGCAAATTTTGCTTTCAAAGGGACATTCCAGGAATGAAATTGTCACACCTAATACTTTTTCATTGAACAAATGCATTTCATTGTTTATGTGAATAACGTAAACTTATAAATAAAAACATTTTGATTTCAGATCATTTGCATGTTTTGAGAAGTGTTTGCTCACAATCTACATTTCTGGATAGATACAGGATGTCACAAGGCAATAGCCTCATTTTTTAAAAAGTGTTCTAAGGCTGAAATTTTCAGTTATGGGCAACATTTTAAAAAAATACCAAAATTTGCTGCTATAATGACATATTTACAATTTCTTCCATAATTATCTAAGAGCGAAAATTAGTACGCAAGTCAAAAGATAAGAGGTAACAACGTAAATATTATTTCCCCCTGCTTACCACCTCTTTCCCAGGAAATAATGAAAATTAGGAACAGATTTCTGGCGTGCAGCTTACACTACTGCACATTTTACGGAAGACAGAATTGGACAGTTTTTGTTGGCATTCTATACACACATCATGCAGAAGCTTCAAAATGCATGGATGGATATTATTCAGGATGATTCTCATAGGGGTTACCTGGAACACTTGTGCCTAAGGCTACAAATGCTACAGCAGTTACTGCGTCTTTGACTCCAACAGTGCACCCGAAGTGGGATGCAATGTCACCAATAAATGCAGTCACCATGCCAATTGACATAATGGATACAACGAAAGTCACATAACCATTTGCCATATCTGCAGGGTAAAAACTACTATTTTAGCAAACCAAGTGCAAACATTTGCAATAATTATAGACCAGTGCTGTTGATCCAACAATAATTGTCTGAATGCAAGTTACTGAGAAGAGAGGCGTAATGGGAGAAAGAAAAATACTTTCTCTAAAGAAATTCTGCTATTTACATTGTCCAAACTAAATCTCATCTGAACCCCTGACTATGACCGCATTACCAATTTAGACAAAACGCTATTGTTTAGAAAGAGTTTTCAAGAAACACTGAATAGAATAATTTACATCACATGTCATCAGTTCAATGCAATTCAAATTAATGTTGATCAACTCTTGATGCATATCTACCTTCTTCTCATTATTGGGGAATAGAATAAGCAGTTGATAGACATAGGCGAGTTACTAACTTATTCCATGAAACTTAGCTGTAGAGGTTCTATTAATTTTACCTAGCCCAGCAGTGAAGCAACAAGTTCCCAAGAGGGTGGTGGCAGAGGCCACCAAAATTAATACAACCTCTACAAGTAAGTATCGTGGAAAAAGTAACTCGCTTACATCTAATCAAGAATTACTTCGTTTTCCTTAATTGTTCTTTGCATTGTGGCATCATCTGGATGCAGGTCATGATATAATGAAGTAAAATTATTTAAAAAGATATGCTGATAAAGTTGTCAAAAGTGTTAATACAGTAGATTAATGAAAAAAATGTCATTTATACTTCGAATCAAAGTAACTAAAATTTCATAAGCGAAAATGTGTCATTATTTTTTTTGAAGTGATTGTGAAAAATGATTACCCAAAGCTAAAAAATTGGAAATTTAAATATAGATTATTTTCCTTCTGCAAGAATACATATTTCTAAAATATCCTCATTTAGTCCTGCCTTAATGCTTTTTCTAACTATCAGACATTAATTTTATTTTAGTACAAAGCATATGCATAATTACAAATGCTAAGGCACATCAAGAACTAGTATAGAAATCCATTGTAAAAGCAACAGAGAATTAACAATAATCATTTTATGTGCACATTATTTACATTTACAACTGGAACTATTATTAGTTTTTCTGAATTAAGGATAAGACAGATTACTTAGTAATTTCTAAATTTACAGGTTCTTTTTCTAGGGCAAACCACATCAAAAGTAATTGGTTACATACATTGATTAAGGAAAATGTGAACTTATTGGATCTGTAAATTTTTGGTTATCGAGTGAGTAAAATTTATACAGGGCCTGGCAGAGGAGTTCGACAGTTTTGAAATGTGAATAACACACTTCATTTTCAAAGGTACAGAAATGTATTACTACAGAAATACAGGTTATTGTATGCCATGTTTATTTACCATGACAGTTCATGTAAAAAAAAAAATGATGCCTTCAATTTACTTCTATACACATTCGAAGGCCTTTTTCCTTTCCTTTTAAATGACCTACGTAAGATTTTGAGTCTGTGCTTTGTCCATTTGAACAATTGAAATAAATTCAAATCAACAATCGGCGATCCGGTGAGAAGTTGGTGGCCTGCTTAACTGTTTGTCAGCTCAGTAAGCATGGAGCCCTGGAATGTGCAACATCGAGCGTTTGTTGTGGAGAGATTCTTCAAGACTGGAGAATCTGTATTGAAAATGCAGCGTCTTTTTCGACGTCATTTTCATGTGGCATGCCATGGGCGTGTACCAAACCACAACACTATCCTCAGGTGGGTGCAGAACTTCAGATTGACAGCATCGGCTATGAATAGGTCACCACCTGGCTGTGTTCGAACCTTAAGGACACCAGAAAACATAGGACGAGTAAGGGAAGCTATCGTTAGGAGCCCAAGACGGTCTGCCAGCCAGCATTCTGTAGCATTGTGGATTTCAGATCGCTCTGTATGACGAATGTTACCTCTGGATCTAAAATTTCACCCTTACAAGATTATGCTTGTGCAGGAGCTGCATGATGATGACTTTGTCAATCGTAAAAGATTTGCTGAACGGATGCTACAAATGTCCGAGGAAACGATTATTCTTATGACTGACGAGGCACATTTCCATTTAAATGGATCTGTAAACAGCAAAACTTTAGATATTGGTCAAACGAAAACCTGCAGGAGCTTCATGAACGGACGCTTCACAGCTCACGAGTGACGGTATGGTGTGGAGTAGCTGCATTTGGTGTCATTGGTCCGTATTTCTTTGAAGATGAAGATGGGGATTGTGTGACGGTGAACTCCAAATGCTATATTGCAATGATGAATACTTTTGTTTTACCAGAACTTCGTCGGCATAGGATAAATCAGCAAGACATATGGTTCCAACAAGATGGAGCAACGACTCACACATCCTCTATGGCTGTTGTTCGTCAACTTTTTCCAGGACATGTCATTTCCTGGTTTGGTGACATACCCTGACCTCCTTGGTCACCAGACCTTACAATCTGTGATTATTTTCTGTGGGGATTCCTCAAATCCAAAGTGTATGTGAATAAACCTTGCACATTAGATGACCTGAAGCTTGCAATTAGAGATGAAATTGCAAACATTGATGGTGAAATATTGCAACATGCCGTCCACAACTTCTGGGAGAGGCTTCAAATGTGTGTACACATAAATGGAAGTCACTTGAAGGACATCATTTTTAAGTCATAAAGAATTGCCATGGCAATTGGCATACAATAACTTATAATGGCATACAATAACCTGTGTTTTTGTAGTAATACATTTCTGTACCTTTGAAAATTAGGTGCGTTATTCACATTTCAAAACCGTCTAACTCCTCTGCCGGACCCTGTATAAGCACTTATCAATATTGATAGAAATAATTTTTATCAGTAGGTCATAATCCTATCATATATGTACCAGTATCATGATTATAATTTTATGACTGTTGAAATATGTGATCCTGACACAAAGGTTAAAAGAAAAGAAATGCTAGCAAATAGATGTCAGTTTGCTTGCAGAGGCTGTACATCATCAATGACTAGTATTTTGCCAGAGTTCAGATTACATATATTTAGATTGTTAAGTAGAAAAAAAATAATTATAAATCACTTAAACTTTTTTAAAATCATTATTATTTTTTTTTCTTTTAGAAATTTAAACTTCATCTATATATTCTAATGAGACTATCTCTACGAAACTTCAAACAATTCCATCTGCAATTAGGGTACGTAGTTTTAACTAAATGTAATATGGTTAAAACTATTTCTTGCAAATGCAAAAAATTGGAATCGTATACATCATTTTCAGAAAGGTATTGTTGTCTATTAGAGTGTTGCATTATTTCAATAAGCAATGTGTAGAGCAAGTTTAAGAATAAAATAATAAACAAAGCATTTTGAATAAATAAAACACTGTCTCAGAAAATATTATAGTTCTCCCACCCGCACCCTACTTTTTGCTAACATTAAATATTTTGAAATAAGGGAGGATTATTATTATCTCTTAGTGCCATTAAGGAAAAATGTGCAAAAATGTCAAAGAACATCCATGGTCATTGCAAATATGTCAAGATGTGTCACTGAAACACAGAAATACCAGGCATGTTACATATATGTATCCAATCACTAACAGAACTAGCAGAAGAGAAGATATTATCTGAAAGGCAGAAACAGAAAAATTAATTCCATTACAATGGGATACAGAGGATGATTCATATGTATAACAGCACATTTGAAAATGTTATAAACAATTATATTTTCTAAGAATGAATGGTGGAATATTACAGTAATCAATGCACTTGGTCCTCCAAAATCAAATTATACAAGATTTATTTTCTCAGAAAGAAAGAAAATCTATACTTTGCATGCAATTTATTTCTACAACTTTACTGAAACTGTAACTGAAAACCAAATGTAGACAATTTAAAATCAAATGAGTTTCTACCATTTCTGAATATTTTTATGATTGCTCTCATTTGCAAATATTAACAATTCCCTCTGTATAAAGTAGTAGAGGAAGTTTGTAAGGGTGCATGTGCTTATATGTATGTGTGTGACCTCTCAAATACATATAAAAAAAATCATCAATATTTTAATTTAGGTGATCAAGAAAGCAGTTCAACACCTGCAAAAAATAAATATGAAGAAACATGGTTTCCTAGCCATTGTTCAACCTACAGAAAGAAATTATGCGACACAATATGACATCTGAATAAATACAGCTCAGAGTTTATGAAGAGACTTCTCCCTGAATTATGGAAATTACCTAAAGAATAAATTAATATGTTAAAAAAAATATTGAACTTGTGTGTAAATATTCACTTTTCTATAAGAATTCAAAAGCTAAAGAACACCATCAACATCAATCAAAATATTATTCACACAACAGTTTTTAAATAAAGCCGTTTTTAAAAATATTGTTCTTTAAAAAAACAAAAAAAAACAGGCAAAGCTATAATTCAAATTGTACTTGCAATAATATATCAAAATAAAGATTTTCAAAAACTTTTAAATCTCTTTAGTGCTTTTAACTTTATTTTTTTTAAAACATTATCATCTGTAGAATTTACTTAAAAGATAACAATTACCTATTTTTTTCCATTAGTATATGAAGCATAGTATAAAAAGAATATTTATCCTTTATGGCCATATTTTGCATTAGAACTTTAGAACACAAATATTTATACAAACATACAGGAGAACTCCAAGTAAATAGAAATTCTTGTGAAACAACAACAAAAATGATAATGATGATAGTAATTGGTCACATACAAAGATACAATTCAAGACAATAATTTTCTTAATTTCAAAATAAAATTTAAAAAATTCTGTTCTTACACAGATGCTTAACTTCGTGTTAGGACAGCTTCTTTTGAGAATATTTAGTTTTAACTGTGACTTTTAATTGCTTCAGAACTGTGTATACAAATGTAGTTGTAGAACATTTCATGATGAATTTTATGCATTAAAATGTGGATAAATAATCCTGTATAGTTTCTAATTACTAGGAGTTCACTAAATGCAATCAACAAAGTTTCTGCATAAAATGTATTAAGACAGAAAACATATAATACCTGTAGGAGGAACGAATGCGAAAAGGATTTTCCAAAATAATGTTAAGAAATGCATAACATAATCTCCACAAGATGGCATCTTCTCCTCTACTTCACCATCTTCACCCTCCTCCCCTTCGCCTTCATCTCCTGAAAGAAGATAGATTTGTTAAAAGTGACATAGGTGACAGACCAATCAACAATAATACAGAGTAAATGTCTAATAATTTTCTAAAAATCAGTTAAGAATCCTTTGGTGGTTTAACTCTTATTCTTGACAGTTCAGTGACACAAACATGGATCTTTATCAAGAGAGTCTATTAACTAAAGTCTCAACAATACAACTCCTTGTGAGCAGTTAATGCAGAAAATCATTAAAGCAGTTACATTGTTGAATTTGAATAAGGTGAGCGGAGAATGTGAAATGGAATATACAGGGTGTCTACTGCGGTGTGGTTTTTAATGGACACAGCTGCAAAATGGAAAAAGCTTTGTACAAAAGTTTACCGTTTAAGTGTTCGTAAATGATCTTCCGAGGTTGCTTCTTGTTCGATAGCTGGGGAATTCAAAGGTTAGTTTTTCCCCAACAGCTTTCTTGTTTAAAACTAACAAAAAGACCTTTGCCCCAGCAGTGGGTGGAAGTGAGGCAGTTTTGTTGGAGGTATAAATATCAGGATTGACTCGTTTGGAAAAGAGAGAGAGAGAGAGAGAGAGAGAGTTAAACTCCAAGAGCTGGTTAGCGCTATGCTAAATAGTGTGCTCATAGAGTGAAGTCCAGAAAAGTGCATTCTTCTGCAATGGAGCAAAAGGCAGCCTGGAGCTGTAATGTACATACAGAGAAGGGGAGGTGTGTAAATAAATTGTACATAAAATATATCTCTGTGAGGTGTCAGGTGCATGCTAGGTAATAGGAACGTAGAGGATTTTGGAGGTTTGGGAGTCGGTAGGCTGTTAGAAACTCCTAGATTTCTAGAGGACAGCTGAACCAGATTACGTAAAGTGCAGGTACATGTAAAAACCATATGTTGGCCCAACGTTGGAACCACGGCCAAAATTGCAGTTGCCCAACGGTATGTTTTTACGTTGGGCCAACCATTTTCAGTACGGTTGGCCCAACTACTTTGGGTTACTTCGGTGCAATGTCTTCAATAATGACCCTCCAACATTGCAGATTATCAAGAAGCAGCGTAATGAGATTTTTGCAACCAGTAGTGTGTTTAAGAATATTGTGGTGGAAACTTCAATGAGCTGTGCCATGGGACCTTACTGGAAGTTTAGCTCCTTAAATAGAATGTGAGTAAAACTTTCCCTTACTTCCAGAACAGAGGCCAATTGTCCTCCAAGTGTATTTACTTGTCTGCCAGAAATGCATGGTTCTGCGTACATTAGTAAGTGCGGGAGAGTACTTAATTATCATAGGCGTAGCTACGGGCAGCAGCTAATGGGCTGCTTTATCAAAGAGAAATAAAGACAGATATTTCAATAAGAGAGAAAATAAGCAGCAGTTTGTAAGAAGTTGAAAATGTCATTACTTGGTACAAACGTGTGCATTATCGCTGATGAAACGGGTGTCTATAGATTTTCGATTTTTTGATGTCATTGGAGAAAGAAGATATTTACTGCATTCTACTCTGTACTGCAGAGCCTTTCTTCTATACCTGTCACAAGCTGCACGTGTGAGAGAGCTTTCTCCAAGCTTACCCAAGTTAAAATTAAATTAAGAACAACTCAGATGCAGGGTAGATTGGAAGCCCTGCTCTTGCTATTTGTGGAACAGGAAAAAGCTTATCTATTGTACCTTTTGACAGATGTCTCTTGTTATAGATGACGTGTATTTTGATGTATTTGTTTATAACATTTATGAACATTTTGTGTGTGTGTAATTTCTACACAATTTGATTTTTTCTACTACATATATTCAGAAATTTTTAACACTGTCATTTAGTGAATTTATATTCCTTTACAAACATCAGTGCAGTTAAAGAGCCAAGTGATTGTGTTGCAAAATATGCTATTAAAAAGGTACAAGACCTCATTTTTTTCCTTTGTGCACACCCAAATATAAAGTTCTAGCTACACCTATGTTAATTATGTGATATTTCTTAAATACATTATTAGTGGAATTAAAATTTATACATTTCTTGTTCTTTATTATTATTATTGCAGTTTTCAATTTGTGTTGGGGATTTATCCAAATGAGTGAAGTAAACTTGGCATCGTGTAGGGTTCTTTAATAGAACCTACTGGATGTTTATTTGAAATGGGACAAACGTACAGTAAGGGAACTGTAAATATATTTTTATTTTAACATATACAAAGGTAAGTCAAAAATTATCTGCACTTTCAACATAACTTTCATTAGCGCTTGCATGCTAAAAGGTGGTACTACTCTTGTGGTTACGTGGCCGAGGTTTTACCTTAACCACTCCATTTTTCTCTCTTTTGTTACAGAGTAAACATGGCCTCTCCGCAGGCAGTGTACACCAAGGAAAAGGAGAGATCAGTGATCTGAAGGTGATCGATGATTTTGCATGCAGAACCATGACTAACAATGGCATAGCCAGAATTTTCCCAAAAGGTGGGGGGGGGGGGCTATGTATACTTTACTAGTCTGTCTTAATTTTGCCATCTTATCCTGCTTCGACGTTTTAAGGGGAGCGGGCCTACAACCCCCACCGAGCTTGACTAATTTGCAGATAACATACCACCTCATAGACCGTGAACCATCGGTTCGTCAGAACCATCTCTCAAGCTTCTTCCCATCAGTTGAGGAAGTTGATGGGAGTCTTGCTCCTACCTCGCGCTTCATGCTTGCCTGGCCATTTTTAAACCTCTTGATCCTCTCAAACACTTCTACGCAATAGAGCACTCTCTCTGTATTGTACTGAAAGCCTGCAATGAATTTCAGACCAGAGAGATCGGAACACTGATCTCTGTTCTTCCTTGGTGCACACTGCCAGTGTAATGGCCATGTTCACTCTAACAAAAGGTAGAAAAATGGAGCGATTAAGATCAAATCTTGGGTCATGTAACCACAAGGGTGGCACCTTTCAGCCTGCGAGTGCTGAAGGCAATGTGGCTAACCTAAAGAAAGTTATGGTGAAAGTGCGGATAATTTTTGACTTCCCTCGTAAGATGATCGATTACAATTAGGTATGAAAAACAATGTCTGTCAAATGGTCACATTGACTCCTTTGGCATGATGTCAGTTTTGTCCAAATTTCTGATGATATTTTCACACAATTGAGATTCAATTTCACAATGACAATTCGACTGATTAATTGATTTGGTTAATTTTACTTTGCTTTAATTGCGAGTGGTGATATAATGAAATTTATGAAGTTACACTCACAAAGAACACCTATGCCAGGCTGATATTTGAACCCAGGGACCCTGGTATTGTACATGCTGTGCTTATCACTCTCCCACCGAGGCTGGCAGTGACACTTTGATCCGAATTTCTTTTTAGGGCTTTTTTAGCCTTTAACATAATTTCCTCCTCAAATAATCGAGCAGGATAAAACTGCACAATCCTTCTCAGGCTCTTATGCACACCAAAATATTCATGTAATTGGCAAAATGTGGTTTTCATAAAACACAAATTAAAGTAATATGTGTTTACAATATGCACACATTATTCCACTGTGAATCCATGACTACATTTGTCATAGACTGCAGCTGACAGCTGATGAATGCTATATGAAAACAGTGTTTACAGATGCCAGCTATAAAGCTATAAAATGAAGATATCTAGTAGTGAAAAATCCTACACATGAGTGTGCTGCGAGTGATAATTTCACTTAGAAGAAATAAGGTAATTCAACTTTATGAACAATAGTTTTTCTTGTATGTATGCATTGCTTGCATTGTAGAATTATTATCCTGTAGTTTATGATTATTACAAGCATAAGAAAACAGTTTTTCTTTGTGATGTTTGAGGAGAACACATGCTCCTTTCATCAGACATTTATTTTCATTTTGACTAAAGATACAGTTATAACAATGGTTAGCAATTTTTTAAACAAAAAGAATCCATTATATAATGGATGTTGTCAATGTTACATTGTTGAAATATAGCAACTTAACTGTGAAAAGAAGCAGTCTGTTTTATTTTTATTTCAGATTTTTTTTTTAAAATTATGAATCCCAAATATCATCAGGTAATTCAAATTCATCATTGTTTTGACAAAGTCTCTTGATGTTTTCTGTTACATTAAATTTTAAAGATGGTCGCTTACTCCATTTGTGAAAAAGAAAACTCCATACTGGATGTATATTACCATTTTCTTTATTTAATTTATTCCAAAAAAATAAAACAGACTGCTTCTTTTCACAGTTAAGTTGCTATATTACAACAATGTAACATTGACAACATCCATTATATAAGGGATTCTTTTTGTTTAAAAAGTTACTAACCATTGTTATAACTATATCTTTAGTCAAAATGAAAATAAATGTCTGATGAAAGGAGCGTGTGTTCTCCTGAAACGTCACAAAGAAAAACTGTTTTCTTATGCTTGTAATAACCGTAAACTACAGGAAAATAACTTTATGAACACTGAACAATTTCAAATTATAGAACTAGACATGTAACTAAGTCATATATCTAAACCATATGCTTCAACAACCTATTACATCAAAGCATTCTAGGCTTTTACTACTAACAACTCTACACTGGTTTGTCTATGCTTCTAGTGTATAAAACATGAAAATATTATGAAAACATTATCTTGTTATCTTGTGTGTCTTCAAACTTTTGAGTTGAAACATTAAATGTACATACACACAAAGTTTGTATATTATTGTAAGCTGTAAACAGATTGTCTATGTACAGATCAAAGAATTGCTTATCTTTAATTTAATACAAATGACCATTCTGTACCTGCGCTAACTGTAATAGCTTCAATAAACTGTTCTTTCCACGATGATGTGCCGATGAGGATGGAAGCATTTGCTCGTTGTACCAATTTGTCTACTGTGTTCTGGAAAGAAAGAAAACAAGCTTTTTTAATGAATATAGTCATTTAGGTCGTAAGTGTGTTTTGGATATTTCTTGGTACATGGTAGAATATTAGCATACAATGATTAATTCGTATTTTCAATAAATTAATCAAAAATACAAAACTTTTGTACTTACATATAACGAGTATCTATTATTTCAAACGACATTTCGGGAACTACTATCCCCTTCTTCAGGTTCATTTTCTCGGCTACCAGAATTATGTCATAGCCACGTCAAATAATCTCAAACGTCATGAAAAAAGGAAACTGTACTGTTTAGGTGAAGGCAGAATTTGGACTTTTTTTCTAAAACTTTTACTACCCCCATTTTCTCTTGTTTGTTTACAACTATAGCTGTAAAAACTTCTCGATCTAAAAAAACCTATATACAATTAAAACGTTAAAAAGATGCCCACTTGTTCACTTCCCCATTCTGACTGTTGGATTTTTCCTCACCGTAGTTCCCGAAACTTCGCTTGAAATAATAGATACTCGCTACACATAAGTACAAAAGTTTTGTATTTTTCATTAATTTATTGAAAATACGAATTAATCTATATAAAAGTGAGTAAGCCCACATCATAAATTATGAAGCGGCTCCGGCGCCCACCCAGCGTCGAATAACATGGGTACCTGGGGGAAACCCTGGGGGGTAAAGGCGGTCAGGGGCGTGATGCTGATCACATCACCCCCACTCACGACCGGATCAAGAAAGTGTGGGGCGTTACCCCCACACCCCCTATACGCCTTCATGGCGTGGTGCTATGCACAGGGGAACACTTTACCTTTTACCTTTTTTTTTAGCATACAATGTTAATTGTATTTTATCCATTGTTTAGTATTTTTAACTATGCTTATTCTAACAGCATGTTTTGGGAAAGTACCTCTTCTCTAATCTTCGGGTGAAGAAATTTGTTTTTGCTAGTGGTGGGGATCGAACCTACGACATACCATGTGTGCTTGAATTCTACTCTGGGATGAAATAGGGTTTGGGCCTATTTCTATGAAGGCTGCTTGTTTGATTTTTTCAGTTTCCAACTTGGAAGATTATTATTCTGGCAAGCGTAAGCACACGACTTTCCCAATATGAGTAGAACAGAAGACACTGGAAAGAAACAAACCAAATCAAAACAAAGTATACTAGACACTGGGACAAAAGAATAAAATAAACCATTGCCAGAGCAAGTCCAACGCCATGGCCATGCGGTCTAAGGCATCAAGTTTTGGGCTCTGGCT
The DNA here is from genome assembly GCF_977018435.1 of Lepisma saccharinum. NCBI lineage: Eukaryota > Metazoa > Arthropoda > Insecta > Zygentoma > Lepismatidae > Lepisma > Lepisma saccharinum. Next base: position 21,718,894 of record NC_139244.1, on the reverse strand, counting down.
ATGGGACAAAGCTGGTTTGAGTTTCCTGGAAAAAGACCATACAATTTTTTCTTCTGATATTTCAGCCAGTGTACGGGATCAGTGGTCCCCACTATCGTGAGGAAATTGAGAAGCTATGAATGAATAGCATAACCTGATCATGGAAACCTACAACATTGACTGGAGGAAAGCTCATTGTGCTGACCATATGTCACATGTAATTGGTTGTTCAAGAACACCAAGAGAGTCAGTTAAAACTTGTGATATTACTGGTGGTTTCAAAATCACAAAATAATAATACCGAAAGGTACGATAGTGAGGGTGAAGATGGCAGTGATCACTTGCCTCTGATGAGGCATGTGGGACAGAGGCCTGCAGTCTGTAAGTAGACCCTGGCCCCCAAGGGCTATTGAATAATTATTATTGTTGCCAGAGAAACCCCAATCTCAACAGGGGCATGAGACTCCAGCTCAGCCAAATCCGGAACTGAAAAAGCATGAAACCCTCCATTGAAACATCACAATCTCAGCACTCACAGTCCACCAGCTAAGAAGCTCTGCCCGGTTCTTCCAACATATTCTAAAAGATTTCTTATTTTCAGACTTTCATAAATCATTGGCTAATGAACGTTCAAGGGTGAACACCTGCACACAAAAAGGGTGGGCAATCCCAGGTTTTTGAAGAGAGGGTGGATGCTGTATGCAAGCAAACAGAAACTTTCTCTTCCCTAGGACTGTCTCTGGATAGCTGCCTTCAAATTATCCATATAAAAGATTCGAGGGTTTCAAATTACATTTGAATTTTTAACATTGATTTCAATAGGAATTTCAAGGGGAATAAACTTCTGTTCGAATTTCTGAATAATTCGAGTTATCCATGTTCGAATTTAAGAGTCCACTGAATATTATGTATACAGGGTGTTTCTGTGACCTTGATTCAAACATGCAGGGTGGATGGAGACTGACCCAAGTACCAATAGGAGATAAGGAACCCTGATCCTGAAAAGTTATGAGCCAAAAATATTATGGACATTACAACAGTGTATCATAACACTCTACGATGAAAATGTTACAGCAATGTTCAAAATGGCGGCTCCAGTATCAATGCAGGCACGACAGCATTGCAAGAAGCTCTGTTGTATCTGTTCTAACATCCCCAGAGTAGTTCTAACAATATCACAGGCAGTAAGGGTTCCTACCAGGAGGGAATGCAAGGGGTGTCCCTTGGCTAAACACCCAATCGTCAACCATTTGAGTGAGGACGACCTGTTGGCAAGAATCCTTGCTATATCGTCGGAATGACTCCAGAGCAGATATGACTTAGCTTCTTGCGATGCTGGGGCTGCCATTTTGAACAATTACTGTAACGTTTTCGTTGTATAGTGCTACAATACACTGTAGTAACGTCTGTATTAAGTCTACAAGCCACATCTTTCAGTTTTCTTATTCCACTGTCATATGCAACCCTAACTAGTTTTGGCTTATAACTTCTTAATGGTGCATTTCTGGACTGGAGTTCCTTATCTCATATTGGTATTTGCGTCAGTCTCCATCCACCCTGCAAGTTTGAATCAAGGTCACGGAAACACCCTCTGTATATAAATTTTTTGCTTCTACTATGACTATGTCACAGCACATAAAACTAATCATTTTGTCTGGTGAGTGCTAACTATTTCTTTAAGAACACACACAAGTAAAAAGGGAAAATAAACTTTTATATATACTACTCCCTCTGTCCCATAATTATAGTCCGGTATGCCAAAATGGTAGTACAGGAATTACAGACGAAGAGCCAGATGGAAAGCACACGCGTGAGGAGAGGCTCAGTAGATCAGTCTTCAAGATTGTGAAGAGGAACAATGTGACCTTATCGCAACAAGCAAGAAATACCGCCTACCAAAAGGAGGCATTGGGTTGCAACACATCGGTGTGGAACTGTATGGCAATCGGTCTAGCAAGGCATGCTGCAAATCGTTAGTAGAGCACTCCTTCAGTGAGTACATGTGAGAAGAACAGCCACGAACACACAGCCCATGATAGGAAGCGACAGGAGTAGCAAGAACCTCACAGACAGTAAACGACAGGCAGTGTACAAGATTCTCTTTGAAAACAGTACGGCTGGCATAGTGAAGAAAGGTGCCATGACAAGTGCGGCAGAGAAATTTCATGTAAGTACGATAACAGTACGTCACATTTGGCAACAGGGGTGGCAATCGTTGAAAAATGGGGCCATTTGTGCTGCGGTTGCATCTCGGATGAAAGGCAAAGTTGGACCAAAGAAGAAGGATCTCGCCCTACAACGACTACAGCACCTATCGCTGCGAAAGCGGCAGAATATTCGTTCAGTGGCAGTGGCGCTAAATGTTGCTAAGAGTACCCTACACAGGCATGTGAAGGCAGGAGAGATCAGAGTGCATACGAATGCGCTGAAGCCATTATTGACTGATAGCAACAAGACAGAATGTCTAAAATTTGCCTTGTCAATGCTGGATCCTACCACAGTCGCTTGTCCTGAAAGCGGAAATCCGAAGTTCAACATGATGATGGAGACAGTTCATGTGGATGAAAAATCGTTCTACCTGATGAAGGACGGTCAGAAATTGTACTTGCTGCCCAACGAACCAGACCTGCAGTGAACATGTAAAAGCAAATCTCTTATTCCTAACATCATGTTTCTGGCTGCCCTTGCCCAGCCTCGTTGGGATCCTGGTTGCAAGCAGTGGTTTAATGGTAAGTTAGGCATTTGGCCGTTCGTCAGCAAGGAACCTGCCAAGAGGAACAGTAGGAATCGTCCTGCTGGTACAATGGTCACCAAACCATTAATTGTTACCAAAGATGTTTACCAGGACATGCTCATCAACAAGTTAATCCCAGCAATAGATGCACAATGGCCTCGTGGACTGCACGTAGGGAGAATCCAAGTGTCCGTTCAGCAGGGCAATGCACGTCTGCATATTGTTCCCAATGACCACACCTGGATGGATGCTGCAGCGGCCAGTGGAATCACTTTGGATCTCGTATACCAACCACCAAACAGTCCAGACATGAATGTTTTAGATCTGGGGTACTTCCGGGCAATTCAGTCTCTCCAGCATCAGGCAGCTCCACAAACTATTGATGAGTTGATCGCCGCCGTTGAAACATCTTTCTCTGATCTGACACGCGACAAGCTCAACAACATCTTTTTCACTTTGCAGTCCTGTCTCATTGAAATTATGCACCTCCAAAGGTGGGAACAACTACAGGATTCCCATATGCAAAAAGCACACTTCAACCGCCGAAACGTCCTGCCATCTCGCTTGGAGTGTCCTCGAAACATTTATGACGAGGCTACAGCAGCACTGCAGCACTAGATCTAGCTCGTTGATGGGATGACAACCTTCCTGGACCAACAATCTCTTTCGTCTTGATGTTTTATTTTGTCGAACTTCTAGGTCACTTTGTATTGATCCTGGATTCATTACTTTTTATTTAGGTTCTTTTGGATACTTGATCGGCCAATTTGTACTGATCCTTGAGTAATAAAGTTGTATGACTCATTCCCGTGTTTAATTTTCTTCTTCTGTATACACCAATGTCACAGTTTGAATATCGGACAATTATTATGGGACAACAAACAAAGGTGTACCGGACAATAATTATGGGACAGAGGGAGTACTATATGTGAATCTTACAGTTGCAGATTACTGCAAAACAACATTTCCTTACCTTAAATTCTTTGCTCTCTTTAACCCTTATTTGTGCTCTTGTGATATCACCTAACTTTGGTCTACCAAGGAGTGCAAACTTTTCATCTTCTGTCAGTTCATCTGGTCGCTTCTTTTCCGCATCTGCTGCCAGTCCTGCATCATCTAAAAGTGGACAACAATGTATTACATTATAGTGCATTTTGAGCATGATGTAAATTTCACACAGTTAGTATGTAGTGAAGAAATGTTTTGAAGCACTTTATTAAGCACAAATTTCATATATTTAACTTCCTCCTCGCACAATTAGTTTTCAATGTTACTCACATGCTAGGTGTTTGTTCCTTCTTGACGATTTATGCCAAATACGATTGAGCCAACTAATGTTGATTCTAATAATGCTAAACACTATCCATATGTAGTGCATGCATTACATGCTACTAGTGTCTATATCTATTCTATAATTTGCAAGACCTATAGTTCACTAAAACTCCAAATTTCACTAAAGCTGAATAAATTTTTTGATTGGCTTAAATCATCAAGGAAACAAATAGAAGAGCAGATAGCAAAGATAGAGGATAATAGTCCCATAAATTTGAAACCAAGATGATCTAAAAGAAATAATTATTCTTGCAGAAATGTTGATAGGATATATAGAACATTAACTTATGAATTTTGGAACAAAAGAAATTCTAAGAGGAAGATTATAAAATTGAATTAATGCTAGGATGGGATGGCAAAACCCAGATTTTTTTTTAAAAAAATTAGCATTTTGCAAATCGACCTGTATATCTGCATGTGAATTCATGTAAAATCCATTCTCTTCACTGTATACATTTGCATTGTCATATGATTTAAAGGGGGCATGGCACTGTGTTCTTTATATTACATTCCTATCCAAAATGTAATTTCACTCTTGCATATTTCACTGTGATCAGTATGGTTGTTTTCCGATAACTTTGTTGCAGTGAGATATTCTTTTTACTTGCCACAAATTACCTTATTTTTTTTACATCTGAAAAAGAAATTAGTTAAACAGGGCAGGGGCAAATGGAGACTCAAAAATATCCAATAAAAATTGTTGACCATCTGATAAAAAAAATGGAAAAAAAATAATGAATTATTGAAGACCCGAATAAGGAAACATTAAATTTAACACAAACACAATATTTGATAGTGAACATCGTAGTCAATGTTAATGTAGACAATGGTAACAAAAATACATTTAATCTTCATATCAACAATTAATTAATTTACGTAGTGAAAACACAAAAAATATTATGAGGGACTGATTGCACCAAATCTAATTTTTTTCCATTATGTAAAGTAGGGGATATGATAGAACACAAATTTACCAATACTGTGTTGTAAAAAAGGTGGTACACATTTTCTTGTATAAAAAGTCACTTGGTTTGGGTGTGTATGTAAAGTTAATGCATTGCAAATGTGCTATGTGCAATTGTAGTCAAACACTACTCAGAAAGTGAATGCACCACACTTTGTAAGTACACAAAAATTTAAAAACATTTTATCTGTTGTACAAATTAATACATAATTTATAAACATCAGATCATACATAAAAAATCATATGTAATGAAATATAGTGTATTCTAAACTATCTCTTGTGTTCACTGGCTATTTTATAAAACAATTTAATAATAACAAATGATGTCCATTTAGCAGGTGATGTTTGGCTGTGGCTACCCTACTACCTAACCTGATGCTAGTTGGATCATTTTTGTAAAAGCATTAGAGGCTTCTAACACAGGAGTAGTTTGTCACAATCAGGACACATATACCACTTAAAAAACACATACATCAAATCTGTTTGTGCATCTGTACTTGTATAAATTTTGTTATTTATCTTTCAAGTTACGGACTGTGGACTGTAATGAAAATTTGTACATACATGGACACTTGACAGGAGTAAAAATGTAACACCCTTGACTGATATTTGTTGAGTAGGGTTATGTTACTGGGGTGTAAACATATACTTTTTCCTTATTATCTGCCATTTTGAGTAAAACTTGGAGAAGAAACTTCAGTGTGTTTGGGCCTCTCCCACAGGCATGTGCACTTTAAGTGCATAACAGTGAGAAGAGTAAATAAATTTGCTTTGTTTTCACACAATGTATGTCACACCAACAGTAAGATCTGTTTTCCCTAAATAATGGAAAGGGAAATAAAGTTCCATTATAAACATATAATAATGCGGTGGGTGTTTAATCACCACAATAGTTTCTGAATATGGGTGTAAGGGGGTGACTATCTTCAAATACACCTAAATGTCAACTTCTCTTCCATCCTTGTAGGCCTACAAGGCTCTGGCATGTGGACACAGTGTGGACAATCCTCAGGTGTTTGTCCTTCATGCTGAGTGCTCCTTTACAGCCTCAGCTTGTACATGAGGTAAGGAGATTTTAGTTCTCAGATGGCACTTTAGTTATAGTATTTATCTCATTGGTAGAGTTTTTAAAAATAATTCAGTTTTAAAATGAACTTTTATTAATCTATTATACACTAATTTTGTTAAGGGTTTTGTCTCTGTATTAAATGACATGTGGAAATAGCTAATGTGTTGATGCACACCTAATTATGAAAATCAATCAATCATAATTTGTGAATATTCTTTGTATCATGTTTCAGCTATTGTAAAATTATAATGGTAGCATAGTCACCCTACTAATGTAACAAATACCTATCTGCATCTTATTGCAATCTTGTGACTCCATTTTTTCATAGGACTAGGCAGGAGGTCATTCACAATTCTGTGCAAATTAATTTCTGAACATGTGCAGCATCCCATTCCAGCGTATTGTGATTGAACATTAAGGTACAATTTTTTTAAAATACAATTATGACAATTTCATGACATTAACTTGGAACAACATAACATAAATTTACACAGTGCCACATACACAGAATATATACATTACCATATAAGTAGCAAAGGACAATGAACATATGCTATGTTAGATCACATGTTTCTACTTCATCTAGGTATCAGCTACTTCTACAGTGCATCATACTAATTGTCTATATTTTTCTACTTCATCCACAGTACATGAAAAACTCCCATAATACTGGTGAGTGTTGGCAAAATACAACTAATGTTAATGTAGTAATTATAACATTATAATTATTGCTTCCAGATAGGGATAACAGCCCAGATATTACACATGTAGCATGTTATGCAATTTTGTATCTTAAATGTTGCTGAACACTACATTTCATATTTCACAGAGAGGAAATTACACATAGAAGAAATTGTTTGAAAAAAAAATAACTCAACTTTGTAACTTGAACCCCAGTTCAGCTCAAAATTACTTTTATTTCTTAAACAAATAATAAATTGTGTTGGTCTGCTTATGAATATTCGATTGGAAACATTTTGAATTGGGACAATATAAAGCTCCCAGTAAAATAGATCTGTTATCAACACAATTAGTTTCCTCAGTAGGTGCTGCCATCTTACAGTAAGTACAGAAAACTGGATGCAACATCTGTTGGGTATTCATGTGAAATATTTTATAAATGCTTTTGTTTTTTTCATAGTCAGCATACAAAATAATTGCACGACAAAAATTAACACCATAGGTCAAACCTCTGACAAAATTGATCATTCTCAGTTTAATAATCAGTATTATGAGAGCTGGAAGCTACATATTTCATTAAACAAAAGAGGAAGTGTACTAACAGAGACACTAACAATGGTGCATCATTATATGGTGAAACACTCCACTACAAAGAGAGAGAAAGAGACACACATCACTTAATAGGGGGACATGTCAATAGTATGGGAACAATTACAATAGTATGCATGCATGGTCCATCAGACCCTCTACATCAAAGCGAAGGTACACCACAGATAATAAATGAACTGTAGATTTTAATAACTGCAAAGTATTTAGAAAAGCATTATTAAGGCCTGATATATTCATAATGTCTTCATTGAAAGATCAAAATATCCATTTGAATATGTTAATGGAAATTACAGAAAACAATTTTCTACAAATTGAGATCATTTAATGTACATCTCGAGTATCATTCTTAGTTTATCAGCTACATAGTAACCTAGAAACTTTTATGCCTATTATGCCCATTGTAGAAAATAATTTGATTGAAAATTTTATCATAGTATGTGAACAACATTAAAAATTTGTAGTCCCAAAACACGAGTAGAACGATACGTTTACACATAATACACCTGTCAATTAAAGATGAAAATAACTTTCATCTATGCTACATACTCATATAAAAAAAAACAAAGAAAGCAAAAAATGCTCTGCAATATGCATACAAAAAGAAATTATAGCATTACATTTAAAAATATATGGAAATCATGTTTAGTCAAGTTATTTACTATGACAAGGTTTTGACTTTTTGTTTTAGTTTGCGTTATGTACAGGTAGGCTAATCGGGATAGAACCTATAGTTTGAAGTGGAACTGAAGCACTATGTGCCTCCACCAGGTATCAAACCTAGAACCCCTTGATTAGAAGATGACAACATTACCATTATGTCATAGGGGAGGCCACGAACATAAGGTTTTAAATGGGCTCCAAAAATCTAGACAGATAATTCAAAATAATGTCATTTTTGTAGAGTAGCAGCACGGTTGATACATTCAGAGTTGATATCCAGATTTTTAGCATCGGTTTAGCACCAAGAGAAAAAGTTAGGGAACTACATGAATATGAAAAATGCCTGTATCAAAGCAGAATGAGAACTGTTACTCTCATTCATTGTTGACAACAGAAAGCTATCTGACTAATCTTGGGAGTTAAAGGGATGTTTATCTGAGTGTGATAACCACATTGATGCAATATGGCATTCCTTGCATTGAGATTCTTATAAAAATAGTTCAGTTTCATTCTAAGAAAGTGGGCATCTATCTATATTTCCACACTATGGCTTGTTAATTTTGAACATAAATACATTTCGTCTTTTGTGTAAATGCTGATATGACGAGATGTGAACATTCTCCAAGATGTCCAGGATATGTACGAAGCAAATCTATATGTGATAAATTTCGTTGAAACTTTTCATTTATATTATGACAGCAGAAAGGAGAACCAAGGGAAATTAATAATGTATTTTGTATTTCTGTTATTTAGCGTCACTTTTTTGCACTTTTGGCTAATCACGATGATGAGGATGAATGGTGATTAGATTAAATTGATGAAGAGGCACAAACGCCTAGGCTGGGTATCGAACTCATCAAATTCGGTATCGAGATCAAAAGTAATCACTTAATGTGCTTGGCCACTCAGCTGGCAACAATACAAAATCAACAATTTCCTAAACTTGATTTGATTTTTATAAACATTTACATTACATATTTATTATATTGCATCTGCTTGCCTAGACATGCCTATTAAAAAAAATAGTTTATAATCGATTATATCAGGCCCTAAATACCACATTGTTAATACAATAATCACACACATTCATCCTAAAGGTAAACAACATAAAGGCAAAGGAAATTCTAGGATAGAAGCCAAACCTAATGGTAATTAATTACCATTCAATAGCAGAAAGCTGTACACAAATCATGCTAAATTTGATTGGTGTGAAATGTCTATACACTTACATCAGCCAGCGAGAATGTTCAGACACGAAGGACAAAAAAGAAAGGAAAAAAGGAATTAACAACTCACCCTTGCTGATGCTCTGTGAAAGGAATAAATGCAATAAAAGGGTAGCCCTATCTAGGAAAAAAAATGGGACAATTGAAATTAAAAATACAGTTCATGGTCTAGTACGATAGGTATCGGGAAAAGGTAAGCAAATACACAGTCATTGTATTTTTTGAATGAAGCTTAAAAATAATTGATTTTGCAAAAAGGGTACATTAAATTAATAAAAATTAAATATTACAGATATATTGCCTTAATAAGCTTTGCTTTCTACATGCAGGAATGATACGGGTTGAGCACGGTACTGACTTACATTCACTGCTACTGCAAGCATGGCTTTGTAATAAATAAAAAACATATACATATGCATTTTACTTCAGCTTATTGACAGATGCTAAGTGAATTTGAAAAAAAAATGGATATGTTACCCAAGTTTTAGCATGTAGTGTTTTTGTAAACCAATATTCCAACATTCTTATGATGCCCAACAAAATATAATAAAAACATACTTTGCTCATAATGCTAAATTAAACATCTTAAATATTCTACTTAATACAATTGTAAACACGAGCCAACATTATGGTAATGTAATATTAAAAAAAAAATCATTCTGAAACACTGGCTGATTTTAATACATTCACTATTACTTAAAGTTTGCAATAAACCTCAAGAAATGAAAGCAGTGTTGCAAATATAGCATTCCATGTGAAATATATGTAAATAAACATGACATTTGCGTAGGTGAGAATGAAACTGTAGAATTAAAAATATACTTTTAGCTGTCGCTTTAACTTACAATGTATAATAAATGTTTTATGTTTCTGAAGCACATGCAATTCATAGTAGTGTAAGTCATGTAGTAAACTTAGCTTCTGTATTAATTCTTTTTAAGAATTAGATGAAGAAAATGGATGTTGACCTTATTACATCTATTTCAATTGGAAATATAAAAATTAATCTTCAATAAATTTGAAATTCCACAGTGCTATTAAAATATTACCAAGTTACAGTGTATCATTTACACTTACCACAATTTCAACTGAAATTATACAGCTGTATAGGCCATAACCTGTAATTTTACGTCATACATGAAAAATATAATAGCAATAAAAAGTTTGTAAATTGTAGTTTCTAATGTAACTTTATTCAATTTGTTTTCTATTGTCATTAACCTTGTACTTTTTATTGTTAAGCATGTATATGAGGATATTATTACATTTAACTAACTTCTATATTCCCATGCAGTACAAATCAAAGAATATCCATTGGATACCCACAATGTCCATATCAGACCAAGTGATATTATGGACATTCATTGGATACCCAGATATGTATTTCTGGATATCCTTTGGATATTCATCAGATATCCATTAGGTGTACAGTTTGGATATCAATTAGATATCTGATTCTGAATATCTAGTGGACATGTTTTGACTGTCTAAAAAGAATATCTGAAAAATGCCAAGTTTTTGTAAATCTCGACATCTTATTTAAAATATCCTTATACTTATTGCATATCAAAATACTACTATTAAGGTACTATTACTACAGTACTTTAACAATGCATTAGTAATTAAATGAAACTTTGAAAATTTTCATTTAGTGCCTTAAATCACAAGTTTCAAATTTTCACCTGAGTACGTAGTGTTGTGACCAGGCTAATTGCCAGGTCCAGTGAATCATGCTTGCATGCAATGATGTGGTGTATGACAAGTGGGTGCAGTATTTATGTCATAGAATAACCTCAAAATCTGTGTACTCTGCTTATCAAGGATGTGGCTGCTACAGCATATTTATTTCTATATCGCTTATTAAGAAATTGTTAGCTTTTCTACTGATTTCTTCATATTCAGTGTGCATGCTTTTACACAATGCATGTAGATGTAAAAGATAGATGTGGAGATAACCTTGATATGACTATATCTATTCCAGGAATTTTTTTTTCATATCCAAAATATTGTGAAAAATGTCCAGATAATGTCCAAATGGTGGCTAATAAATATACAGATTAGGTACACTCATAGTGCAGATATAATAATTTTCTTATGCGCAAACACATCTAAATCAAATAAAAATGGATGATATCCATAAATGATCTACAGAATATCCATGAATTGTTATTTCTGGATATCCTATGGATATCCTGTGAGGCATTTGCCTCTTTTTAAAGTAGATTTTAAATCTGGGTGTTTAATAATAGTATTCTAACATGCTTTATCTGTAAAAATAATTGGAAACAAATATCAGTTCAATTACAGAAGCTAAGTTGTTTATTGCATTTATTTTTTTAAATGCAGGATAAAGGGGACTTAAATAATGAATTCAAAAATTAAACACAAACTCAAAACAACTAAAATAACAGAAAACAAATATGTGGGAGAGAACACAAAAACATAAATAGGGTAAATTTAACAATAATGGTGTATCTAGGAAAATGCAACAGATAGTCACATAAAACATTAATACAATAAACAAAGTTAAACAATATAGGACCATCCTTGTAAGTAAATATATTCTAACAATACTTTTACTTACATAAAGTTGAGTATAAGTTTCAAAAGATAATGTAATAGGAGTAAAATGAATAAATTGTCATTCCAGATAAGAAAAATAGCTATGTATGTATATACTACTGTAAAAATTAAATAAGTGTTGAAATACTACTAAGCAATGTAATAAGTGAAAACCATGATCATATTTTAATTCAAAGTAAAAGCAACTCTTGAAGTGTGTCTCATTTCTATATTTCACAAGGGTACAATTATCCTAAAACACAAACACATTTCCTTTGTGATGTCTTTGTGGAACACATTGTATCATAGTGTGGAAAGATGGTGTGTGTGTTCGCTAAGAGAAAGACTAATAACACATTCATCACATTTTGAGAATCTCTTAATTAACTACAATTACAACTACCAAGTTCCATTCCCATTTATGCACAAAAATTCCAATTGTGCAGTTTTAATAATTATTTATTGAGTAATTGTGAATTCCAGTCAGTTGATAAGCACAGAGTGCACAATTGGAGAGAACTAGGGAACAATAATTTTCTTGATAGCTGTACTGTTATATTGCTGTATTTTGCTCAGGGAATGTTTTTCTTTATACCTAGCTTTTAATGATTATTCTGGCATTTCAGTTATAATCTTTGGAGAGTTTTTGGTTTCAATTTTTTTTTTTAAGGATAAGGGCAGGGGATGAGCCTACTTTCATGTTGACACAAAAGCAGAAGTGATATCCACTTTAGTTCTTGTATACTATAATGTATTTTTGTTATTGCATATTCCGTAAATGCCAATTGTATTCCATTATGAAAAGCAATACTTTGAAAAAGTAACTTATAGGCCCAAGCATTTAAGGAAAAATTCATTTCATTACCTGTTTCATGTCCTGTAGAAGGTATTTGCTTTTCTCTAAAAATCTGATTAACCTTTATGTAATTTTATAATTAAATACATTACTTTAATAAATTACATATATAACAACAATATTAGAGATTTGCATTAAACAACAAAAAAGATTAGATAATTTTCACATAAACAGTGGTAAATTAGGGAAATACATGAAGATGGAAATTAAACATTGAACGAGATGTTAATCTTTATCACTCACAATCACTTATGGCAGAAATTTTAAAGTACCTGGATTCACATCTCACAAATGCATACAGTTAACACAGGATCTCAAGTTTAAGTAACAAATTATCATTCTCTCCATTCCAAGAGTTTAGTTCTTAAGTACCGTAAGGAAAGAATATTCAGAACTGAAAAGTTTGAAAAATAAATAACAAAATATGAAAAACTCGAACTCATCCTAATATCAATGCTATTCATCTGTTACGGATGCCATATGTTTTAACGTTTAAACAAAATTGAAATGAATGTTTATTTATCTTTTATATGGTTCTTCCTATGTTCAAGAGGAAAAAAATGCACCCACGCTGTATATCTATATCAAAATACTTTCTGCAACACTGATATACTTGACTAATCATGGATTAATCTTTTATTACGCATCTTTCCAATTGGACTTAAGTATACATTCTCTCTTCTCCTGATTAAGTGAATATATTTAAGGTAAAAGTGTTCGCCTTGGTGAAACACCAAACATCAACTATCATTATATTAAATGGAAAATGTTTTAAAGTTATTTCTGGTGGTAAGAAATACCATTTATCTAATTATAGAATATTATTTAAGATTAAAATTAAAATACTAAACTAAATCTGTGCATTATGGAATATGGAGCATAACTTCACTAGAATCACACTGATATTATATATAGTTAGTTATATATAGATGTGAGTGTTACCCTTTCACCATGATATCAATCTTTGAATTTAATGACAGTTGTGTCACGGACTTAATGTAACAGATGGATATACTTATAATTCTTCACAATTTTCAAGTGAATGTTAACCCTGATGACATTATTATCTAGCTTTCCTTCATAAAGGGTGAACTACTGGGGGACTGATGCCCTTCCCTTATATGCTAAAAGTACTGCACCTAATTCCTGCTTATTAACTAAAAATAATAACATAAAATCTAAACCTATCATATTGGTTATGCGATCAGCGTTAATATTTCCTACTTTCAATAATTTAATACAAGTTTAAATGTTAATAATTATATAGGTTCTCAACCTTACCTCCTATTTGTTTTGGTTCTTCAAGATTTACATAAAACAGTACGTCTTTTTCATAACTATCTTCTTCCATTATATGAAGTTCAATAAACTTTCTGCAAAGAAACAGAAATTGAACATAAATTAGTCGCATGAAATTATTATTGCTTGAAACTAATATTTAAAAAGTGAAGCAATTACTTCTAGTACACAATTCTTATAAGTCTTAAAACTAAATAAAATGAATTTGAGTTAAGGTCAGTTACATTTATGCTGCTTTTTCAGTATATTTTATTACAAATTGAGATTTGACAAATTTCAATTTTTGGGGGGAGAAGGGGAGTCGACTGGCCGGTTTAACTTCCACTCACTTCCCAGGCCCATGCCCAGGTGTCGATTTTATGGCGATGAGGGCAAATTAATCTAAAACAATTCAATCTCTTCAACATCACTTGAAATGTATAGTCTCCGATCAACAGCATGCCCAAGTGAAAGTGGTATCGGTTATAGCCCACATTTTAAACAAACAAAGGAAATACAGAACCAAAAAGACAGAAGCCATTACAAAATTTCTTGGCATGCCACTTCATTTAGTTTCGTTGGACATACCTTCAGGTTAATAGAAACATTTTTGCTCTTCGAAATATCACAAGTAAATAGAGACTTTTCATCTTTGGACACATCTTCCAGTTAATATAAACTTTTCCGCCCTTGGACACATCTTCAAGTTAATAGAAACTTTTATCTATGTAATTTGTGTCTTCTTGTTTTGTTATTTGTCAATGATTCTTGGACACATCTTCAAGTTAATAGAAAGGTTTTCCCCTTGGACACATCTTCAAGTTAATAGAAACGTTTTCCCCTTGGAAACATCTTCAAGTTAATAGAAACGTTTTCCCCTTGGACACATCTTCAAGTTAATAGAAACGTTTTCCCCTTGGACACATCTTCAAGTTAATAGAAACGTTTTCCCCTTGGACACATCCTCAAGTTAATAGAAATGTTTTTGCCCTTCGGCATATCTTCAAGCATTTGTAAGCACTTTCTGAAACGAACTTTCTAAATAGGCAAAGGCTACTTGCGGAAAAAGTCCCACGAAAACACACACATAAAACAATGAGCAAGAACCAGGGGTGTAGATTATAATCTTTCGGGTTTTGTCGTATTATATCGACGAGCATCCGAGTTCCCAAACAAACAATAGGGAAGAAGAGTGATTGCAGAAGGATCCCTCGAGTGGGTGACGAAAGGACTGACGCAGCAGAAGCAGGCTGGCGGTTGCCAAGACAATATTGGGCTCCAGTTTCCTTCCCAGAGTTAAACGTGCATTGTTGAAACTTGAGCTTCAAGCCGTGGGAGGAAAATTCCCCCTGGCTGAAGGTCGCAAGGGTAAACATGGCAAGTGTTTTAAGGTGCGAGCACGGAGCTTGGATGAAGACTGACTACTTAGATACATTTAGGCAACCAAGAATCGCAGCGGTGAAAACTGAACAAACGTAATGTAGAATATCTTTCTGCCATTCTGAGAGGGGTTTATCCAGGATTTTCCATCTGAGCGGGTGACTCTTTGCGAAGAGACCCAAACGTCAACCTTACTCCCACGTAGTACATCCTGGACTGCATTTTGCAGACTAGCGAGGCTCTGGCGTCTGGACCCATGTGGAGCTTGTGTTGCGTGCTGTCCATGTGTATTTCTGATTGTCCCTTCATCTATTTCATGTTATCACCATTCATTCTCATCTTCGCAATTAGCCAAGTGGCAGAAACGCGAAGTAAAATATATCAATCCATTCATGCTCACATTGTTACAGTTTGCCTTAATATTTTAACCGTTACTTTCACAACTGGAAACATCTCTGCCACTACACGGACAGTGGTGTTCCCAGGATTTTTGAAAGGGGGGTTACGTATACCTTTTTCTAGTAGTGTGCTCACTTTTTACCATATTTTCCTGCCTTTGAAATTCTTCTTTACGAATACTAGGCCAAAGGAGGGTTAAGACCAGTGATGTGCCGTAGACTATAACTTTACGTCTACATGCGTTGTCTACACGTAATCTATGCGAAGATTACATTGGGTTGTAGTTTACATAGACTACGTAGACAATCTAAAGTGCATTAAAATTAATTTTCAAGGTTTTCATGAAATAAAAGTGACATTTTCAACTATATTGGTTCCTAACGAAATGAAAAGAACCCCATTTACAACAAAATTTCTCTTCTCTTCTATCATCAACTATGGAAGAAGATAAATAGTATGAAAAAAACAACAACAGATGGCAGTCGTGAGGCAAGAGTTGTCTTTTCCCAATAAAGCACTTGAATATTTCCAATATTAGGTTTCTTCCTAGGTGAGAAATTGTTCGAATTTGAAAGAAAGAGTATGAAAAGTTCTCCACACACATCAGCAACTGATACGTAGTATAATTTTCTTTTAATTCCACGGCGCTCTTTGCTAAGTTATCACCTTTCGCCATGTTGTTTACATAGATTACGTAATCTACGTGTATAACATAGTCTACGTGTAGAATGTAGACTATCGTTGTTTACGCTTAGACGCACATCACTGGTTATGACCCACACTAATCCCCCTTGGGCACGCCACTGTGCACAGACTAGACAAAGGAAGATGAGAGCACATAGACAGCCTATTATGTAAGGCAGGATACAGTGAGAACGGTGGATCAACAATAAATCTCTTGCAGAATCTCCAATTTACATCTGCCACATATTCCACGCCGATTAAGTCCAGAAAATCGAGACTGGGAAGCGAAAACTACCAGGTATTGTGATCCCGGTGTTAGGTACACGTGGCAAAAGAAAACCGTGATATCTTATAATGAGAAAGTATGGCCGAGTGGCCATCTTGAAATGGGAGGGCACTAAATAACCCGGGAGTGTGGGTGTCGTCGTAATCATGCACGAAAAATTTCCCTACCTACCGACATAAAATTATGGAAGACTCGGGTGTTCATCATGTAAGAAGCGAGAACGAGAGAGAGAGAGAGATGTGGAGAGGTTTGTGATTAAAATTTAATCCCAGAGACAAGTCAAAGCTAGAGAGGTCTTATCAGCGTAGCGTTGAAGTTTAATTTGCAAATTCTCCCTACCGCAACTAAATCTCTGTTAACACCACGTAGTGGAGAAACAAGAGAGATCAGTTCAGGTGTACAAAAAAAAAAACAACAGGAAAATGTTTCCAGGATGTAACACTGCAGAAGATGAAACGTTTCATCTTTGTTTTCACTTTCAAAATGTTTTTACCCCACACTGTCATGCTTTAGTTTGATTCTTTTTTGTTTTAAGTCTGCTTTATGCACAGAGAGGCTAATCGGAAATGGGCCTATGGTTTACAGTGGGATCCGAACCTGTGGAATGCGCCTCCGCCGGGTATCGAACACATTGTATATATATATTACACACACACACACATTATTTGAATGCCACTGTTCTTATGTTACATTTCGAAGCTGAAACAACAAAACAAACAAAATCGAGACGAAACAGCCTAGGTATTGCCCAGGGGCTTTTCATTGGATAATGCACTGTCAGCGTATTGAGTTCCATCGCTGCTGCTTCTTTTAGCAGAAGTCCGCTAGAGTTGACGAGCTGTATCTTTGCGGGTGACCTTGGCTATTATGCTCAGAGAGACAGAGTGAGATATATCCGTAGTTGCCACCTACTCGCGATTGATTGGTCGACAGCAAGGACAGAACTCAAGGAGAATGACGCGCAGCGACTCAGGTCCTCCCCTTGCTACTGTGCAACCGGATTTGGTCAAGGTTCACCCGCAAAGTTACAGCTCGTCAACTCTAGTATTGCTGATTTATTGATCGATTTTGTTTACTTGATGTCGCATTTCTGTCAAATTTGGCCAATCGCGACGATGGGTATTAATGGAGAAAAGACTAAATGGATGAAGCGTACAAACACACATCAGTGACACGAACCCACAGAGGATTACGCTGGCTATGAGTCAAGGCCCCCATAGCATCGTCGGCCTGCAACATGAGTGCACTACGTGGGAGTGAGGTTGGCACTGGAGTTCTTTCTGAATGGCTACTCCCTAGACCTCCATAATGTTGCTTGCCAGTAGTGTGTGTGTGTGTTGGTCACTGAATTACTATTTTTTACTGTGTGATGTGAAAGGTGTATGTACGAGGGCTATTTTTTCAACCTCCGATAGGGCATGAAATCAAAACCACAGTGAATAGCAAAATAGGTTTATTGACAAATGTTACGTATATGTATCATCTACTTTTCAAGTAAGTCCCAAGAGGATTCAGACATTTATCGTACCGATGCACCAGCTTTCCAATACCCATTTGCAAAAAAAGGTGCCGCCTGTCTGTTGAGCCAGGTCTGCACTGTGTCCCGAAGTTCCTCATTGGTGTGGAAGCGCCGTCATCCCAACCACTTCTTCATCGCCGGGAAAAGGTGTAAGTCACGGCGCCAGGGGTGAACAAACACTTCCCAGTGGAATCGTTGAAGAATGTCTTGTGTTGACGCAGCAACATGTTGTCAGAAATTGCCATGAAGCAAGACAATGCCTGAAGACAGCATGCCTCTCAGTTTGTTCTGGATGGCTCTGCGTAGTCTGCGCAACGTCTCACAGTATGCAGCCGCATTGATTGTGGTCGCCGGCTCCACAAAGTCAACCAGTAACACACCTTGCACTTGGCGGGAGAGTCGATTGTAGCAGACATCTCTACGCGCCCGTCGTTCAGCTTCAACTGAAGCGTTGGCCTTGGCAGCTGTGGTGGTAGTGGCAGGGGAGGCACCAATCACGCTGCGTGACGCCCCGCTTCCTAGCGCTTCACGGGCCACCTGGTGGCGCCATCGGAGGTTGAAAAAAAAATAGCCCTCGTATGTTCTTTATTTTTCTATGTTTATATGTGAATCAAATTATGAATATACATTATATTATGAACTTTAGGTATAATATGGTTGCGTGTAAGACAAGGCATAAGCCATACAAAATAAGAGATAAATAAATAAATAAAATAAAAAATAAATATATCAAAACTAAACGTTGCTGTAGTTTAACAGCATTATAAATATAACAAACCCTTTGATATATATTTCTAACCAGGATGCAATTTCATTTTTTTGCTTTTGTAAGCCCCCTTTTTTATCGCAAGAAAACCGCTGTTTCCCCTCTATTTTTCTTCCTTTGTTATCCTGAACCTTTCTTTCTTGTTCTCAGTGCAATTTCTCCTGTACGTTCCCAAGAGTTTCTACTCTCATCCCTCCCCCTCCCTCATCCTTGCTTTAAAAGGCAGAAGGAATCCTATTCGCCCTCCCAACGCGGAAAGACCAAACTTCCACCTTGGAAAATTGACTCCTCAAGTGATGCCGTGGAGAAAGCGAGGGCGTGGGGGCAAACGACCCTCCGCCCCCTCCAACCACTCGGGCAGCGAATGGGTGCGATGGGCATTAGGGAGAAGCGAGCGGCTCAAGAAGTCACGCCATCTTTCGAGAGGTTAGAGTTATTGACTTCGAAAGAAGGAAGCCCGGAAGATCGTTTCTGGGGAAAAGTTAGTCAATAATTCACCTAGAGGGAGCGATCCTGAAGTTCGCAGACTGGTATTAAGAAAAAGGAACGAAAGCCAAAGTTAATAACGAGCCTGGAAAGTACATTCATCGATGTACCTATAGGCACATTAAAAGCAAGTATTACGTGGTACTTATTTCTAATTTTTGTAGTGTGAGACGCCACTTCAAACGGGTATGAATCATCGCACCAAACTCAAAACACATTCTTGGTCAGATGAAAGCCAATTTTGGGATAGAAAAATGTATTTAAAAATATCGCAAGGTCACAAATCGAAGCTTTGTGCCTGGAGCCATCCTGTTATCTGTTTTGTGATCAATAGCTGTCATATGCAGCAGCACTCAATGGATTTAGAAATAGTGACGTCATGGGCGAAGTGAAAAAGTATATAATTTGGTGGTATATAATGTTAGTTAGCAACACTAGCAGTCCAGAATTTTGTCAGCATATGCATATATTTTCAAATCAAAGAACTGATAACCAGAACGAGTATGTATAGTACTGTACAAGACATTGCTATATTCAGCACGTATTTTTGTATTTTCGGTATTTAGTGTTGCTTCTCTGCCAACTTTGGTTAATCGCGACGATGAGTATGAGTCTGTCCCGGCTATCTATGGAGCAAGCGAACGAAAAAAAGTCTCTGTAGTGACACGAGATGGCTCTACCAATAAACACGTGAAAGGGAACAGGATTGCGTGGAAGGGGAAGCGACTACAGCTACCAGCCTTCGCAGGAGCGTGTACGTCTTCGCTCTGTCCACTTGATTCCCCCCGTCTCTGCCGCTATGCGTGGTCTTGCTCCAGAGATAGTCGGGACAGAGTATAGATGAAGTTGATGAACAATCGCCTCGTCCGGAAACTTCGGTGCCGAGAGCGAAAAGCCCACTTCACATGCTCGGCCACTGAACCGGTTAGATCAGCACGTAAGTGACATTTTTTTTAGGTCAAACTGAAGCAGGTGACGAAACACATTACGTGACACTGGATCTGCAATCGGACATGATGGTCGCCCCCTCGGTCGTGCTAACAAGTTATCAAATAACACAAATTACAAGAATCCCCGTGCGCTGTCGTGAGTCAAAGTGGCTACCTCCTCGCACGAAACGGAAGTAAAATGCAAGGGGCACCATCTGGTGGCAGATTTACAAGTTAAAGAAAAGAAACCGTTCGTGGAACACTGCGAGGTCATTTTCGTACATGAGCAAGATAACGTAAATTACCGATTTAGCCTTGAGGTTGTAATCGGTGACGGCATCACGAAAAAATGAGCGGGGAGGCAGTATTTTTAGGGGAGGGGGTTAGTCGTATTTAATATACCGCAAAGTGACACAAAAACACGATTTGGACTAAAATAATATTTAATTATTTACTTTGTTTGGCTTGATTGGTGTTTTACGTCCACTTTATGCACAGTAAGGCTAATCGAGACTGCACCCAAGACCCCTGCAAGGCGACGATGCTACCACTGCGCCAGGGGAAGCCCTACTTTGTTGGAGAAGTGACCCCTTTTTGGGGCTGTCACTGGTTGCAATCGAACAGAGCAGGAACGTGTGGTTTAAGAATTCCACGCGAGGATACAGGCGTGTGCCTACAGTCAAAATATAACACAGTACTATCTTATATATTTCTTCAGTTATTTTTCAAAACTGTTGAAAGAAATTAAATATGAAAATTATAAATACGCCTAAAAGTTTTACAAAGCTCTTTTTTATTTGAGAATATCTAAGTTTATTGCAATGAATCTTGAATTACAATGAACTTACGAAACGACATAAATACTATTTTTAGAGAGAAACTTTTTGTCTAGCATAATGGTAATGCCGTCGCCTTGTAATCAAGGTTGTTCCGGGTTTGACTTTCAGTGGAGACATATTGCACACTTGTTGAGATCCCAATTTTACACTCTGGCCTAATTGAGCTTAATAAGACTTGAAACTAACTTTGACCAAGTTCTTTACTTGGGTTTTCAAATTTTGACAGTTAATGCCTTTTGACTGGCGACACTTCGGCTCTCCTGAGGAATTTGACTGTTTCTTCCAGATTAGATTCTGCTACAAGATTACCTGACCAAACCGACTAATCCTTTCATCAGAGCATCCAGGGTTGGATTCCAGGTTCGTACGTCCAGCACAGTTTCGATCGTTCTCTGTGGTAGCAAGAGTAGTTGAACAGCAAAACAGTCGATAGTTGCACGTCAGTGTGTTTTGATGCATCGAGGAATACGTTTCCAGCGTCGGCGAATGGAACAATTACGCGGTGTTTTCCCCGCAGGACTTTCCATCGGGCGGTCGTCTTTATCGCCATATAAACTCCTTTTATATCGCCTCGCGGCGGCGTCCGTTGCCGCGGCAACCAAGTGGGCGCCCCCTGTCATGTTCCTCATTCCTTTTTCATTGGGAGCCCTTGACCTTGGCGTGTGGTAAAATAGCGTACGTCGGGTGGCTACAGGGTGTATTTTAAGTTGAGGAGCAAGTTGTGCACATGATGACGAGAAGGAAGTTCGTACGATAATGGCGGCGTGGGAGGGGGGGAGAGGTAAAGAAACCTTTGTTCCAACTATTGTTAATTTGATTTCTGTTATTTAGCGGGACACTCACAAGGAACACTCATGTCCAGGCCGGGATTCGAACCTGCGCTGCGATAACCACTCCGCCACGGGGGTCAGCTCCAACCATAGTTAAATTTGTAATATTAAGAAGACATGATTTCTCAAATGATGGGAGCTGAAACAAAAATTATGTGAAGCATCATTGACAATGTAATTGAACTCTTTCATTAATGAAGGGGTTCGTATTTGTTGAGTCAAAGAAATGTTTTTGACTAACAACAAACAATTTTAGCAGCACCGAAAATATTTTGCAAAACGAATCACGTGACGAGTGTAGTCCACACAAGGATGAAAGTCTATCTGCAGAAAGTAGTGTCCAAAATAGAGTCGGTGACCAATGTTTTAGCGTAAGTACAAAAATACACATTATTTTCATATTATATATATATATATATATATCACAGTTTAGATGAGATAATAACAATATTTTATTACTAGGCTACTCAATTGAAAATATTTTTCTTGCATGTGAACGATTTATCGTTAAATTCTCGTTAGATGTATTTTAGGGTCAACAAGTTCACGTACTGAACTACAGAGGAAAGTTATGAAAGTCTACATTCATGTAGGGCTACTTATTAACGCATCACTAGAATTAAGGTATGGAAGAATATGTTCATTATAATGTAGAGTGGAACGTTTTAAGTGTACAGACTCGAGATGTGTCTAGACTGGAAAATAAATCACTATGAGGAGAGGCATGACCATACGGTTGGCAACACTTTTTATATTTTCATTCATTAACACTGCTTGTATTGGCGGTGCGGAGAAAGGCTCTCTCTCTCTCTCTCTCTCTCTCTCTCTCTCTCTCTCTCTCTCATCTTACTCACTCTTTCTCTTGCTTTGCCCCCCCCAGGCCTTTTCTCTCTCTCTCTCTCTCAATAAAGAAGGAAAAAGAAAGAAAGAAAAAGGGAGAAGAGACTGGGAAATGAGATAGAAGGAAAGAGAGGGAGAACGGGGGGCGCAAAAAAAAGAGGGGCCCTACCGCCAGAAACTTTTCACGGAGAAGAAGATGGTGAGAGAGAGAGAGAGAGAGAGAGGGAGAGGGAGAGAGGGAAATAAGAGGAAGAAAAGAAGCTCTCTCTTTCCTTCCTTCTCTCCTTCTTTCCTTCTACAGAGAGAGAAGGATACCCTCCCAGGCGGGGCGAGTAAGAGAGAGAGAAAAAGAGGAGGGGAAAGAAGGAAAGAATGAAGGAACTTTTCTTTCTTTCATTTTTTATCCCACTTTCTTTCTTTCCTTCTCTACTTTTTTCTTTCCTTTTCTCTCTCGCTCTCTCTCTCTCTAAGGGAGGAGAGGAGGAAAGAAAGAAAGAAGAAAGAAGGAACGAAAGACGACAGAGAAAGAGATGAGGGTGGGAGGTGGAGTATTTCCTTCCTTCTTTCCTTTTTCTCTCTCTCTCCCTCCCTCTCTCCCTCCCCTTCCGCCGGACATTCTCTTTCCTTACTCTCTCTCTCTCTGTACCCTTCTTTCCTTCCTTATTGAGAGAGAGAGAGAGAGAGAGAAGGTGGACGGGGGGTGGACGGGGTATATTTCTCTTTCTCTTCTTGTACTTCCTCCCTTCTCTCTTCCTCTCTCTCTCTCCCTCCCTGTTCTTTCTTTCTTTCCTTCTTTCTTGAGGGAGAGGAAGAAAGAAAGAGGGGAGGAAAGGGAAAGAAAGAAAGAAAAAATAGTGATTCCATCCCCGAGTGACTTGCCTCAACGTAAAGCTGACCTCGAACATACTTTCCCCTTTACGCTCGACTTGGTCCATTTAATAACGGAAGTGTCTCCAACTTTAACAGCAAATATTTGAGTGGAAAGAGCGAGATTAATTATCCGGATAGAAACGCTTACCAGACACTTCTGCGCACACGTTGGTGCTGCCCAGAAGCTGATCTTACACTGAAAGGCAGCTTCTGTTCTTGGTCGCGCCTTGAGAGTTTGCAATACACAAGGCAATGCTGTTATTTGGGTTGCATAGATGTCGGGCATCTCTGGAATTTGTAACCGCGGTTCCGTCTACCGAGGTGTCTAAAGTCGAGACGAGACAAAGACGTGGTTTTTCGATACTCTCGTCTTTTTAGAGATTTTTAGTAAATGTGAATGTGACATATGAGAATATTTACACTTTATTCTATGTCGTATGTTTCTTGTTGTAGTCCCAGATTTGATCACCAGGATATGGGATCTCGGGTGGAAATTTTTCAGAAAATCCTCTTGCATAAATCGGCTTTAAGAATCGACCAGCCTCTCTTAATTTGGTATTTAGGAACAGACATGATACTGGGGTTTGGGCTAGTGCTCCAATATGGTCGAGACCGAGAATGTTTAAGCCTGTTACTTCCAGCCCTCTGTGTGCCACCTGGGAAGCCGGGAACTCCTGGATACAAAGCATACGACATCAGGTTGGCTCATGGAGAAGATAGTCGAAAATCGAGTGACTGAACAACATTTCCAGTCTGAAATGGCACTAATGAACAACAAACTTTTCAGTCTAAAATGGCACTAATGAACAACATCTCCAGTTGCAAATGACACTAATGAATAACATTTCTAGTCAAAAATGACACTAGTGAATAAAATTTCTAGTCAAAAATGGCATTAATGAACAACATTTCCAGTCACAAATGGCATTAATGAACAACATTTCCAGTCACAAATGGCATTAATGAACAACATTTCCAGTCACAAATGGCATTAATGAACAACATTTCCAGTCACAAATGGCATTAATGAACAAAAATGCCAGTCGAAAATGGCATTAATGAACATTTGTAGACGGAAATTCCATTACTGAACAAAAACGAATGTCTCCCTTAGTAATATTAAATTGTTGGATACCTCGAATGTTAAGGATGAAGGATTAAATTTATAAAAATATAGAAACGCTAAATAATTAAGTTCACCAATATCTGATTATATCTCGCTAAAATTCAACGTATGGTCCCTACTAGCATATGTGCATAAAGTGAATTTCGAAATCAAACTTGCCAGAGTGTCACTATTTAAAAACTCTGAGCGTAGGGAAAAGAGGTTGAAGGGACCAACTGAGAAAGGAGGGGGAGATGGTACAGAAAAGAACCAATAGGAGAATGGGAATTGTGTCCCTGGGGAAGCTCCCGTTTAATTCTATTACCGGAAACCCGGAGTCTCCTAAGGGATGACCCGGAAGCTCTCGACGCGGGGACTTCCCGCAGATGCCGCTGACACGACGGGCAGCCCCGCTTTCTTTGTGTTATTGGTTTCCTGGCTCAAGGTTACGGAACAAATAAAAGCCGCAGTCTCCCCGCTTTCATGAACTGAACGTGGCGTGTCGCTCCAAGTGCCCCCAGGCACGCACACAAAACCTATATATCTCGACCTTTTGAGCCGAGCGTAAGAGATTGCGTACGGGGGAGGGGGGCTGCAGGAGGCCATGCACCCTGTCTCTGGAATATGTGGACCAAGGCCGCGCATAACGGTATAGAAGGGGAGGAAGCGAGTGGGCGGAGCAAAGCAGTGCACGCTCCTCCAAACGGGTGGTAGCTGCAGTCGCACCTAGAGTCGTCACTTGCGCAGAGGACTACTGTTGGATTACAATTATGAATACTCGAGTGTGGACGCCAATTTAAAAATTAAACAGTAGACCTGCATCAAAATTTAGCTTATTGAATTCTCCGTTAATTTATGCAAACCGATTTTTGTTGTGTATCTCTTCGATTTTTTATCGTCGTTTGAACAAGTAAAGTAACTTTTTTTAGTTTTGCAAACAATCGCTCTCTTTGAAATTCTATAAATAACACAACGGGTGGTACGGTGCGATCGTGATGAAATTTCAATTCGGTGTAGGCAGAAAGGTTTTAAACACAATTCTTAATTTTCATAATTTAGAAATTGGTAAAAAAAAAGTTCTTATCAATTTTGTGAAAACAACCTGTTATCGAGGTTTGAGTTAAACTGAGATGTCGCATTCGGTAGTCGGAAATAGAGCTGCATTGTTCTTTGACGTGTTGATCGCGAAAGGTGGTGATGATAGGTACTGCCGAATCGCGCAAGACGCAATAGTAAGTATGAATATCCGCTGTTTTTTGTCGTTGCTGGTTGCACCTCATTTACGATCTTGACGGTATAACGATAGTGCAGTTAGTGTATGTCGTGTGTGAGAACGCGCGCACGTTTGAGTATGACAATGTTACGAGAGACTTGTGTATTTGTGCTGTCGTAAGAGATTTAAAAATTAAGGTATGGTGTGTCTCATAAAAGGGAAAAACTCTCGGGTGCAGAATATCGTAAACGCAAACACGTTCCACAATGGGCGAATCGCGGTTAGAAGGACTTGCCATTGTCTCCGAACATGAAATTGGTCAAATATTAGACTTTGGTTCTGTTATTCGCGACTTTGCACGGCGGCAGAATCTATGGTGAGTAAATGCAACAGATATTTTAGTATTATTAGGCTTAAATATATATTATTTTTTTATTTATGAATAACTTATCTTCTGACATTATGTATTCTTTCATTTCATTATGTTAAAAATTGGTTATACCATGTGAAATTGCCACGGATAACAACTTTAGTTGTTCATATATTACGTTTTCTTTTTATGTAATTTGGAGTCGGGGCGGCAAGAAGTAAAATTGCACGGAGCGGCAAAATTCCTAGGGTCGGGTCTGGATGCACTCCCCCTACTTCCCTGATGCAGACGCCTGTACGCCAAGGATAACGACCAAGTCGGCGCATCCGTAAAGCTGTTGCTTCGACGAGGAACTGAATGAAGCGAAGGAGGGGAAGGGGGCTCATTCCGTTTCCATCCGACAGGGGTCGTCGTATCGATTCGCTGTCGTACATGCGGAACAGCCGGCTGTGTCACATCATTACACATTGAAGAGAGCTTTGACAAGGAACAGAGACCACAAACGTCTCGTGCTGAACATCGCTAGTGTGTCTCTCACACGTGGTGACGGAACGAAGAAAAAGGCACACGTGACCTTTACAGAGATGTACAGTACACTGCACGCAAGCAATAAATGTCAATATAAGAGGTTGTAAAGTGGTGGCCTGGGTTTAGGACCTAGTCATCCATTTTAAACCACACCAGTAAGTATACACGTAACTTGGGGCAGAAGCAAGAGGGACACGCGCCCCCCCAAATTCTCGGGTTTATTAAATTTACAAGTTCCTCGACCCGCTAAAATGCATATAATATTTTATAGATTTATTTCTAAAGAAAACTATGCTGTTTTCAATTATTAAAATATAAGTAACCAGGTCTGATGTCTAGAATATATTTCGTTTTTAATGTTTGAAAGTGATATATTGCGCCATGTATGAAATGTTTCCTTTCTTAATGCATCAAATAGTATCACGTGTCGCATAACGTCTTAAATGAACCGTTTTTAATACATGAAATGGTGTTACTTATGGCATAACTTTTAAATGCTTCCTTTTTAATGCATCAATTGAGGGGTCTAGTGAGAGAGGGAGCTATGCCACTTTGGCAAGAAATGGAAATAAATTGAGTTTTCTAAAGCACTACGTTGAGTCATAATTTGTATAACAAAGGGTATTTTTTTTCTGAACATATTGTTAGGTAAATTATTCAAAAGGAAAAATATGAATTTCAATATAAATACCATTTATTATGAACATGTATGGTATATTGTTGTAGTATACCCATGTGGAAAAATCAATCTAGCACATCAAATACTTTGAACAAGGCTTAAATACTTTTTCCTGAGTGTAAATCATGTTCACAGGGTTACATATGATCTACATAAAGACAACTTCATATGTCTTCTGGAGGATCTTCACTGTCCATTGTTTCTGTGGATAGTTTTTGGTAAACACAATGAAAACCTGGAGGAATATAAGGCATTATTGCCATGAGATCTTTTAACTTCAGGGTTGATATTAAATCTAGCACCGGTTACTGCAGCACAACCTCTGCCAATCCTATTGCAGACACCATCAGTAAGTGGCATAGCTCCTTCTCTCACTCAAAATGCTGATGAGGACGTATTCAAGAACTCATAAAATCTGCTGCAGAACAAGCGGGAGCTATGCCACATGGTTGTAGTTCACATGATAGATGACAGATGGTTGGAGAAGACTAAAAATGGCAAAAAATAAAATTTTCAAGATTTGTGGCATAGCTCCCTCTCTCACTAGACCCCTCAATTGTGCTATATATTGCATAACATACCTAGGTATTACACGTTGTTGTCATTTCAAATTTGCTATCGTCGTCGCCTTGTAAACAAGCGGTCCCGTGTTCGATACCCGGGGAGGCACATGGTGGTTCGGATCAGACTTTAAACTGAAGGTCCAGTCCCGATTAGCCTATCTGTGTACAAAGTGGACTTAAAAATACTAAATCAAACAATAACATAAGAATGCAATTAAAGTAAATGAGTCATTTGAAGTAATGATACAAGAAAACGAGCGACAATGTATTAAATTTTCATTGAAGTGCAAAGTATTTCAATGCTCCTCTTGATTCACCTTAACGCTTCATTTTCTCTTGATGCATTCAAAATGCATCGGATAAGGTGTTTCGATCAACGAGAGCACATTGCACAGTGGTTCGAATCGCACTTTCAGCTGTAGGTCCAGTCCCGATTAGCCTATAAAGTGGACTTAAAAAGCAACTCATACTCGATCAACGAGAAACCACGAAACTGACAATTGATCCATTTGAAGTGCGTTAATTATATTCGACGCATTTTCTTTCCTACGTGCAGTGACGCTCGAAGCTAGGTTTCAAAACCTTTGTCAACGCCTGTACATACCAGAGAGAAGACTCGTCACGAGGAAGGGAAATCGACCAAGAAGGAAGTGTCACTTGGGGCGGCTCCACTTGGAGCACGAGGCAAGCGAGACCTTCAGGAGGACGTGCGAACAATAGACACGTCTATCTCTCGCAGAGGAGCTCTCTTTCATCTCGGGGAGGAACGACGGGCGGTTCACCTTTCCTCCATTGGCCTCGCACGCGAACCTACGGTTGGTAATGTCGGCATGTTTACACTCTTAAACTTCTAACCAGGCATTTTAATAGTTAAAAAAACCAAGGGAATAACAGCAGGAGATATGTGAAGAAAAATTAGTCAAGATACTACAAACGAAAAATTCAGGGTGTAAAAACGACAGACACAGATATCTCCTCCATCCTTGTGGAATGCGATAGGGCCAATTCGACTCCAAAATAAGAGAAATAATATTATTTAACAGGTCTTTGCAATTAATATATAAGACAGCGATAAATGTAAATACATTTCCCACATACTTGGTAATCATTCTTGTGGTAAGCTGTATATTAAGAAAAAAATCAGATTTTCTGAATTGACTCACCCAGGTAAAGGTAAGGGAAGGTAAAGTTCCTCGTGCATATAGCACCGTACCATGAAGGAAATGTGGGAATAGAGCATAGCCCCACACATTCTCGATCTAGGCCATTTTGGAGGTGACGTGATCAGCACCACGATTCGGCCGCCTTTACCTCCCCAGGGTTGCTTCCAGGTATCCATTGATTTGAGGGTTGAGGACAAGGCCGGAAACATTCCGACTTTAGATCACCCAGCCCGGGAATCGAACCCGTGCCTCCCGCGAGGCAGTCAGACGCCATACCACTGTTTCCTGAATTGACTCACCTAGAGTCTATCATTGGGATTACCTGGGGGCGGGGTAAATGCAGCTGGAGCATGGTACTGATAAAATACAATATGGTCGATATCGAGAATATGTGAAGCCTTAACTCGATATCCCTATGTGCGCCTTCTTGAGATTTTCTATAAATATTCAAACTGAAAACGGGACAAACTACCTGCGAGGAAACTATATTATATAAAGGAAACTGTATCCGCGAGACCATGGGAAAACCGGGCCTTCCCGATGGCGTGGTGATAATGTCGTCGCCTTGTAATCAAGGAGTCCAGGGTTCGATACCAGTGGAGGCACATAGTGGTTCAGATTACACTTTAAACTGTAGGTCCAGTCTTTATTAGCCTTACTGTGCATAAAGTGGACATAAAACACAAAATCAATCAATTAACCATAAGGAAACTACAGGGTGAGCATAAAGTCTTTCCCTGATTACAAACTTTTATTGCTAAAGAACTATGCTAGATACAGATATGCGGTTTGTTGGAAATTGTAGCTTAACTCATAATGTTTTGTTATCAGTACACTTCAGTACACTTCGACATGTGCTCCCTTTGTCGCCCTTAGAACGTCTAGGCGATACTCAATTTCTCTCCATGTCTTTGCCAACATCTCTTCCGTCACCGTCTCTATAGCATCCCGTATTCGTGTCTGAAGAGTTTGCATATCAGGAACTGGTGAACTAAACACTGTGCCCTTAACGTAACCAAATAAAAAAAGTCAAGAGGGGTTATGTCCGGCGAACGCGGTGGCCATGATATGCGAATCAGAATAAGAATCAGACAAAACTAAGAAATGGAAAAAAACTTGAGGTATTGCACTACTTATTGCCATAGGTTGTATTTGCCTATCTACCATGGAAGTTGAGATATAAATATTCATAATCAGGGAAAGACTTTATGTTCACCCTGTATATGAGGCCTTAATCAAACTAAATCCTTACGTTCTTGATAGTGGCAGATCCGCAAGGTCTTCTGTGTCCGCTAGCAATCAAGTTTTACATAATTCTATCTAGACAAGATTAGAGAAGATAACTTCGAAATCTAAACCGGGCGGCTTTGTTTTGAGATTCAGTCATTTGGACTTTACCTCAGTACATGAACTATTTTTCTTATGTCTGGGTTGTTACTATGGAGAAAATTTGTCCTGCAACTGTCGCAGAAGGCGATAAGAAGTTACCCAATACAGTTTGGAAGTAGCTATTTGGGTAACACTTTACTATAGGTGAGACGGATTTCTTCAAATGTACAGGAGAAAGTACTTACGCAAATCATTTTCTGTAGCGATGTTGAAGTTAGGGAATGTAGTTTTAATCCATTTTAATGCGAATTCATGTGTTTTTCTGCGAAAATCTCTGTCCGACACGCTATTGCTGCTGCCGCCATTTGCTTTCTGCACGAGAGCACAATGTACCGTGTGTTAGATGACGTAAACTCCGTAATCGGTGTTTCAAACCACGCCGTGTTTTCGCTATAAGATGACGTGTCGAGGATGGATTGTGAAGTTGTTGCCGGGTGTGGAAGATGCCGTGCAATTTGTAATTCAACACGGAATCTTTAAGAAAGAAGTGGAATGCAGGACGTCGAAAGTTAAAATTAAAAGAATTCCGTTTATTTTCTTTCATCGAGAAAAACAGATGTTGTCCGTATATGCTAAATTGAACGAAAGGAGTGCTAATGGAACCTAACCTAACAGGCCTAACCTAACCTCGTAGGCATACCTCGTCCCCGTGATGGTTCGTGGGGCTATCGTAAATTTTTGGGCTAACGTCAATGGCTTTTGGGGCTACCCGTGGATGGTTTTTGGAGCTAACGTCAATCGTTTAATAGTCTTTATGTCAAAAAGTAAACATTTTTCTTGAAAAAATTTCGTGGTGTTTTTAATTTTTTTTAAATTTAGGTATTTTTCGGTGAACAAGGTTGCAACACTGCATGCACACTCCAAATCGACAAAACACTGGCACAACGCGAGATGAACGGGTAAGCTATCGCCATATTGTGTGTGGAAATAAGGAAGAACAGTAAGTACTCGTTAATGTAAGAAATAGACATTATTGACATTATTTTCGTTAGAAATTCATTATTTCACCTAAAGAAATGTTCCGCAATGCAGAATAGTACGTTAGCAATGTAAAAAAATGCGAAATAAATGATTTATAGGTGTTTCACCTATAGTAAAGTAGTACCGCTATTTGTACGATATATAAAAAATTGTAGGTATACGTACGTACTTCACAGTACAACGACATAGCAGTTGTTCCGATCCGTCCTTAAAAAGCTCATGAAGTCCAGTTTAACCAATCTACGCATGAAGATAACTTTAAAGAATGAGCAATTCTAGCTTTATTTCTCATGTCAAGAACATCGAGCTCCATCTTCAGTTCACTTTCTCTCGTTCCCCTTTCAGCGATAGGTGCATAAACAAGACTGTGCATAGTAATCCAAGTCCAGCAGCGTTTAGGCGCAAAAGAACGTGGAATTCTCCGCCGCGGGAAAAGGCAGTGAAGGAAAGCGGAAAGAGGAGGGAGGGGAGCTTTCCGCAGTCGATTCCCATTACTTATTCAAGAAACGACGCCTCCCTGCATTTAAACCGTCAGCAGGGGACGCTCAGCCAGCTCGAATTACGGATGAAGAAAACAATTGAAGGCATTTGCTCCGTCTCAGTCGCCGTCTGCAGTTCGCTTTCTGCCGAAGCAAAGCTCGAAGCGTTTAAGAAGGAAAGGCTACTTGCCAACAGATTATTGACTATAGGCTCCAGGGGGCGATGTCACGGGGAGAGGGGGGCGACCGACCGCGAAACAATCTTAACTCACTCTACTGGGCATCCAAATAGCCCGCTCCCTTCCCCAAAATAGTCCCGCTTCCTTCCCCCTCACTCTAGTAGCCCAACTCTCCTTTCCCCCCACTCTAGTAGCCCAACTCTCCTTTCCCCCCACTCTAGTAGCCCAACTCTCCTTTCCCCCCACTCTAGTAGCCCTACTTTCGTTTTCCCGCACTCAAACAGTCCTACTTTCCTATTTCCCCACTCAAACAGTCCTACTTTCCTTTTCCCCCCACTCAAACAGTCCTACTTTCCTTTTTTCCCTCACTCAAATAGTCCTACTTTCCTTTTTCCCCACTCAAACAGTCATACTTTCCTTTTTCCCCACTCAAACAGTCCTACTTCCCTTTTCCCCACTCAAACAGTCCTACTTTCCTATTTCCCCACTCAAACAGTCCTACTTTCCTATTTCCCCACTCAAACAGTCATACTTTCCTATTTCCCCACTCAAACAGTCATACTTTCATTTTTCCCCACTCAAACAGTCATACTTTCCTTTTTCCCAATCAAACAGTCCTACTTTCCTTTTTTCCCAATCAAACAGTCCTACTTTCCTTTTTCCCCACTCAAACAGTCCTACTTTCCTTTTCCCCCACTCAAACAGTCCTACATTCCTTTTTCCCCACTCAAACAGTCCTACTTTCCTTTTTCCACACTCAAACAGTCCTACTTTCCTTTTCCCCCACTCAAACAGTCCTACTTTCCTTTTCCCCCACTCAAACAGTCCTACTATCCTTTTTTCCCCACTCAAACAGTCCTACTTTCCTGTTTCCCCACTAAAACAGTCCTACTTTCCTTTTCCCCCACTCAAACAGTCCTACTTTCCTTTTCCCCCCTTTTTCCCCACTAAAACAGTCCTACTTTCCTTTTCCCCCACTCAAACAGTCCTACTTTCCTTTTCCCCCACTCAAACAGTCCTACTTTCCTTTTCCCCCACTCAAACAGTCCTACTTTCCTTTTTCCCCACTCAAACAGTCCTACTTTCCTTTTCCCCCACTCAAACAGTCCTACTTTCCTTTTTCCCCACTCAAACAGTCCTACTTCCTTTTTCCCCACTTAAACACTTCTACTTCATTTCCCCCCACTCACACAGCCCTGCTTCCTTTTCCCCGCTCAATCAGTGCTACGTCCTTTTCCCCAACTCAGACAGCCCTTCTTGGATTCCACCCAACTCAAATAGCCCTTCTTCCAGTTCGCCACCCAAATAGCCGACATGATCAAATATCACAATCATTTACAGTAGAGAGAGAAAAAGGGGAATAAAAAGATGGAGCCGGCCTCTATGGTCAGCCTTAATGCGCTACGAAGCCAGAGGTCCCTGGATCAAACACTGGTGTACACTTGTGTGCCTATTTCAATAGTTCATTGTTCAATCCTCGCTCACGATATTAACCCAAGATTTGCAAATCGACGTAAATGCACCAAAATGGAAAGAATTGAAAGGGAAAGAGCTAAAAATAATGAGAGAAAAACATTAGGTGCTACACAGTAAAAAATTGATTTCTTTGAATTAAGAAAAAACAAAAAAAACATTTGTTTGAGCCATTTCGTAACCTTAAACAAAATATTTGGAAGCTTTTCACTAAATTCTGTAATTTTGACCAAAATTATTTGGTAACTAAACAAATTCGAACAGTTACTAAACTAAACAAATTGGTTCTGTTGAACAAATAATTTGTTTGTGACCTATTTAAACAAATATTTGATTGGTAGAATACTATTGTTTTGATTATTTCAAACATTTTTCTATGTGCAGGAACAGAGAGAGAGAGAGAGAAAGATTAAGAGACACTACGAAAATGAGAGAAAGATATGTACATAAAAAAAGAAGAAATAGAAAGATGGAGAAGGTAGAGAAACAGGAAGAAACAAACAGAAAAATGAAAAAAATAGCCAACAACGAAGCACAGTCGTTGACACAAAGAGATATAACAATGAAATACGAGATACAAATACATATCACATACTCTAGTTAAAGCACAGTTGGAGAAAGTTCCTACATTTCCGGTAACTAAAACAAACTCAATGGAGAGGAGGTAAGAATCCTTGTTTTGATTCGATATGAAAGGGCATTTCCCACCCGGAGTCATTTCGTGCCAGGTCTATGTCACGCGAAGATACAATTTGCGACAAGGGAAGCGAACCCCCTCCGCGGACCGAAGCTCGTAGAAAGGGTTGTTAACCTCACTTTTGGACCGAAATTATTTTTAGATTTGGTAACAACGCTCGCGACACTGTACGTATACGTGCCTCTAGAAAACAGGAAGCTGATTCAGTCACGTTTATGACCTCGAAATTAAAACGCCAACGTCAAGGACTTTAATCGACGTTATCATCTGCTCTGATAACCTGAAGGTGACCCACGTCGATCAGAATATAATGTCCGGTATATCAGACCATCACCTAACATACGCCGTGTTCGGAATCAACTGCACCAAAAAATATAACAAATTGGTTCAAGTCAGAAGCTTTAAGAACTTTAACGAAAGTGAGTTTAACAAAGACGCGGTAAATATTAATTGGGACTTAATATGCAGCAAACACGACGTAAACGAATCCGTTTTTCTCTTGAACAGCAACATTATTGCGTTGGCTGACAAACATTTTCCAGTAAAAACTTTTCGAGTAACTAGACCACCCGCCCCTTGGATATCTGAAAAAGTAAAAGAATTTTGGAAAATACGCGACTACTTTCACCTGAAGTATGTTAACACCGGAGATCAAGACGCGCTTCTCTCTTATAAATATTTTAAAAATCGTGCGAAAAAAGCCGTGAGAAACGCAAAATTCCACCATTATGACCGGGTTCTCAATGAAAAAGTTAAAAACGCTAGAGCATTTTGGCAGACATTAAACGAGAGGGAGTTGTTACTAATAAGTTTAACCAAAAATTACCCTCAAGTGTACTCAATGCGGATGCAATAAATGACTTTTTTATAAATTCTGCTTGTCAGCAAACAAACACGACCGAGGTTGAGAAATTAATCGAGTCATATAAAACACGGCAGACAAGCGGAACCTTCAAACTGAAGAAGGTTAATGAGGCTACCGTGTTGGAGGAGGTCAAGAAACTACATTCCAATGCCAAGGGTCATGATGGCATCAGTCTAAAAATGTTGAGACTCTGCATCCCCCATTGCCTAAAGAGCCTAACTCACATCTTAAACTGCTCTCTTTCTCAAGGGGTATTTCCCGAAGATTGGAAAAAGGCCGTAGTGACGCCCGTACCGAAAACCACTGTTTCCCTTGATGTTAAAGATCTAAGACCAATAAGCGTACTACCAATTATGTCTAAAGTTATAGAACGCATAGTAAAATAACAATTAGTAGACCATCTGATGTTGCATGACCACTATTCTCCACATCAATCAGGCTTCAGAAAACAGCACAGCACGGTAACTACTTTAGTTAGCGTTGTTGATGACATAGCAAGGGGATGGATAATGGTAAAATTTCGTTTCTGGTACTCCTTGATTACACCAAGGCATTTGACTCCATAAACCACAACCTTTTGGCAGAGAAATTGAAATCTATCGGCATAAGAAATAAGGAATTGTTATGGTTTCGGTCTTATCTAACGAACAGGCAACAACGTGTAAAATTAGTACATGAGAATAAATCGTGCATGTCTAAATGGCTTGATATCAAACAAGGAGTACCACAAGGAAGTATTCTAGGACCTATCCTATTTTCGCTATACATCAAAGATTTTAATGATTCACTAAAACACTGCAAATACCACCAGTATGCGGATGACACACAAATATATATACAAACACCATTAAGAAACAGTGCAATGGTCCTAGAAGCATTGCAACAGGACCTAAATTCAATATCTAAATGGTCTGAATGTAATGTATTCAAATTGAATTCATCCAAGTCTTACATTTTAACTTTAGGCACAACGAGTAACCTCAAAAAGTTAGAACAATTAAAACTCCCCCTCCCTACACTGAATAATTCCAAAATACAGAAAGTAGAAACAGCACGCAACCTTGGCATAATATTGGACGAGAATCTACAATGGGGTTCTCATGTCACACATATAATTAAAAACTCGATAGCCAAACTGAAATAACTTTTTCCATTAAAACATATGCTAAGCAAAGAAACGAAAACTCACCTAGTCAACACACTTGTAATGCCAAAAATGGATTATGCTTCCCCCGTATTTATGAACATCCACAGTGCTCTAATTACAAGATACAAAAACTTCAAAATAGTTGCATAAGATTTATACTGAATGTCAAAAGAAGAGAACATATATCCCTGTACTTACAGGAACTTAATTGGTTAAACGTTAAGAATAGGAGAATATTTTTGGCATTGTCTTTATTGTACAGGATCCTGAACAATAAGGAACCAAGATATTTATATGATCAAATTGCTCCGTACAGGAAGAAAGGAAAACAAATTAACCTTCGTCAAAAAACACACTTCACGATTCCTGTACACAGAACAACATTCTATGGGAATTCTTTCATAGTCACCGCAATAAAAGAATGGAATGACCTCCCCCCACCACTGACCTCAGGGGAGCTCCACCCTGCAACATACAAAATAAATCTAAATAAGCATCTGCTGTCCAAACAATAGTGCCTGGCTTTGTCTTTTCTGTAATGAATGGGAATGAGGTATTGGTTGTAGTTTTAGCTGTAATAATTGTATTCTAATTGTGGTTTTAGATTTAACTCTGTACCTTCAGTACATTAGTTGTTTACATTATAAGTAGGAATGTTTTTTTTAATTTATTTTTTTTATTTTTTTATTTTTTTATTCTTTCTACTGCAACAATGATTTTCAAGAAGTGGAAAGTGTAAATTGTAATATGTTTTTTTAAAGGGTTTGTTGTAAGAACGGCCCGCGAGGCCGAAACACGCCCTCTCAATAAAGACGATATTATTATTATTATTATTATTATTACATAACCCTGCATTTCGGGGGGGGGGATCGGATGATTTCAAATCAATAGGTGATTCTGGAAGTATTTTGAATGCTGATCAAGGAAATGATCAGGATTTTCACAATTTCACAATCAAAATTCTTATTCGCCATTACATTAAATATATTAGCTAATGCATCAATATGAATTCATGCAAGGGAAATTTAAGATGTTTCCAAATCAGTAAGTGACTCTGAAAGTATTTTGAGTACTGATCACGGAAATGACATCCATTTTTCCCAGGACGTCATGATTTTTCACAATTTTACAATCAAAATTCTCGTATTCGCCATTCCATTACACATACCTATTAGAGAACGCAACAAAATAAATTTAAGGAAGGGAAATTTCGGTAATTTACAAACCAATAGGTGATTCTGGAAATATTTTGAATGCTGATCACTCAATCCATTTTCCCCATTACGTCAGGATTTTTCACAATTTCACAATTAAAATTATCATATTCGCCCTTACATTACATCCATTACCTTACACATGAAAATAATTTATGCAAGGGAAATTTAGGTTGTTTACAAACCAACAGGTGATTCTGGAAGTATTTTGAATGCAGATGACGGACATGACATAAATTTCTTCCCATCACGTCAGAAGATCAGGATTTTTCTCCACGTCATTAAGTTCAATCAACACTATTCTAGTTCAAAATTGGAGGATTTATATTGTAGAAAATCAATATCTTACCACCATCTAGAAATCCTGGTTAAATCTATACTCTGTCCCGTGATCTCTGGAGCGAGCGAACAAAAACAAGTCTCTGCCCAAGTAGTGATTCGAGAGGGTCGGCCAATGAAGGCTTGAGAGGGGCAACGAGTGCGGCTTGTAGAAGCGCGCACTGCTTCGCTCCGCAAACTCGCAGTTTCCCCTTCTCTACCGTTGTGCGCCGCCTTGCTCCACAGATTCCCGGGACAGAGTATAGATTTAACCGGCTACAGTTTAGCCATTTATTTTGAGAAAGCAACCCCATCTAGTTGCTCGCAGGAGAACCAGCAAAAAAGGCCAAAATTACATATTGCACTATTCCCATTCATAATTGAAATCTATGCTTGGCTTTGAAAAAAATCGACGTACTGCTAGGCGTGTACGTGGCGCTCGCGTGAGACGATAAATATCAAGCGACAGTAGAAGAGGTGGAGAAATAGGTGTTTGTATAAACAGAGGTCATTTGTCAAACGAACACCGTCGTGTAATAAACAACGGAAGGCGTAACTGAAGTAGCGGAAGCGACTTATTTTAAAACGTACGCAGCTCCGGGCAAAGGAAACGACACGGCTGTAAGAGCCTTGCGATTTATTGCCAAGTCAATTTCAATATTTTCATACCGGGTTTTGTAAGCAATACCGTATGATTGAGTTTTCTAACGTAGCGAGTAGGGTAATGTACGTGTCAGCTATCGTTCTCAAGAGAGAGATATGGGAGTTCAAGAAACTCTCAGCCGTATACATGTCCCGGCTTCAGAAGTCTGGCTGGAGCGATAGGTTTTCGTTCGAGCACATAATAGTTTCCACGGAAGTTGCTAGATAGCGTGCGGAGCCTTCGATTGCAATGAGGTCATGAGCGAATAACGCTCGAACAGATATTATCAATAGTTTCGTGATTACGTAAGTCTATTAAACTATTGATAATATCTAGACAACAGTGAAAGATAACTACACGAAAATTCACGTCAATGCTCTAGAAGGAATTCTAAGCTGATGCAATTTTTCATATTTTGAAATATCCAAGAGGTATTTCGAATGGAGAAGAAAATTTGAAAAAAATCGCCCATTCGAATACCAAAGGTCATGCAGTACTCTACTGTGGAGCAGGCGGACGAAAAAAGTTCTCTGTGGAAGTAATGAGTCGAGAGGACTCGACCAATCGTGTATTGCATGGAGAGTAAAACGCCTTGCTCCACAGACTCCCGGGACGTAACAATCTCCGTGACGCAACAGCCCTTTGAAGGGCAAGGCCTACCAAGGGACTTCACATTGGTTAGTGCATCGAGGCCAATAGCCGCTATGTTCTCGCTTACGAAACCAGAGTCTGTTACTGCTTGCTTGAAAGTACATTGTCTCGGGAATCTATGGAGAAAGGCTGCACATAATGGTAGAGAAGGGAGTGAAACCGAAGCAGTGAGCATTGCTGCAAACGCCTGGTAGCTCCAGCGGCGTTCTCCCTCCATGCACTCACTTATCCCCTATCACGCCTTTATTAGTCGAGCCCTCGTAAGTCAGTACTTGTTCCAGAGATTTCCGAGACAGAGTATAGTTCCTGAGATGTAACGTTTACAGCAACACGCACTGCCTTTCTGGGCCAGCTCGTTTCCTCCCCTTCTCTACCATTGTGCAAGGCCTTCCTCCGTAGATCCTCGCAGTGTGTACTTGCAAGCAAGCAGTAGAGGAACCTGGTAAGCCAGAAAATAGCGGCTATGGGCGTCGACGCACTGACCAATGAGAAGTCCCTTGGCCACTACGCCAACCTCCCTTCCACGTATTAAATCCTGGACTGCATTTTGCATACTAACGAGGCTGTGGCGTCTGGACTATAGTCAGCATGTATAATCCTCCAAGGGGCTTGTGTTGAGTAGTCCATATTTGTTCGTGATTGTCCCTTCATCAGTTCCATCATGTCATTGCTCATCATCTTCACAATTAGCCTAAAGTAGAAGGAAAGCGACGTAAAATAAACTATAGCCTGTCCCAGCTAACTGTGGAGCAAGGTGCGCATAGCGTCAGAGAAGCAAAGGAAATCGAGTGTTCAGAGCGAAGCAGTACACGCTGCTGGGAAGGCTGGTAACTGCAGTCGCTTTCCCCTACTCCATGCAGCCCCGTTCCTCTTACGTGTTCATTGGTGGAGCCGCCTCCCGTCACTACTTGCGCAGAGACGTTTTTCGTTTGCCTGCTCCACAGTTAGCTGGGACAGAGTATAATTGATTGACTGATTGATTTGCTGCCACTTGTGGCTAATCCGGAAGATGAGGATGAACGATGAAGGGACACTCACAAAGAACACCCATGTCCAGACCGGGATTCGAACCCGTGACTCCTGGCGTCGTAGCCGGCGTGATAACCACTCCGCCACGGAATTCGGCTAATAAATCATTCAATGAAGTAGCTCCCAAATTGCCCTGACCGAAATTTGGCTGCTTCCTGTCGGGGATCGAACCCGGGACCGCTGTCCAACTTCCGACTTGAATTACGTCAGTCACCAATGCCAGAGAAGCAGCTCCGAGGCACACGCAGCCACATTAATGCGAATGCGAATGCCAGAGATCTACGATTCGAATTTATTTTCTCTCCTATCGTCCACATTATCTACTGCATTCTTTCCACGCGGCCGGCCACTGGATGTCAGTGTCGCAGTGACGTCAGGACGTGTCCCGTGTCAGGTGATCTTGGTAGTTCTAAATTTACCCGCGCAACCGCCTTGGACGGTATTCCTTTGGTTTAATCGTGTTGCATCTTGGTCCTATTTGCAAGTTGGAAGCATATCGGATCTTTCTCATTTGCATGAGGTTTTGCTATTTTGGTGCGCAGAGAACAAGGGAGTAACTAAAACATTTATCATTTGCTTAAACGAATGTGAGCCACAGCCTCGTAGATATTTCGGCGCCCTAGACAGGAGTATGCCCCCAACCCCGCACTATCAAGCACCGACAATTTATGTACGTCCTTCGATATTTACTTCTTGTGCCATCAAATTTTGAAATGAGGAAACAAAGAAAAAATCATTAAAAAGTATCATGATAAGATTACACGTGAAGATTCGTAGTTTGCATTCTGA
This sequence comes from Lepisma saccharinum, assembly GCF_977018435.1. NCBI lineage: Eukaryota > Metazoa > Arthropoda > Insecta > Zygentoma > Lepismatidae > Lepisma > Lepisma saccharinum. The sequence goes on along the minus strand of NC_139244.1, from coordinate 21,677,641 downwards.
TTTTTTTTTTTTTAAAATAGCATATTTAAGAGTGTTTCAAGAATCTTCTATATATAAAAATGTATGTATGTATGTTTGTTCCGGCATAACTCTCGAACGCCTGGAGCGATTTCAACCAAACTTGGTACACGTATCACTTACAATCTGGAAAGAAATACTGTGAAGGTAAGAGACCCCTAGAACCCCTAAGTGTGGTGGTTGAAGGGAGTGACATGTAAAAATAATCGAAAACGACCGATATTAGTGTGGAATCCATAGTTTTCGGGGTCGCTAAGATGAATAGTGACACTTTCAATGCGTTCAAATCCAAGACAACGCTGGTACTCCTAGGGGAGGGGGTGGGAAGGGGTGACATGTAAACGACCGATATTAGTGTGGAATCCATAGTTTTCTGGGTCTCTAAGATGACTAGTGACACTCCCAATGCCGTTCAACTCCAAGTTCATTTTACACTATAGTTAGAATTCATTATTTTCCTGTCTAATAGAAGTTTGGGATAAATAAATACCCGGGTAACGCCGGGTAATAAGCTGGTATCTTTATAAACGTAGTATGGCCACCACTTTGGGAAACAGAAGATACCATCAGTGTGTTACCAGAACGTAAGCCTAGAAGTAAGAGAAGAAGAAAAGGTACAGGGTGGCCCACTCCAGGACCATGAAAAAATTGAAGTATAATTCCCGGTTTTCAAGGCGAACTTTCAAAACATTTAAAGGTAGGTATAAGCAGATGATTACTCTATTTGAACCTTGCGTATTTGCCTCACATCCCCCACACAAATATATTAACAATATAAAGGATCTGTGTGATTCCAAAAATCATAATTCAATTCAATTAAACGATATACAGGGTGGCCCCAAAAAGGTAACCGAAACATAACGTAAGGAAAGTTATTCGGTTACCTTTTCTGGCCCACCCTGTATATATATATATATACAATTTAAGGTGCGGAGTATATATATTTCACATATACAGACTTACATCTACAAACACAAGTAAAAAATGTTACGGGATGTACTAATCTGCGAAAAGCCATTAATTGTATGAGGATTTCAATCTCAAATTTACCTAATCAACTTCAAGAAATCTTATCTTGCAATAATCTTCCGCCTGTCTAGTACATTGTTCTGCAAAGGATACTAAAAAAGTAAACGGGTTGAATTCTGTTTTATTTTCCACGCAGCTGCTTTCTTCTTCCTCGATACAAATAAAGGCTAAACTGTAAAAAAAAACTTGCCTCAGGGCATTTATAAATATGTATAAATTCAATGGGATTTGGATTAATAAAAGTTGCCATTTTTCATGTCTACGGAGAATTCATGCATAACTCCCGGAATTCAAGGAATTCCCGGTGAGTAGCCAACCTGGTGGAGAATAATAATTATATTAGTGTGCTCTCAGTGGTCAAACAGTGTACGTCATATACCGAGGTGAATTGTGACATCTATTTTCACATGGTGACCTCCGAAAGGAAGTATCTAGGGGTTACTTCATCACTTCAAAAAAAAAATCTTCAATGGGAACAAGGGTCGAGTAACAACACCTTGGATGATTTTCTTATACCTTTTAACTCTCCCAAGCGAAAATGTCTTCCTCGTGTATTCTGATTTTGCTGTCTTGAAAAAAAATACAAAAAATATGCCTTTAATGGCGCCCTAAGTCCCAGCCCCCCCCCCCCCCCCCGGCCTACGCCTCACAACGGACCTGGTGCACCAGCAATGAACGAGGAAAAATGTGGACAGCCTTACTTTCGATTACCATGTAAAGTGTGTTCTTTGGGGTTAGGGCACCAACACGCACTACTTATGAACAAAAAGATTGCATTCGTGTGGTTAAAATAGTGTATCAGCTGGGCTAAGATAAGCATATTAGCAGTGGCGGCGATTGGGTTCCAAAACTGGGGGGTGGGGCAAAGTGACAAAACTAGGGAACTTTTCCTTGGCACATAAGGTTTAGCGGGAGCAAAATTGCGAAAATTGTGGGGGTTGGGGAACCGTACCCCTAATCGCCGCTACTGCATGTTATTATCAAATTTTATGTAGGCCTCCTCTGGCTCCTGCGAACCGATTAAGTGGCCAAAATAGCGGAATGGCACATCGACTTCGAGTTAATCAATAAGGAGGACGTTTATGGTTGTCAACGTGCATCACATAAGTTTTATACTTTTTTTCCTAACGGTCATCCCGGCTATGTGCAGGACGATAAACGTGTGGCTCTGGTTTCAGGCGCATAGACCTCGTTACACTGTAGACATGGATCAACAACGATGAGCGTTCCCAGGCAACTCTAAAATAAAATTCTAGAACATTATGTGGTGTCTTAGCATGCTAACAATTGAACAAAAGGGAACTATAAAAGAATATCTCCCATCATAAGCTTATTCAAGAGAGAAAAAAATGATTTTACTTTCATTCCCAAATAGAAATCTATTTTCTTGACTTTTTTCAGTTTTTCGGACATTTTCTAAAATTTTATGGTTTTTCCAGACTTTTCAACAAATTTCTTCATTCATAAGATTATTTTCCTGACTTCGCCATGACTTTCTTAATTCATAAGATTATTTTTCTGACTTCTCCATGAACTTGTTCATTCATAAGATTATTTTCCTGACTTCTTCATGACTTTGTTCATTCATAAAATTATTTTCCTGACTTCTCCATGACTTTCTTCATTCATAAGATTATTTTCCTGACTTCTCCATGACTTTCTTCATTCATAAGATTATTTTCCTGACATTTTCATGACTTTGTTCATTCATAAGATTATTTTCCTGACTTCTCCATGACTGTTCATTCATAAGATTATTTTCCTGACATTTCCATGACTTTGTTCATTCATAAGATAATTTTCCTGACTTCTCCATGACTTTCTTCATTCATAAGATTATTTTCCTGACTTCTCCATGACTTTCTTCATTCATAAGATTATTTTCCTGACATTTCCATGACTTTGTTCATTCATAAGATAATTTTCCTGATCTTTCCCTTATTTTGTTCACACAGAAGTTGACTTTTCCATAATTTTTTCACGCAGGTTCATTTCCTTGACTTTTTCATGACTTTTTTCACATAAGTCAATTTCTTTGAAATTTTCATGACTTTTTTCACACACTAGTTTATTTCCTTGACTTTTCCATAGATTTTTTTCACACACTAGTTCATTTCCTTGACTTTTCCAGGTCAATAGAAACCCTGAGGGCGTACTACGACGAACAGAAGTTGGCACTCGAGTGCCTTCTAAAGAACATAAAGACATGCCTTACAACAACACTTCAAGAGCATGTAGTGTCAAAAACATTTACGAAGCTTTTGATGTTCGTTGCAAGCTTTAACACTTGCACACAGTGCAATTGTTTCCCGCAAATTCAAGCCACCAACATGTCTTCAGCTCCCCATAAATGCGCTTTGAAAGCAGATTAGGCCATTCTAACTTATCTTGCTGCGACCCTGATTGTAATGGACAAAGAAGGGTGCTTCAAGCGAGATCATTCTACTCGGATACAGCCGCAGAATTACTGAAAGGACCAAACAAAAAAAGGGCCAAGGTCAGTTTTAATTTTGGACGTCTTGAACGGGTTCCAAAGTGACTGCGGCAAATATGACATCAACGAGTCAATAGCCGAGCTGCGTTCATATCTTATCTGGAAATTTAGGGGATATAAAAGAGAGTTGTCGGGCGGAATATGCCAATTGGGTGGGGGCAGCGGAAGGGTTCTTTGGGAGTTCTCCAAGTGTCGTGGGGTACGATGCGAGACGATTCTTCAGATTCGCAATCACCAGAGGTCGCTTCCTTTAAGAAAGCAAGACAAGGACCTCTTTCAAGAATAGGAGGACATAGAGCTTTGTCTTTGCGCAAGAACAAATGCAGGAATTTCCGTACAATTGTCGTGGTGTCATTTTCTGTAATCTTTACGGGACTGTTGCACCTGTGTCGATCGTGTCAACTAGAGATCTTTCAGAAACTACTGGACTAATGGAGTTAAAAACTTGCATGTGTGAAAGAAGTAAAGAGGTCTCCAACTGGAATACCTGAGGGATGTGTGCCGTTAGAGCACTTTAATACTACTCTTGTACTTCTTACTTCAAGACAAGACGAGACGACAGATCAACAGTGGGCGTTTCACTATGGATGATGGCACATTACAATACCACACTCATCCACAATATCGCTATGATATCAACTTAGAGCACCAGTCATCTGCTACACCGTCATGGTGGCACGTTAGAGCTCCATGCATCTACAACACAGATTTGATGGCACCTTAGAGCTCCACGCATCTACAACACAGCTATGATGGAACCTCAGAGCTCCACTCAACTAAAACACAGCTATGATGGAACCTTAGAGCTCCACTCAACTAAAACACAGCTATGATGGAACCTTAGAGTTCCACTCATCTAAACCACAGCTATGATGGAACCTTATACCTCCACTCATCTAAAACACAGCTATGATGGAACCTCAGAGCTCCACTCATCTAAAACACAGCTATGATGGAACCTTAGAGTTCCACTCATCTAAACCACAGCTATGATGGAACCTTATACCTCCACTCATCTAAAACACAGCTATGATGGAACCTCAGAGCTCCACTCATCTAAAACACAGCTATGATGGAACCTTAGAGCTCCACTCAACTAAAACACAGCTATGATGGAACCTTAGAGTTCCACTCATCTAAACCACAGCTATGATGGAACCTTATACCTCCACTCATCTAAAACACAGCTATGATGGAACCTCAGAGCTCCACTCATCTAAAACACAGCTATGATGGAACCTCAGAGCTCCACTCATCTAAAACACAGCTATGATGGAACCTCAGAGCTCCACTCATCTAAAACACAGCTATGATGGAACCTTAGAGCTCCACTCAACTAAAACACAGCTATGATGGAACCTTAGAGTTCCACTCATCTAAACCACAGCTATGATGGAACCTTATACCTCCACTCATCTAAAACACAGCTATGATGGAACCTTATACCTCCACTCATCTAAAACACAGCTATGATGGAACCTCAGAGCTCCACTCATCTAAAACACAGCTATGATGGAACCTCAGAGCTCCACTCATCTAAAACACAGCTATGATGGAACCTCAGAGCTCCACTCATCTAAAACACAGCTATGATGGAACCTCAGAGCTCCACTCATCTAAAACACAGCTATGATGGAACCTTAGAGCTCCACTCAACTAAAACACAGCTATGATGGAACCTTAGAGTTCCACTCATCTAAACCACAGCTATGATGGAACCTTATACCTCCACTCATCTAAAACACAGCTATGATGGAACCTCAGAGCTCCACTCATCTAAAACACAGCTATGATGGAACCTCAGAGCTCCACTCATCTAAAACACAGCTATGATGGAACCTCAGAGCTCCACTCATCTAAAACACAGCTATGATGGAACCTTAGAGCTCCACTCAACTAAAACACAGCTATGATGGAACCTTAGAGTTCCACTCATCTAAACCACAGCTATGATGGAACCTTATACCTCCACTCATCTAAAACACAGCTATGATGGAACCTCAGAGCTCCACTCATCTAAAACACAGCTATGATGGAACCTCAGAGCTCCACTCATCTAAAACACAGCTATGATGGAACCTCAGAGCTCCACTCATCTAAAACACAGCTATGATGGAACCTCAGAGCTCCACTCATCTAAAACACAGCTATGATGGAACCTTAGAGCTCCACTCAACTAAAACACAGCTATGATGAAACCTTAGAGTTCCACTCATCTAAACCACAGCTATGATGGAACCTTATACCTCCACTCATCTAAAACACAGCTATGATGGAACCTCAGAGCTCCACTCATCTAAAACACAGCTATGATGGAACCTCAGAGCTCCACTCAACTAAAACACAGCTATGATGGAACCTTAGAGCTCCACTCAACTAAAACACAGCTATGATGGAACCTTAGAGTTCCACTCATCTAAACCACAGCTATGATGGAACCTTATACCTCCACTCATCTAAAACACAGCTATGATGGAACCTCAGAGCTCCACTCATCTAAAACACAGCTATGATGGAACCTCAGAGCTCCACTCAACTAAAACACAGCTATGATGGAACCTTAGAGCTCCACTCAACTAAAACACAGCTATGATGGAACCTTAGAGTTCCACTCATCTAAACCACAGCTATGATGGAACCTTATACCTCCACTCATCTAAAACACAGCTATGATGGAACCTTAGAGCTCCACTCATCTAAAACACAGCTATGATGGAACCTCAGAGCTCCACTCAACTAAAACACAGCTATGATGGAACCTTAGAGCTCCACTCAACTAAAACACAGCTATGATGGAACCTTAGAGTTCCACTCATCTAAACCACAGCTATGATGGAACCTTATACCTCCACTCATCTAAAACACAGCTATGATGGAACCTCAGAGCTCCACTCATCTAAAACACAGCTATGATGGAACCTCAGAGCTCCACTCAACTAAAACACAGCTATGATGGAACCTTAGAGCTCCACTCAACTAAAACACAGCTATGATGGAACCTTAGAGTTCCACTCATCTAAACCACAGCTATGATGGAACCTTATACCTCCACTCATCTAAAACACAGCTATGATGGAACCTTAGAGCTCCACTCATCTAAAACACAGCTATGATGGAACCTCAGAGCTCCACTCATCTAAAACACAGCTATGATGGAACCTTAGAGTTCCACTCATCTAAACCACAGCTATGATGGAACCTTATACCTCCACTCATCTAAAACACAGCTATGATGGAACCTCAGAGCTCCACTCATCTAAAACACAGCTATGATGGAACCTCAGAGCTCCACTCAACTAAAACACAGCTATGATGGAACCTTAGAGCTCCACTCAACTAAAACACAGCTATGATGGAACCTTAGAGTTCCACTCATCTAAACCACAGCTATGATGGAACCTTATACCTCCACTCATCTAAAACACAGCTATGATGGAACCTCAGAGCTCCACTCATCTAAAACACAGCTATGATGGAACCTCAGAGCTCCACTCATCTAAAACACAGCTATGATGGAACCTCAGAGCTCCACTCATCTAAAACACAGCTATGATGGAACCTTAGAGCTCCACTCAACTAAAACACAGCTATGATGGAACCTTAGAGTTCCACTCATCTAAACCACAGCTATGATGGAACCTTATACCTCCACTCATCTAAAACACAGCTATGATGGAACCTCAGAGCTCCACTCATCTAAAACACAGCTATGATGGAACCTCAGAGCTCCACTCAACTAAAACACAGCTATGATGGAACCTTAGAGCTCCACTCAACTAAAACACAGCTATGATGGAACCTTAGAGTTCCACTCATCTAAACCACAGCTATGATGGAACCTTATACCTCCACTCATCTAAAACACAGCTATGATGGAACCTTAGAGCTCCACTCATCTAAAACACAGATTTGATGGCACCTTAGAGCTCCACTCATCTACAACACAGATTTGATGGCACCTTAGAGCTCCACGCATCTACAACACAGATTTGATGGCACCTTAGAGCTCCACTCATCTACAACACAGATTTGATGGCACCTTAGAGCTCCACTCATCTACAACACAGATTTGATGGCACCTTAGAGCTCCACGCATCTACAACACAGATTTGATGGCACCTTAGAGTTCCACTAATCTAAAACACAGATACGCTGGAACCTTATACCTCCACTCATCTAAACCACAGCTATGATGGCACCTTAGAGCTCCACTAATCTAAAACACAGCTATGATGGAACCTTATACCTCCACTCATCTAAACCACAGCTATGATGGAACCTTATACCTCGACTCATCTAAACCACAGCTATGATAGAACCTTATACCTCCACTCATCTAAAACACAGCTATGATGGAACCTTAGAGCTCCACTCATCTAAAACACAGCTATGATGGCACCTTAGAGCACCACTTATCTACAACACCGACAAGATGCAACCTAGAGCACTGCTCATCTACAACATCGCCAAGGGCCTCTGTGTGATGGTCAGAGGAAGCACCACACGTTTGTTCTTCATCGATATCATCCATAGTTTTACCTTTTTAGGAGCCACGCATCACCTGGACTCCACACAAGCGTCAAAGAAATTGGTGAATAAAGATGAAGGCAAGATGAGTTCTGGAGAAGATAGCTTTCGAGAGTTAACTCATCGAAGATTGAAGCGATGGGATTCTTCCAAATTCTCTTGTCGTTAACCCGTTTACGGAAATCCACGTTAAATACAAGGGTGAACCATAAAGTAAAGGCAACTTTTAAAAATACGTGTAACCGGAATGAATAGAAGCTGATGCAACGACACACGTTTGTAAATGGCTTATTAGTACTTGAATTGTCGAGTTTGTCAAGTGACAGCCAGGAGACAGAAACTTGGGTGTTGCGTTGAGGAAGAGCAACGTTCTGCGCTGCACTATCTTTGGACAGAGGAGTGAAACCTGTATAAATTCACCATCGGATGTTGGCTCCATATGGGTGTGCAAGCACCATGAATTATTGAAAAGATTACGATTGGGAAGAAAGGTTTAAAGCGAGAACAAGTTTGACGAAGATCGATCTGTTTGGCGATTAGCATTGCACACGAAAGCCCACAGCTTCAAGGTGCAGGCCTTGATCAAAGAAGACCGACGTATGAAGGTGTTCATGTCTGGGTTCAGCTGTGGATCTGCACTTGCCATGGTGCACTACACAATGTGGGTTTTTAACTCAGCTCCTGATACATTATACAGACGATCACAGCGTTTTGAGTGAGATCTCACCGGTGATGAGACGTGGGTTCAACATTACAAACCGGAGAGCACGAGACTAAACACAACGTGGAAAAAAATATGTAGGAAGCAGTGAAGCCCTGGCTTCTGGAAGAGCCGAAAAATCTCTTCTCTGCAGAAATGAAGAAGCTACTGGAACTGCACTACAAGCGCGCCATCGTACATGGCGAATAAGTGTGGAAAATTTGCTCCCATTTTTTTTTGCATTATACGTGTTAAATGTATTTCGACTTTACCTTTCTTGAACCGCCTATTACTGGGAAGAGCGACTTAAATTATCTGGAACTGTCCAATGCAGTCAAATAAACGATATTACTGTTCGATATCTCGATAACTACCACAGCCTCTCCCTTGCAATTAAGGAATCTTGTTTATTACAGGGTAAAAAGTTAAAGCAGAAAAATCAACAGAGGTTTCATGTGAATAATAACACAGTTTAGAACGTTTACGAGAACTTATCAGTTTTCTATACTTTTTAAAGTTAAAGATATATACAGTGGCGGTAATTAGAGGCACTTTTTGCCCCGGAATTATGGCCTCTTATTGCTAAGCCTTGTCTACCAAGAAAAAATAAACTGTCTTTGCCCCCCAGTTTTGGCACCGTATCGCTGCTACTGGACATAATGACCAATAACGCTTGTGTTTCTTGCCTCCGGGGGTGTGTGGTAACAAATGTGCGCTTCACAATCCGGAAAATTTTCCAGTGTCCAACAAGATCATGTTAGGGATTTAATGAAGGCACAAGTTTCTCCTATACGAATATCTTTGCATGGCTTTACATCATCTCTGCCTCTGCCTATTCTTAAAACAACTTCATTGAAAAACTTAGGACACGTGACAGGGAGGGATGCAGTTTCAAAAAGAGCATCCTTTTATTGAACGCCTTAATGCAAATGAAACATGGTTATGAAATATGCTTCAAGCAGCATGCAAACTGTTTGAAAACTTATTTACGAGAACAAACACATTCCAGTACTTCACTGACGTGTTTGCCTCAAACTTTGTAACTCCCCACCTCTTTCGTTGCCAGGACAACTATAAAAGCGAAACTCGAGCGGAACACATAACTCTCCTCCTCCCTCGTATATCGTCAGTTGTTCTCCAATGGAGCGAAAGAGAATTGAATGAAACATCGGCCTTCCCCACTCTCTTCCTGCGTGTAATTGGTTTCCCGATCAGTCGATATTTCTTCACTTCAAGTGCCCGGGAGAAAAAACAAATACGCTCCGGGAGAAAAAACAAATACGCTCAGGGCAAGAATGAAAGAAAAGGTAAATTCTCCATTTCCCCTTCGTTATGCCCATGTCCCCGAAGAAGTGGAACAATCGTGAAGATATAGTGGAATCACTAGACTTGAGGGCGCAACTTAAAAGTAGTAAGGGAAATATCTGGGAATTCCAGTGGCATGGAAAAGTCACGGCACTCAAGTAATCAGAGAAAAGTCAGTGAATACCCCCCCACATTCGCGTGAATATGTTTCGTGCACCTGATTATGATCGTGGTGTCATGTAGTTTCACACTTCGCCGCCAGATGGCATAAACATCTTGGCGAGTACATAATCCTTGGATGATATGGACGAGTTAAAGTTACAGTGGCGTAAGTCACTTTTTTTTTAAAAAAAAAAAAACACTCAGACATAGAAACCAGATCGAGATGAGTTAATCTGTTAACAGAAAACGTGAAGTAAATCAGATATTCATTCAACTGTCAACAGATGACAGTTTAAGGTCTTGTAATAAGGAAACAGCTGTTGTGTTGATCAACAAAGTGCTGTGAGTCGGACTGTTTTTTCTTTTTTACCAAAGTGACTTACACCACTGTAACTTTAACACGTCCATATATCATATGAGAACTCGCAATAGCCATTTTGCAGGTCCTAAATAGCAATGTGTCTTATGGAATGCGGCATCAGGAAACCACTCTTGCAAGTTATTTACGAGAGATTTCTTTAAAGGCCTAGAAAATCTTCAATTAAAAATCCGCGTTTCATCTTTACTAATAGAGTAAAATTTAGAGTGAGAAAGGATAAGAAACGATTTACGTTTAAAACACTGGAAACTACAAATATAAGCACTTCTCAAATACTTATGTTCCATATCCACGTGTTTTGTCGCTTTTCGTAAAAAGATGGAAAGCCAACACAAGTGCCTTGATCAAGATTAAATTTGTAGCTTTCCTAACAGATATTGGTCCATTATTTCTAGAACTGAAACCTCGTATCCTCGCCACTAAAACTGACATATAGAACGTCTACTAGAGCTGCAACACCGGAAAAGATATTGCCCTCTGCCCCTTCCAGCTCGTTAGACCGACAATTTAACTTGCTATAGGAATAACCCGGTTCATACCATTACCTCATGTAAATTCCAACCACAAATAACGGTATAAAACATTAAGTTATATTTTTCGTTCATAGATGGTAGCAGAAGGTCATTAGTTTTTAATCGTGGAAAAGCTAGAAAGTTATTATTTTATAAGTTTTCTTCCATGGTAATTAAGCTCTCGAAAACATGATAAAAGACAGTCGTTATTAATTTCATAACAACACTAATTGTAAAAATTTAGAGCCAAATATCAACTCCCCCAAAAGAACAACTTCACGAATTCATAAGAAAAGTTCTGAGGTAGGAAAACATCAGTAACTCAGTAAATTAGTGCATAGTTCGAGATCGGTTAGTTCATCGAACTATCCAGCCTAACTATTGCCTATTTTGGGGGAAGCAGTAAAAAGTTTATAGTATCCTTGCCTTGACTCATCTCACCCAAAAGGTCGCTAGGTGCCGGGACTTGCCCGGAATTGATAGCTTCCTGGAGATGAGGCCTGTTCGACAAAAGGCTTATAGTAACATCAGTAACTTAGTGTTAATTTTAGTGTATAAAGCTTGATGAGAATAATAGCTAACGATCAATCTATACTCTGTCCTGGGAATCTCCGGAGACACCGACCGAAAACGAGTCTCTGCGCAAGTAGTGACTCGAGAGGGGTAGCGAGTGCAGCTTACAGCTGTTAGGAGTAGCGCGTACTGCTTTGCTTCGCCCACCAGCTTCTTGCCCTTCTTTGCCGTATGCGCAGCCTTGCTCCAAATATTCTCGGGTGAGACTATAGGCTTCATTTACATGCTTTTTGAGGAGAGCGGGGGAAAGGGTAATAAAATTCCACCGTCTTATTGATGCTCTAAATCTAGTCCCGACGTCTACAAATGTCCACCTGTGATATCTTCCTTGCAGTTCTGTCCCCTGCTCTCCCCGTTCTGTCCCTACTTTGTCCACTCTATGTTACGTGTCCCGCTTATGTCGCAGGATCAGCCTGAAAAATCCAGTTAATCCTCCCTCACTCATTTTCGCTAGAACTGGCTCAAGATCGGAAGCATGTCGTTGCCATGGTTACTGGAAGATGATGGCTTAATTTAAATCCCGTGTTTGATGTAATATTCGCCCGAGAGGATTTCCAGGGCAGAAGGTAATAAAAACGGAGGACAAAGCGGGCGACGGAACGACGGAAATGTAACGCCAAATCGGAAAAGAAAAATATGCATATTATGAGTTAGCACGTCCAATATGGATTCCCTAAGTCTTTCGAATTCCGATGGACAAGAGTACATACGCGTAACTGCGTCGAAGAGAAAAACATTACCATATTATTATATTGCAATTTAAGAAACAATGTTCAAAATTTGTAATATTTATAATGTAACTTAGTTTCTGCAAGCTAATTCACGTGGTGCTACATTTTCACTTTCAAGCTGTTCATAGCACTCTAAATATCATTAAATTTATGTTGTTATTATTATGTTCATCACATGAAAAAATCCTCTTTAAAACAAAGGGTAGCTAAATCATTCAACCAAGTATCCCTTACTTTACCATTGCCATTTAAACCATCAGCGAATTCCCTTATTATAGAGTTTTCAAGAATTTACTCCCTATATTTCCCCGACTCCAACACTTCCTTCACCTGATTGTTTCCAAGACTCCAACACCATTCCTTAACCTCAGTGTTACCAAGACTCCAACACCATTCCCTCAATTCAGTGTTTCCAAGACTCCAACACCATTCCTTCACCTCAGTGTTCCCAAGACTCCAACACCATTCCTTCACCTCAGTGTTTCCAAGACTCCAATACTGTTCCCTCACCTAAGTGTCTCCCCGACTCCACCACCCACTCTTCCTTCACCTCAGTGTCTCCCGACTTCACCACCCACTCTTCCTTCACCTCAGTGTCTCCCCGATTCCACCACCCACTGTTCTTCACCTCAGAGTCTCCCCGTACCCACCACCCACTCTTCATTCACCTAAGTACATTCCTCGACTTCAACACTCCACCTCAGTATCTTCCCAACTCCACCACTCTTGCTACACCTCAGTATTTCTCAGACTCCACCATTCTCACCTCGAAAATTCCTTGAATATAGCACTTTCAGGCTTCACTGATGACGTAGTAATAACGCGATCGCGTTGCAATCAAGGGGTCCAGGGTTCGATCGCCGATGTAGGCACATGGTGCTTCGGATCTCACTTTGAAGTGCAGGTCCAGTAGCAATTACCCTATCTTAGCATAAAGTGAACTACTCTCGGGATAGAATTTCCGTAACCTCCACCCACTGAAATTCTCATTTTTCTATTGCAGCTTTGTTGTTTAGTACACAGCATAAAATACCACGAGCCTCTTAGGATTTCCTGGGGTTAACGGGTCGTCCTTAAGAAGACATATTACGAGCATAGACTAAAGTAGAGCATTCTTATCTGGCAAACTTACGGGATACATAGGCTTCGAACTTCTTTGGACAAATGAACAATGTATTTCGCAAGGAGATTAAGCCCCTCTGCACTTATTTCCTTACGACTCCATCCCGCTGCGGGGCAGTCCTTGGTCCCCCCGACCGGGCACAATTTACATTCGCGTGCGGAGACAATAAAGTTTGCATAAAGTCCCGTGATAAACACGAGGATGACACAGGGTAGTATGAGGGAGAGCGGTAGCACGCACTGCGTCGAAGCGTTTCCATTTGCATAAATCGATCCCGCCGCGGCGCGAAGGAAAGGAACGGGGTTGCCCTTCTTTTGCGCCTTACCCTACGAGAACCCTTTGGGATGCGGTTCTTTTGAAAGGGATGGGTAAATTTCTCGTAAGAGACAGACGGATTTCATCAAATTTACAGGAGAAATTACTTACCGAATGAAGTTTCTTTATACTTCTGGAAGTTCGGGGAAGTGTTTTCTCGCATCGTTCATTGAATTTTGCCCGTAAATCATCTATTGTTCGATATAAGTGTGTGACCGATGCACGAAAACTCTTGCATCCATTTACTTCCAGGTGCATGTAGCCTGTGTGTGACGACGTAATCCCGGTCAGTGTTTCCAAACATGTGTTTTTGTAACTGAAGATGGTACGTTTCCGCAAATGGTTTGTGGGGCTATGTGTCAATGGTTCGTGGGACTTTGCGTGAATGGTGTGTGGGGCTACGCATATTTTAACCTATACGTGACCCCATCTAACCTAACCTTACCGAAAATGGTTCGTGGGGCTATGTATGAATGGTTTGTGGGGCTATGCGTCAATGGTTTGTGGGGCTACGTAGGCATTTTTGGGTGCAGTGGGGGTGGAAACACTGCATGCCGAGTACGGTAGTGAAACTGTGACCGCCATTTTGTGTGTTACCGAAGGCAAGAAGAAACGAAGAAAACTTACTCGATATGTCGCAAATAGAGCTTATTTCCGTGAAATAAGCAAAATTCAGCAATGTTTCTCAATGCAGAATACGTAAGTACGAATATTTAAATTAAATGAACTAACAAATTTCGTCTGTCTGTCCCTTACGAGAAATTTAGCGAAGGGATGTTTCCACGTGACTGCGAGGTCTCGTCTTGCGACGCCCGCAGTGTAATTCGTCCGCACAAGGTCCGAGTCTCCAAAATTTGCAAGAGGGGTTAATTTTATAAATCTTAATTCCCTCCACCTTGGGAGGCCAAATATTGCTTCTGCAAGTCTGAGTCTACTTTATGCACAGATAGGCTAACCGGGACTTGGCCTACGGTTTAAAGCTGGTTCCGAACCACTATGTGCCACCACCGGGCATAGAAGCAGGAATATCTTGATTACAAGGCGAGAGCATCACCACTACGCCATCCGAGGGGTCCCGTGTTCGATACCCGGTGGAGGCACAAGTGATTCGGATCCCACTTTAAACTGTAGGTCCAGTCCCGATTAGCCTTACTGTGCATAAAGTGGACTTAAAACAGCAACTCAAACCAAACCAAAACCACTACGCCATCGGGAAGGTTCTTCGTATAAGCTACATGCATCCATTACTTAGGTCCCTAGATTGTGGAAAATATCTATACCCTATCCAAGTATCTCTGGAGCAAGGCCTCTCATAGCGGTAGAGAAGAAGGGGAAATCGAGTGGGCAGAGCGAAGCAGTACACACTACTGGAAAGGCTAGTAACTGAAGTCGCTCATCCCTCCACTTCTTTTCGTTCGCTTGCGCCACAGATATTGAGAAAGAGTGTATAAACAAATCTGCACAAGTAGTAACGCGAGACTGCTCCACCAATGAGCATCTGTGAGGGAATGGGATTGCTTGGGGGGAAGCGACAGCAGTTACCAGCCTTCGCAGCAGCGTGTACTGCTTCGCTGTGTCCATCCGCTTTCTCCCCTTCTCTTCCCTTATGGGCGACCTTGGTCCACAGATTCCACACAGGGTATAACTCGTACTGTTACGGGGATTCCAAGACATAGTTTTCCTTAAACCACCACCATTAGTATCGACAATTAGAAATCCCCCTTCCTTTGAACTGGTGACGACATGCTATTGGGAAACTGTGCTGACTCATGCTGGACACCAGGTCCCCTCTTTGTTTCCCCAGCGGGCGCTAAATGGGCAGTCATCAGAGGCGCTAATGCAACGCAAACAAGCTCTCTTAGCAAGCGGGCAGCATTCAAAGGCTGTATCCAATGTCGGCAGGGGCTACCCACGACGTCAGCAAAACGTCATCTTTCTCAGACATCCAATTTGGCTTATTTGTGGACGTGTTCGTGCCGAAAGGGAAGATCAAAGAAATAAACGGTCACCTGTGTACACACACACACACACACACACACACACACACATACACACACGAGAACACATGCGTCACTTACCAAGAACGTACAGTAGTGAGCTTTCAGCACGGTATGATGTTGACTCACAGAACCATAGCGTGGAAATATTGCAAATGAACTCAAGTACAGGTTGCCTATAAATTACTACTTCAGGGGTTCGTAGGTGCCAAGTTTCGAGACGTGTGGGTCCTTTCTACCCCCATAATTTCTCAAAATGGTAGGAGAGGTGTATTCCTGGCCCCTTAATATTCAATCTCTGTCGTGGACGTTGGAAAGGGGGGTTGAAACAGTCCCTCGACCCCTTCCATAAATTTGAATTGTTCATTTCAAAGTACAATGACTAAATTTTCCTTCGATACTGAAATATCTGGAGCCTTTGAAACGCAAAATATACAGGGTGGTGCAGAAGTATGTTGACAGTCTTTTCCTACTTGGCATCTCAACTGTCAACCTACTTTTGCACCACTCTGTATTTGTTGGAATAAAAAGCACTATGGCACGAGCACAAAAAAACTGTAATACAGAAAAAAAAGAATGAAATCTACTGAGCGAGAAAAAATACAAGCGGAATGTACTTATATAAAAAAGAAGCAACGAATAAAGTTAATGGAAAATAATAGTAAAGAAATGTAATATTCTACACTATGCGCAAGATGATAAGAAACAAGACGGCGACAGTGAAAATATAGGCGAATGCACTCATTAAAGTTCAGTGGCTCCACCTAACGTGTATATTTGCAATTAAAGATTGACTATGCTGAATTTAAATTTTCGTCCTATTCCTATTCTGTTGCTTTTCTCCCAGCTTTGGCTAATCGCGAACATAAGTGAGTTATTTTGTGTCACGGGCGGGACAGATAAAATACTGCCACTTAATAAGACATTTATTTTAATTTGTGAATTTCCAAATTATGAAAAATATATTGCAAACAAAGAGATAAGGTAATTGACATTTTAATATTCTAGTGGACTTGAAGGAGAAATGTAACAGTTAAAGGAGAAATTAATTGTCCTTTTGGTGTCACGGGTGGGATACAATACAAATCAAAAGTGATTCAAAAAGTTCAAATTAACGAACAGAAGATGGAACGCATTTTAAATATTAACCTAATTATGTACTCGTATAATACTTTAATTTTTATCCAAATGACAAGTCTATACTTTATCCCAGGAATCTTTTGCCACGTCCCGGAAAGGGTGACACCAGTCGGGCTTAGGCCAGGGTAAAACATGAGATTCTCAGGGCAACTAAAATTGAGTGATAATTTATTTTAGAAGGAGAACCAGAAACCAAATGAAACAACTTGTTTAACCTACTACAGAAGGTACAATGCACCGTATATTCTTAATCTTTTGGTGTTACATTAAATTTATATACATGGTAGTATATAAGCTACTGGTTTGTTATTCATAACATATATTTCCCTTTAGGTATATTGTAAATATTAGAAGGTTTCTTCTTCTATTCCCTTCATGGATACGTGATAGGCTTCTTCTATTCACTAATAAGCTTTCCCTCTCTATTGGTTAATGGACTTCTTCTTCATCTATTGGTTAATAGGCTTCTTCTTCTATCAATTGATTAATAGACTTCTTCTTCTATCAATTGATTAATAGACTTCTTCTATCAATTGGTTAATAGGCTTCTTCTTTTATCAATTAATTCTTTGATTCATCTATTGGTTGATAGGCTTCTTCTTCTATCAATTAGTTAATATACTTCTTCTTCTATCAATTAGTTAATAAGCTTCTTCTTCTATCAATTAATATACTGATTCATCTATTGGTTGATCGGCTTCTTCTTCTATCAATTAGACTTATTCTTCTAAGGGATAAATTTCTTATTTACAGAATATCTATATACAATTTCTTCATCTATTCAACCCTTCTCTTCGGATTTTCAGTCCTTTCTCCTTGCCGGTGACGTTCATCTCGGGGATCATCGAGATTGCTTCCACTAGCATCCCGATATATATCCTTGTTGGTAAATCTATCGGTGGAAGATTGTAACTACACTCCCTTTTCTTTATCTCGTGTAAAAGACCCAATGAATCCTTCGTCTGGACGGATGGTTGGATAATGTCACCCCTTTCCAGAATCGATTCTCGTCTTTTCTTCCCTACTCTCTTCCGGCATTGGTCAAGAATGCAACAATAATTCAAATCAATATTTTTCTGCACGATGGCTTAATACAAGCAGCGGAAATAGGTTAATCGAGGAGCGCCACCTATCCCGCGCCCGACCTCGATCCGGGTCAGCAATATATGCTCCTTAACGGAATTGCTTGGGGGCTGCCACACCGGGGAAAACAACCAAAAAAATGTCTAGTAGGAAAGCTCGTTTCTACTAAGACGGTAGATATATAAAATTTTAATCACTTTTTAACTTCACTAATCTTTACATACAATCACATATGCTGCACGTGTCGATCATTTCTTTATCTCGCCTTTATCCATCTCCATTGTTTATCTCAGTTCATCAATTTATGTAAGCACAATTAATTTCAGTTCTTCCAAACACTTTCATTCAATTCGCGTGCGCATTGTTACTATAATCTGCGATCCTAATATTTCTTCCGCGTGCTGCCATCTATTATTCGTTATTTCAATCATTGGCCATATGGTTTACGTGTGCGGGTACGTAACACTCTGGAGCGAGTCTCTACGCAAGCAGTGACTCCAGACATCTCGATCACTGGACACGTGAGAGGGAACGGGATTGCGTGGAGTGGGGGAAGGCGACTGCAGTTATACCCTGTTTCCCCTTTATCTCTGGAGCAAGGCCACGCATAGCGGCAGAGGAAAGGGAGGGGGTTGAGTGGGCAGAACAGTGCACGCTGCTGGAAAGGCTAGTAGCTGCAGTCGCTTTCCTCCCCTTCAGGGAATACCGTTTCCTCTAACGTTCATTGGTGGAGCCGTCTCGCGTCACTACTTGCGCAGTTCGCCTCCTCCAGAGATACCTGGGATAGAGTGTATGAGCTGTTTGCAGCGGCGTACACTGCTTCGCTCCGCCCACTCGCTTTCTCCCCTCCTCTACCATTATGCGCAGCCTTGCTCAGGAGATTCCCTGGATAGAGTATATACTATTGACTCACAAGATAGAATAACATTATAGCACTTCTGATATGGAATGCCCCCAACCAACACACACGCCAATCTTGCTCCCCCTCCCCTCGGAATGATGAAGTTGGCGCTACTGATCCCGAAAACAAATTCTAACTTTTCAATCCAAGGACATTCTTGTTTTCAAGCTACTAGCGATTTGAACTGATAGCATTTATCAGAAACGTTATTGGCAGACAGGATGTTGACGCAAGGGAAGAAAAACGCCGTGGGCCGATACGGGCCAACACACGTTAAAAGTTTCTCGGAAATCACACTAAATCCAGAAACCACGTCGAAACATCAACTCTCAATTTCCACATCAAGGGGGTTTTCTCTCGTTGGCGGCCATTAAACGTTTACACCAATTGGTTGGAAATTAGGTCCGCAGTCCGTTCGGCCGACTGTTACGAATCTCTTTGGCATCTGCCGCGAAGCAAGTAGCAGAACGGAGCGGTATCCTTCCCCCCTTTTTATTTTTAATCGAGGTGGAAGGTGACGTCAGAAATGTTGGGAAATCAAGGTCGGTTCTTCTTAGCGGCTGAATCCCCAGACGTTCCACTTTCGGAGACATACAAAAGGAGGAACCGCTATTTTTAGCGGTACCCGAAAAGAAAAAAAAAGTGAACAATTCCTCACGTTTGACCTTGAACCAAATTTGTACGTTTTTTCAGATTGTGAAAAGCGTTCGGAAACAGCAGATAACTTGTGGTAAACAATTAAAACTCAACAATGCTTTAGCGACAACAATCGTAGGTAGCAACATTGTGTTCTAGTGCAGGGGTTCCCAAATTTTTCGTTTCGCAGCGCTCTTAAGATTTTTTCCAAGGCACCTAAGTCAAAATGTAGACCCATCTAAAACTTGCAAAGCTCAGTTACACCCTGTCCCACCTAACTGTGGAGCAAGGCAAAGCAAAGCATAGCGTCAGAGAAGCGAAGGAAATCGAGTGGGATTTACTTCAAAGAAAGTTCCGAAAGATCAGTTTTCCCCCTTACAACCATATATCAGGTCCACGTGGAGTCCATTAAATCCTCCCCTGAAACCTTTTCCACCAATAGTGTCCGTCCAAGAAATGACAGCTCTCGTCAACTCCACGTGGACTAAATGAGATGTTGCTAATTCAGTTTCTTTAGAGATTTTTGAACGCGAGGTTGCGATTTTTTATCTTTGCTAGGTTGGGTTATTGTACTGTGCAATTTTTTTAATACAATATAAAGACCATGGGAGTATAACGTCGCAGTGAATGAATGGGTGTCTAAACACTGCAGGCAAAAGTGACAACAGCGCTTTGCCGAAAAACAGGTGGTGGCTCGAAACCAGATACGCGTCCGGTCGGCTTCCTCTGGGGTTATGTCAAAGATGCCGAACTGGTGATACTTAGAGGACTTAGGGTATAACTGCAGTCGGTTTCCCCCACTCCACGCAATTCCGTTCCTCTTACGTGTTCATTGGTGGAGCCGTCTCGCGTCAATACTTGCGCAGAGACTTGTTTTCGTTCGCCTGCTCCACAGTTAGCTGGGACAGAGTATAGTGTGGTTAGTTTGCTTGCCTTGAGTTAAAAAAAATAACACACATTTAAATTTAAAAACATTTTAAATGTAAAAAGTACTAAATAAGCATATATTTTGAACAATCATATTATTGATTGAATTTGCCACGTGGAGACTAACACATAAGTGTCATGTCACTGAAAATGTTGGAACATCCCTGTAAGGCATCCATTGTGCCAAATTGGGAACCACTGTATCTAGTGCATGCATGTGAGCCTTCATTCTAATTGGTTTTCTTAAGAATAGGAAAACATATTTTTTAAACAAACTAAATTTTATGCAATACGTTACACTTCATGTAATATTTAATAGGGTCTCTCCGATGGCGTAGTGGTAACGTCGTCGCCTTATCATGAAAGGGTCTCAGTGGAGGCACAGTGGTTCGGATCCCATTTCGATCTGTTAAGTCCAGTCCCGATTATCCTTTCCGTGCATAAAGTGGACTTAAAAACAATTCAATTCATGTAATATTTATGTAATCGCTTGTTCTTAGTCTTGTTGAAATCCAGTGTACAGTTTCATCTATTACACACACACACACAGGGCCGGAATAAGACGAAATTGGGCCTGATGCTTTACTACGTAAACTGTTAACGAAAAATTGATAGCATTAACTTGAAATCCTCGCTAAGCAATAAACACAACAACGTTATAGTTACGTCACAGCGCAAATAATAATAGTAACTGTATAATAAGTAACGATGTGCTGTGTCTAGGCGTCCGAAATTGGGGCTTCAAATTTCATTCTAAGATTTAGTTTCAGGGTTAATATAGCAAAAGAAAACGGTTCAGCTCTCGGAAAATTCTCGTCTGTTTTCATCTGGGCCCTGTTTCAGGAATGGGCCTAATGCTGCAGCATCAATAGCACCCACCTTAATCCGGCCCTGCACACACACATAGGGTGTCATTATAATGGTATCCGCGACAACAGAAATTTAGAGAGGACATAAAAAAATGATTGATTGATTTAGTTTATTTTACTTCGCTTTTGTGCCACTTTTGGCTAATTTGCGAAGACGGGGATGAGTGATGACATGATGAATGGGCAGTCTCAAACACCCATGCCGGGATTCGAACCCGGGACCCCTAGAACATAAAACAACATCTTTTCGTAATATTTCTGTTGTTGGTGCGTCGTTTCAACTCTACGAACGTTCAAAAAGTCAGTTCTGCTGCCTGCATGCTTGCAACCAAACCTTGTATCGCATATGTGACGTTTCTTCCTGTCGTGAAATGGCGTGCGCCTGTGTTGCAAAGACACAATCTACGAAAAGTGACAAACTATCAACCGCATCTCTTATCGAGAAACAGCGTTCAGTGACCCATCTGAAAGTAAACCAACTGTACGAAAAACGATAGAAGAACAAATAACGTATCTAAAAGGAAGTGATGTAAATTGAGGCAGAATCGAAATATAGGAAATTGTAACCTGAAGCTTGTCCAAGGGCGGAAGCAGAAAATACTGTCCAAGGACAGTCTCTGATTATGTGGTTCAGTTATGTGACCTTAACTCTTGTACAGTGGGATCCATGAGTATTACTGTACAAATTGTCCATCACCATGTTCGTGCACTTTATTTGACCCAATAAGAGCTTCAAGAATTAAAAGATAACTCAAAACAAGTTGTTGACATCTTCTGCATCAGCATACATAATAATCCATCGCTTAAAAACACACCGGATGTAAGATAAAAATTAATTAAAATAGTCATGGACAATTTACACGGTAATACTCATGGATCCCACTGTACTAGTCAATATTTTATTTCGACCTTTCCTAATATTATACCAAATATATAAGGTTATCAGCACTTTTCTCTAGGTGCAGTCATTTTCTAATTATTTCTGTATAAAATGAATAATTTATAACGTGAAAAACTAAATATGCTGACCAAGGCAGTAATTTATTTTATTAAAAACATAAACTAACGTAACGTTTCAACCTTCTAGCAAGGTCTTCTTCAGACTCTGTATCAAGTACAAAAGTCACCAGATACAACAAGAAGGGTAATATATATACACAAACATTACTCCCTCCAGACTATTTAGAAAGTTGTTAGGAACTTTCTAGCAGATGACTTTCACTTTCCAACTTTACTTTCACCTAAAAGGCTAAACACAATTACTTCCATATAGAATGTGGTTGGATTTTTTTAATCTCACGCTCTTTTCCCTTCATTTTTCTTCCTTCTCCTCTCCTCTTTTTCTCTTGTCCTTTCCACTCTTTCCAACATCTTCTTCCATTCTTTGTTTAACTTCAGTCCCCCATTCCAGTTCATTGTGTCTTCTTCGCCTTTCTTCTCTATTTCCTTGGCTTCCTTCCATTTTCTCACTAGCATTCTCTTCTCCCTTCCTATTTGCTTAGCCTCATCCCACTCTATGTCATGTCCTGTTTCTCTCGTGTGTTTAAATATTGCATTTCTCTCTCTCTTAAGTCGTACATCATCCCTATGTTGTTTCAACCTGTCTTTCAGCCTTTTTTTCGTTTCTCCTATGTACACACTCTGACATTCTTTACATTTTACTTCGTAGATAATCCCTTCTTCTTCCTCTTCTCTGTTTTCCTTTTTCTTGTTAGCATTCCTCGCTATTCCTAAGATGCTTCTCCCTCCCTTCCTGTAAGTTTTAATTCCTGCTTTCCTAAGCACTTTGCATATCTTTTCTGTGGTCTTCCCCATACTCCTTATTCCAAACCTTCTCTCCTCTTTTTCTTTCTCTTCCAATTCTCCCCTGCCCGTTTTCTTACTTCTTCTGTTTATGCCCAGTCTATCCTGCTTCTCATAGCCATTCTTTTCCAGCTGTTTCCATAGGCTATTTATTTTGCCTTCTTTTTCACATTCTTTCATGCATATTTTCTTGATTCTGTCCTCCATATTCTTTATAAAATTTATTTTTGTCACCTCACTTACATCACTTCTTTTGTGGCAGAATACCCCTGCTGCACACTTCTTCTGATGCCAAGCGGTTTCAATTTATTGTCCTCTTTTCCTTTTCATCAATATATCTAGATAGCTTAACTTGTCTTCTTCTTCTATTTCAAGTTCCAATAATATCCCTCTTTCTTCATCTTGAATTTCTTTGGCAAAAATGTCAAGCTGCCTCTTCGTTCCCTTCCATATGCCGAAACAGTCGTCCACATATCTGCAAAACAGAATCATTTTGTCACCTCCCTTTTCTATCACTTTCTTTTCCCATTCATTCATAACCAATTCAGCCAATGCTGGGCTTAGACTGGAACCTATATTTAGTCCTTCACTCATTAACATTATTTTATCTCCCATTATACTGTAACCGTTATTCCAAATGGTTTCCAGCGCCTTCACTACCCTTTCACTATCCCATTCTCCTATAATTTCTTGTCCCATTCTCTTTTTAATAATGTCCAAAACGTGTCCCCTCTTGATGCTCGGAAACATACTTTTCACGTCTAAGCTAAACATTGTCGTCTTCATCTCATTTAACTTAAGTCCTTTTATGAGGTCTACTACTTGTTCACTGTTCTTAACTGCTCTGCTTTCTTGCTGTGTTACTAACACGTCAATAACTTTCTTTAATTTCTTTTCTAAGGGTTCCAAAATATTGTTTCTGCAGTTCATTACTGGTCTTAACTTTATCTTCTCTTTGTGTATCTTTGGAAAGCCTTTCAAACTTGGTAGTCTTCCTGTCTCCTTTATGCATTTCTTGAATCCACTCCTCCTACAGTCTTTTATGATTCTTTCTTTTATAGTTTGTTCTTCTTCTGTTCCACAAATCTCCTCATATCCATTTTCTTTTAGGTCTTCAAACTTCCTCTCGTACCATTCTCTTTCCATCACCACAATTGCTCCTCCTTTATCACCACATCATTTCTTGTTTTGATTTTCTTCATCCCTTCCCTTTCTTTTTGACTCAAATTATCTACTTTTCCTTGTTTTCCCATTTCTTTCTTCAGTATGGCTGCTGTTCTTCTTCTAATCTTGTCTCTTTCTGGTTCTTCTTTTATATGGAGCACTGCTTCTTCAAAGAGAATGGTACGAGAGGAAGTTTGAAGACCTAAAAGAAAATGGATATGAGGAGATTTGTGGAACAGAAGAAGAACAAACTATAAAAGAAAGAATCATAAAAGACTGTAGGAGGAGTGGATTCAAGAAATGCATAAAGGAGACAGGAAGACTACCAAGTTTGAAAGGCTTTCCAAAGATACACAAAGAGAAGATAAAGTTAAGACCAGTAATGAACTGCAGAAACAATATTTTGGAACCCTTAGAAAAGAAATTAAAGAAAGTTATTGACGTGTTAGTAACACAGCAAGAAAGCAGAGCAGTTAAGAACAGTGAACAAGTAGTAGACCTCATAAAAGGACTTAAGTTAAATGAGATGAAGACGACAATGTTTAGCTTAGACGTGAAAAGTATGTTTCCGAGCATCAAGAGGGGACACGTTTTGGACATTATTAAAAAGAGAATGGGACAAGAAATTATAGGAGAATGGGATAGTGAAAGGGTAGTGAAGGCGCTGGAAACCATTTGGAATAACGGTTACAGTATAATGGGAGATAAAATAATGTTAATGAGTGAAGGACTAAATATAGGTTCCAGTCTAAGCCCAGCATTGGCTGAATTGGTTATGAATGAATGGGAAAAGAAAGTGATAGAAAAGGGAGGTGACAAAATGATTCTGTTTTGCAGATATGTGGACGACTGTTTCGGCATATGGAAGGGAACGAAGAGGCAGCTTGACATTTTTGCCAAAGAAATTCAAGATGAAGAAAGAGGGATATTATTGGAACTTGAAATAGAAGAAGAAGACAAGTTAAGCTATCTAGATATATTGATGAAAAGGAAAAGAGGACAATAAATTGAAACCGCTTGGCATCAGAAGAAGTGTGCAGCAGGGGTATTCTGCCACAAAAGAAGTGATGTAAGTGAGGTGACAAAAATAAATTTTATAAAGAATATGGAGGACAGAATCAAGAAAATATGCATGAAAGAATGTGAAAAAGAAGGCAAAATAAATAGCCTATGGAAACAGCTGGAAAAGAATGGCTATGAGAAGCAGGATAGACTGGGCATAAACAGAAGAAGTAAGAAAACGGGCAGGGGAGAATTGGAAGAGAAAGAAAAAGAGGAGAGAAGGTTTGGAATAAGGAGTATGGGGAAGACCACAGAAAAGATATGCAAAGTGCTTAGGAAAGCAGGAATTAAAACTTACAGGAAGGGAGGGAGAAGCATCTTAGGAATAGCGAGGAATGCTAACAAGAAAAAGGAAAACAGAGAAGAGGAAGAAGAAGGGATTATCTACGAAGTAAAATGTAAAGAATGTCAGAGTGTGTACATAGGAGAAACGAAAAAAAGGCTGAAAGACAGGTTGAAACAACATAGGGATGATGTACGACTTAAGAGAGAGAGAAATGCAATATTTAAACACACGAGAGAAACAGGACATGACATAGAGTGGGATGAGGCTAAGCAAATAGGAAGGGAGAAGAGAATGCTAGTGAGAAAATGGAAGGAAGCCAAGGAAATAGAGAAGAAAGGCGAAGAAGACACAATGAACTGGAATGGGGGACTGAAGTTAAACAAAGAATGGAAGAAGATGTTGGAAAGAGTGGAAAGGACAAGAGAAAAAGAGGAGAGGAGAAGGAAGAAAAATGAAGGGAAAAGAGCGTGAGATTAAAAAAATCCAACCACATTCTATATGGAAGTAATTGTGTTTAGCCTTTTAGGTGAAAGTAAAGTTGGAAAGTGAAAGTCATCTGCTAGAAAGTTCCTAACAACTTTCTAAATAGTCTGGAGGGAGTAATGTTTGTGTATATATATTACCCTTCTTGTTGTATCTGGTGACTTTTGTACTTGATACAGAGTCTGAAGAAGACCTTGCTAGAAGGTTGAAACGTTACGTTAGTTTATGTTTTTAATAAAATAAATTACTGCCTTGGTCAGCATATTTAGTTTTTCATAATCATGGAAACAAGGCTTAATGGAGTTATAATTTATAACGTATTTTCTTTTCTTATAGAGACAATTATGAAAAAAAATTCAAATATAATATATTGGAAATTATATATAATAGTAATAATAGTAATCTTAACCTACAGTGTAAAAATTGGCCTGTTCCCGTTGCAAATAAAAATGAAATTCTGATTAGGTTTTCCTGCAAGGAAATGCGAAAGTGTGTAAACTCCAAAGGAACTTACGACAGGACCACGATTCGCCAACAACTGGTACTTACCTAGAAAAAAAGAGAGAGAATTACTAACAAAGTAATTCCAAGTTTACAATTTATACACACACAAAAAATAACCTCTATTGTAGAATACGTTAAAATTCAATTTCGAAAGTCGTTACGATTATTACAAACAGTGCCGGATCTACAAATCTTAGCCCCCCCCGCAACATATCACCAAAAGCCCCCTCCCCCCTCTACCTACCTACCTTCACACACACACATACATGTAGCCTATATACTGGGTGAGTCTTTTAAAAGAGGCCCCGTGGAAAATGCGCTCCTTGCATGTAGGCAACCTTGGTACACCGAAGAGAAGAGCGGGTTAGAGAACAGTCCGGGATATGTCATGTCATGTCGTCGAATATGCTTGGCACCGATAACCTGGACTGTTCTCTAACCCGCTCTTCTCTTCGGTGTACCAAGGTTGCCTACATGCAAGGAGCGCATTTTCCACGGGGCCTCTTTTAAGACTCACCCAGTATAATTACACATAGACATGTGTGTGTGTTATTCTTGATTTCATGTTAACAAAGTCACATACAAGGGCCTACAGGGTGATTCAAAAGTCCCTTAACACCCCCTACAAAAAAGTAAAGGATTTAGGCTGGGTAAATTTGGTCATGATAGAAACAGGTTAGGCTTAGATACCCAGGGTGGGTGATTCAAGATTGGAATTTTTCTGGCTCACCCAGCCTTAAATCAAATGGTGCTGATCACATCACCTCCAAGATGGCCGACTTCGAAAATATGTGGGGTCCTACCCCCACATACCCTAAATGTGCCTTCATGGCACGGTGCTATATGCACTGGGACTTTACATTTACCTGTATATATTGTATTCGTTTATGTACCCCTGAGTAACTACGTTTATTTTTTTACATACGCGAACCCTCTGCTATGTAAATGGTTGAGGGTCCCCTAAATGTTTACTTGTCTCCGCTCCCCCCAACCCCGCAGTGAAGGGTTTTGCAGCTTGTAGATCCGACACTGATTACAAATACGATCATATGATATACGATTATTATAAATATATTTTTAATTTTCTCATAAGAATGTATCACTAAAGAAAGGTATTTGAAAAAAATCACCTAAATATGCACGAGATCCAATGTATACAGTCTGCATACAGACAGGCTGTTTCCTGTTTAAAATATTTCACGTGAATTAAAGAAAAAAATCATTTTCCTTCAAACCTAAATTTTTACGTTCCTCAATCTATGTTATGAAACATTTAATATTGGTTGCTCACAATAAATAACATATCAACTTCATTTTTAACTTAACATTTGAGATATACAAATTTGATTGGCTACGTCGCCAGAGGTTCCGGGATCGAATTCCGGCCTTGGCATGGGTGTTCTTTGTAAGTGTCCATCAGTTTCATCATATCATCATTCATCCTTTGCGATTACGCAAAAGTGGTAGGGCAAAGCAAAATAGAGCAAATCAATCCCATAAACTTATCACAACTGGAGTTTGTTTAAAAAAAGAAAAGAGACCCTTAAAAGGTAGAAACAAGACTCCAATAAAAGTATTTCTACCACATATCCAGTAGCGTATCCAAGGGGGGGGGGGTTCGTATATGTCATAACCCCTCCATTAGCCCAGTATTAATAAAAACGGAACGTCTAAGGCAAGAAAAGATGTCAATATGAGGCCTGGCTTTAGAGCCCTATTTAGAAAATTCTTGGCACGCCCCTGTCCATATCATTATACCCCATGGATCCTTTCATACAACTCATAATGGAGTCTTTATACACATTAATGCACACATGAATAACCCAAATTACCCGTTTCTGATCCAAAATATTAATTTAACCTTCATTGTAATGCGACAATGCATATAACATGAATCTCTCCGCTAGATGGCTCTGGCAGCAAGGCGATAGCGCATGCATCGAAAATGCTTTCTTCCCCGTCCCTCGGCAATACACAGGCACGCCTGCCCTTCGAGATAGGAAACATTAAAAAAAAAAACGACGCGATATCGTGCTTGTTAGTGGCTTGTTAAAAAATTTATGCCCTTTTTAACGCCGCCGAGCATCTGATTGCGCGTCACGTGACGGTCTTCGCTGCGGCCCAATCTCATTAACGGCAGGGCGCATGCGCAGAACGGTGTTTTGTGCTGTGACAGCTATTACCCACACCGCTAGGTTAGGTTTTGATTAAGACAGCGAATTTAATTATGGGAGTTCGCTTCAGGTACTAAGCAGATAGTGTCTTACGTTGCAGTCCATTCTGGAACTGCAAAAGCTAGGAAGATGAACTTTAGTGGCCCGAAAGATATCGTATTGTTTAAACAAGGTAATTTAAATCGTAGAAGTGACTGATTTTTCGGATTATAAGTTGTTTTTTCTCAGACTGGTGCCGAGACGACACAAGCCTTGGTCTCGTCCAGAACATTCGTCGGTCTCCGTGCCGGAGTGGTTATCAGAACCAGGGGTTCCGGGTTCGAATACCGGCCTAGTCATGGGTGTTCTTTGCGAGTGTTCCTTCATCAATTTAATCGCATCATCACTCATCCTCATCGTCGCGATTAGCCAGAGGTGGCAGAAACGCCTACTAACAAAAATCAAATGAAAATCGTCTAGTACATTCGATATGACGATGATTTGATAAACTACTAAGCTTTGTTTATTTGGTGTTTTAAGTCCACTTTATGCACAGTAAGGCTAATCGGGACTGGACCTACAGTTTAAAGTGGAATCCGAACACAAGGCGAGGACGCTACCACTGCGCCATCGGGGAGAACGATAAACTATTAAGTGAGAGACTTGAAAAACTTTTCCTAGACCAAAATTAATTTACTACGGTAACGGTACTACGTGCGATTTCTTTACCAATTCCAAACGATATGCCTAATTATTTATAATAAGTCATTCATTCCTCCCAGGTGGCGTAGTAGTAACGTCGTCGCCATGTAATCAAGTGGTCCGGGTTCGGTACCAGGTTGAGGCATATAGTGGATCGGATCTCACTTTAAACTGTAGGTCCAGTCCCGATTAACCTTTCTGCGCATAAGTGGGCTTAAAAACACTTAAAAACAAACTCATGTGTTGAGGCGGGCTCGGTGGATGAGCGAGTTAAGTGGGATTTTAATCACCACTGGCGTTCACGGGTTCGACTCCCGGTGTGGATATGATGCCTTTGCAAGACAAAAGTGGCAGAAAAGCGACGTAAAATAACAAAGATCCAGATTTCATCTGTTCATCTTACATTCTCAACGTCACGATGAATACAAGAGCGAAAAAATCGACGTAAAAATAATAAAATCAATTAGTAAATAGAGGCAGTCTCCCCGTGTACTCGACGGTAAAAATCGTCAACATTCGCCGAACTCCGCGGCGGAGTGGTTAGCACAGCGCGCAACGACGCCAGGGGTTCAAGATTCGAATCCCGGTGTTCTTTGCGAGCGTTCCTTCATCAATTTCATCATAACATCACTCATTATCGCCGCAATGAGCCAAAAGTTGGCAGAAAAGCGACGCTATATAACTCAATTCAAATAAAATAAAATAAATCGCCGAACTAAACACAAACCCACTTTCAATGAACCATTACATTTTCCTTCAGGACAACACTGAAGCCACCAGCATCCTGTGGGAAGACTTTGCCCCTGGATCTAATTATGACGGAAGATTAGATTTTGACCCGGGCTCTCCTTGCATCACCCATTTATTTCTCGTAAGGTCTGCGTTGCATCTCAGGTTCGAGAACGAAACGCTTCCTCGTCCACTTCGGCACACTTCGGCAAATTTCGTTCTGTAGGACCGATCGCGGAAACTATTTCTGCGTCGTGAGACTCAGGTGGGCCGACAAACCTATTTATAGCTGAAGCGGCCCAGCACTTTGAAGAGAGTTACGTTTCACTGAAGTTTTTGCAATGCTCTTTATCTTAACCTTTTTCTTTTCCATCTTCCTCTGACACGGAGGAGATGATACACGGTCGGTTTTCGGGATTGTGCCGAGACGAGATAAACGAGACGAGTACGAGACCGACGACGAGGCAAGACTTGCTGCTTTCGACTCTTGTTCTCGATCGAAACGTTGACTATAATCTTCGTCAAAGTTCGTTTGAAGTCCTGGTATATGCACTGATAGACTAATCGGGAACGGACCTACACTGGGATCTGAACCACAACGTGCATTCATCTAGGCTCGTATCTAGAACTATATTTCGGGAGGGCTCCGAATAATAAATATTATAATTAATATGAACTACTTTAGTTGATAAATTGAAATATCTTAGAAACGAAGCATTATAGAAAGCAATGTTTCAAATTCATGTCCAGATATTATTAGAATAATTAAATCAAGAAGACTTAGGTGGGCAGGCCACGTGGCACGAATGGGAGAGGAAAGAGGAGTTTACAGGATTCTTGTTGGGAAACCTGATGGTAAGAGACCTGTAGGAAGGCCAAGACGAAGATGGAGGGACAACGTTGAGATGGACCTTAAGGGAAATCGGTAGGGATGGAAAAGAGTACATAGATCTTGCTCAAGATAGGGACAGATGGAAGGCCTGTATTGCTGCAGCCATAAACCTTCGGGTTTAAGAAGGCTAGAGCGTTAGTTAGTTTAATGTTTCAAATAAAAGTTAATTTATTTAAGGGGTAAAGAGATTGCCATTATGTATATTTTAGTAGGCGGCAATTTTCAAGGTTATTTGATGGCAACAGTTTTTTAAAATGGAAACCATTATTTTGATTAATATTTTTATATTTCTTACAAAAATAAACAACTTTTGTATATTTTTTCATTCATCTCGTAGTTTCACAGACATCTGACAAGGCAAAACTGGTAACAGAACTTCATACTATTTCATAAGCATCGCAATGTTTATTTTCGAAAACGACTCTCGTGTTTCAAATACTAAAGTGACAAGTTTACCACGGTACTAAGGGCACAGTGTCTTCCGAATACTAAGGAATGACGTAACACGGAGGACTGACGCTTTTATCTGGATGTCAAAGGAAAGCAGAAGGTTGTTCTCCCCCTCCCCCGCTACAAAACGAACCGAAAAGACTTAAGACAACAATGAAGAGATAATCACAGTCTCCTTCAGAGAGCGGACGGACATTAAGCGGGAACAATGGGGCGGAGGAATTACAAAATCCACACGATTCTGTACACTGTCAACCCTATTTCATGTCTCCCTTGTTGTTCTTGGCAAGGCGCTTCGCCGCCTGCTTTAACAGAGCCGAAGAGATTGCGGGGGCCCGCCGGGAAACGCAATGTCAACGGTTACGGGAGCAGAAGCCTATATTGTTCAGCCAAGGAGCCGTTCGTCTCCATTAGGAGCAGGAAGGCCAGGATCATTATGCATCATGTAGCTCTTCTAGGAGGAATAATAAAGGGGCTTTTTGGAGGCCAACTCAAGAGATAAATCAGCTGAAGACGTGAATTTACGCCAACAATTGTATTCGAAAACATCATCAATCTGATATGTACTGCTTCGCTCCCCCCACTCGCTTCCTCCCCTTCCCAATATGCGCGGCCTTGCTCCAGACATTCCCGCAATAGAGTATAGCCCAATCTTCTGCCAGCCAAAATAGCTTATACTCTGTCTCTGGAATGTGTGGAGCAAGGCAGCGCATAACAGAAGACAAGGGGAGGAAGCGAGTGGGTGCAGCAAAGCAGTGCGCGCTGCTGCAAACTGTTGGTAGCTGGGGCCGCGTTTCCCCTCTTTCCCAGATTTGTTTTCGTTCGATTGCTCCAGATATTCCCAGAGAGCTCGACCAATGAACGCGTGAGAGGAATTGCATGGAGGGGGCAACGCGGCTGCAGCAGAGCGTACTGCCTTGCTCCGTCCTCTCACTTTCTCTCATACTATACCGTTATGTGCTGCTTTTGACCCACAGTATAGGAATAAAGGAGGGAGTATAGGATTGATAGAATGAAAAAATAAAGAGTGACTATCAATGATACAGCATTGTACAATTTTTGAAAATACAAGAACTTAGAAAACTTTAATGAGAAAAGCTAACATTAGGTTAAAATTAGCTGTGATAATACAATAATTTTAAACGATAAGGGAAATGTGATGATTGCTCTCAAATCAAAAATATTTAAAAGATAATTATTTCTTTTATTTTGGGGGATAAATTTCGCCCACGAAATAAGTGGAAAAATGTCACTTCAAAAAGAGCTTGAATCTAATACATGACACCGATATCTTCAAATTTCCCTCCAATTTCGATATTTTTTAAAAAAATCCCTTTTCCACCTGAAATTTTATCTGAATTTCCCTTCGACGAGGGAATTTCTCCGCGTGGCAACACTGTCCTGGATCACAAGAACGCCCCAGCAGTGAACGAGAGACCAAAATTTTCTGACATCGCAAGGGGAACTTCCAATAGGACCATCCCACGCACGCCAACCCACGTCGATCACGACGGGCCGGTTTTTTTGCTGTAACCAATAGAAATAACACATCAATGCCCCCCTCGTCTCCCTCACACATTGTAGGAAATAGCTTTGTTCGAGGCGACCCGTTTCCTCGGCACCATTCCAGATGCAAGAATAGACGATAACTCCGATCTGAACACGGGGATTCTTTTACGCCAGCCTCCAAGGACAACACACGCTTCACAATGGAAGCGTTCTTTCCACCAGAGACCGGGCGGCCTCTCGCTATCGCGGTAGGGATATTGAGGAATGACTCAGCCCCAAAGACCTGTCTATTAACTTCGGATTCCTGGGATATTATTAGAGCCGGAACGCGGACACGAACCGCGTGTAAATATAAAGAACGGCGTTTTTTTCAAACGTTCACCGCCGTTCCTGATAGCAGGAACAGCCAATTCGTGGGTGGTGAAAGCCGGTGTGGGTGCGACAGGTGATCTAAATGGAAGCCTAAGATGTGTAAAGGTCAGAGTTTCCCATACTCTTATGACGAATCAACCTATGACCTCCACGTAAGTTGATCTTTGAGTGTTACTTTTCTCTTCATAAACTTTAATCTTCTCGTATAATATCAAAGAACAAAGTTAAAATATACGAAACCGAATATAATTTTGCCCGTAGTATTACATGGATGTGAAACTTGGTCACTAACATTAAAAGAGAAACATAAATTAAAAGCATTTGAAAATAAGATCCTTAGAAAAATATTTGGACCTAAAAGGGATGAGGAGACAGGTGAGTGGAGAAGGTTACTTAATTTAGAACTGTACAATAGGTATTCATGTCCAGATATTATCAGAATAATTAAATCAAGAAGACTTAGGTGGACAGGCCATGGAGAAGAAAGATGAGTGAACAGGATTCTTGTTGGGATGCCTGATGCTAAGAGACCTGTAGAAAGACCAAGACGAAGATGGAGGGATAACGGTGAGATGGATCTAAAGGAATTCTGTAAGGATGGAAAAGATTGGACTGATCTTGCCCACGATAGGAACAGATGGAAAGTTTGTATTGCTGCAGCCATAAATCTTCGGGTTCAAGAATGCTAGAGTGTTAGTTAGTTTGAGTTTCAAGTCCACTGTGTGCACAGAAAGAATTAATCGTAATTTGACCTACAGTTTAAAGTGGAATCCGAAAAACTATGGACCTCCATTGGGTATCGAACCAGAGCGCACTTGATTACAAGGCGACGACGTCACCATACTGTATTGGAGAAGCACATACGAAATAGAATTAACAAATCGCAGAATGTAGTGTCGACCTTCGTGGTTTAGTAGTTAACACAGCGCGCTACGACGACAGGGGTCCCGGTAGGAATCCCGGCCTGGACATGTGTGTTCTTTGTGAGTATTAAGTAAAATAAACCAAATCAATCATCTTAGAATGTAGCGAAGACGACAAACCCTCCCATGATGAATATAATTATATATGATTTATTTCAACATTTTGAAACTACATCGTGCATTTATACGTGGTATACAGTATAATACGCAAGATTTCTTATTCAAATACTAATTCAATAACCATAAATGGAAATAAAAGTTCTGGAATGTAACTACGTGTTTTTGTTAGTTATTTTTTAAAGGTCTGAAATATAAGAATGTTTAATTATAAAGCACTGGATCTCATTTCTATGAGACATTTCCTCAATTTGCTTCCTTCTCTCGTTTGATGACGTCACCGCGTTTCTGTCTCCTGTCCGGACGATGCCGTACCAAACCACTCATGCCCCACTGCTGATTCGAACTTATGACAGCTATCGTGACCGCTACACTGCGAAGCGAGACAGAATTTCCTGGCAGACACGAGAGGAGAGTGCTGGAACAGAGTAATTAATATTCTGAAACTTTGCAGGGCGTTATCATTTTTTTTAAAGGTTTCGCCTAAAAATTTAATCAAGCGAATAATTAATTTGACAAGCTGACACTTCCAGCTACAAGGCTTGGAGACGTAACACCTCTCGGTTCCTCGCAAGCAGACAAAGCCAAGAAAAGGAAGTGATGTGAAGTGCTCACGAAACGAGGAGTGAATTAGTTTTCATCTTAGAAACTGGATCCCAACAGAAGTGACAATCGTGTAATTGTATTCACGAGAGAACTGTTTGTCTGTTTTCTCCAATTTCCGAGCCTTGAGAAGACGAAGCACAATGTACTCGAGAAGCTAGGATAAAATGTACTGTGGAAGGTTGGGCTTATCTTGTAGGCAGAAAATGAACTTCTCAAAGGTCAAAGAAGAAGGTTTCACGACGACAAATTATTGGCTTAAGGAGTTTTTATTCATGGTTCGCGAATCTTTTCAACTGCCTGCTCACCTTGAAATCAAAGACAAAACAATAGCTTCAATTCGTCTTTGTGTTGTTAGGCTAATCAGGACTGGAATTACGACCATCGGGGAGGTTCTTTCAAGTCAACGGTTTCTAGCTTCTATTCCAGGTGGAGACACACACACACACACTCAATTATACAAGGATAAAGAGAGAAGAATGGACATGAGTGCAGAGAAAGAAGTAGAAACAGAATGAGGGAAATTGATACAAAAGTACAGTATAGAAAGCAGAGAAATAATGAAAAATAGAAATAAAGAAACGGATATATAGACAAAGAGATGAAGGGATGAAGGAAGATAGAAACAGAACAGGAAGAACAGAGAATCAGAGGAAGAAAGACCAAGAGAAATGAAGAATGGCAGAAATTGGCACAAAGGTAGAGAGAAGCAGAGGAATAAAGAACAAATGGATATATAGAGAATGTAGCAAACAGAAGCACAGGATGAAATAATAGGAGGAGGAAAGAAAGCATTCGATAAATTGATAGAAAGTTGGTTAATTGATTTGATAAATTTTATTCCGCTTTCCTGCCACTTTTTGGTTAATTGCGAAGATCAGGATGAATGGTGATAAGATGAAACTGATGAAGGGACAACCACAAACACAAATCACCGCAGAAGATTATTCTTGCTGTGAGTCCAGACGTCAGGGCCTCATTGGGCTGCACAATGCAGTCCAGGATGTACTACGTGGAAGTGAGGTAACAACTAGGTGCATTCCGAAAGGGTCACCCCTCACACTCCTAAATTGATATGAATGTATAGAGCAACAGAGGAAGATTCGGAGAGCAAGGGAGATAGAGAGAGAGAGAGAGAGAGAGAGAGAGAGAGAGAGAGAGCAAGGGAGATAGAGAGAGAGAGATAGAGAGAGCAAGGGAGATAGAGAGAGAGAGAGAGAGCAACGGAGATAGATAGAGAGAGAGAGAGATAGTGTGAGCAAGGCAGAGAGAGAGAGAGAGAGAGAGAGAGAAAGAGCGCAAGGGAGAAAGAGATAGAGAGAGAGCAAGGGAGATAGATAGAGAGAGAAAGAGCAAGGGAGATAGAGAGGGAGAGAGAGCAAGGGAGATAGAGAGAGATAGAGCAAGAGAGATAGAGAGAGAGCAAGGGAGATAGATAGAGAGAGAGAGAGCAAGGGAGATAGAGAGAGAGGGCAAGGGAGATAGAGAGAGAGCGAGAGCAAGGCAGAGAGAGAGAGATAGAGGGAGCAAGACAGAGATAGAGATAGAGGGAGAGTGTTGGAGAAAGATAGAGAGAGATAGAGATAGCAAGGTAGAGAGAGAGATAGAGAGAAAATAATCAATGGGGATAGATAGAGAGAGAGAGAGAGAGAGAGAGAGCAAGGCAGAGAGAGAGATAGAGGGAGCAAGGCAGAGAGAGAGATAGAGGGAGAGTGTTGGAGAAAGATAGATAGATAGAGAGAGAAAGAGGAAGGGAGATAGAGAGAGAGAGAGAGCAAGGCAGAGAGAGAGAGAGAGAGAGAGCAAGGCAGAGAGAGAGAGAGAGAGAGATAGAGGGAGCAAGGCAGAGAGAGAGATAGAGGGAGAGTGTTGGAGAAAGATAGAGAGAGATAGAGAGAGCAAGGCAGAGAGAGAGCAAGGAAGATAGAGAGAGAGAGCAAGGGAGATAGAGAGAGAGAACAAGGCAGAGAGAACAAGGCAGAGAGAGAGAGAGAGAGATAAAGGGAGAATGTTGGAGAAAGATATAGAGAGCAAGGCAGAGAGAGAGCAAGGGAGATAGAGAGAGCAAGGCAGAGAGAGAGCAAGGGAGATAGAGAGAGAGAGAGAGAGAAAGAGCAAGGGAGATAGAGAGAGATAGAGAAAAAGAGCAAGGAAGATAGAGAGAGATAGAGAGAAAGAGCAAGGGAGATAGAGGGAGAGAGAGCAAGGCAGATAGGGAGAGAGAGAGCAAGGCAGATACATAGAGAGAGAGAGCAAGGCAGATAGAGAGAGCAAGGCAGATAGAGAGAGGAAGGCAGATAGAGAGAGGGGAACACACAAACACACAGAGAGAGATGAGAAGAGACAGGGGAAGGCAGAGAGAGATAGAGACAGAGAAAATATAAAAGTGAGAGAGAGAGAGAGA
Source organism: Lepisma saccharinum (assembly GCF_977018435.1). Taxonomy (NCBI): domain Eukaryota; kingdom Metazoa; phylum Arthropoda; class Insecta; order Zygentoma; family Lepismatidae; genus Lepisma; species Lepisma saccharinum. The sequence continues at coordinate 21,640,064 of NC_139244.1, read as the reverse complement.
GAGAGATAATATTAGTAGCTACGACATACGAAGCAGACAACACAAATGAAATTATCTGATAGAACCTTCGTCTCTACCAGTTTCAGAGACATCGACAGATGAGCTTCTCAAAAATCCCAAGCAGATCGGTACTCTAGTTTGCTTACCATTCCCAAAGAGGAAAGCGTCTTTGTACAGCATCCTTAACAAGAAGAAACTGTTTACATGCTGGTCTGCTGGCTCCCGCTGTTTCAATCCTCCTTCCATGGCCTCGAAACTCTGGAGTCCCATCATTTGAGGCTTCCCTCTAAGAACATTGTTTCTGAAACCCTCCAAGTTCCACGTGGATGGCACACACAAAAAAATATTGTAATTTATTGCAGCCTCAGTTGCACGGTAACCTCTATTTTGCTTTTATGCTCATCCCACTGTTTACCATCTACCACAAGGATGCGGAAATTTAGCTTGGGTGATGATGGATGTATCCCACTTTCAGTGAAAGGCCTAAAATTTTCGTAAAGAGGGATTTTTTACAGTAATGCATTCTTTATATCAGTAGTCAGCCCTATATTTTGCAATCTTTTCCTAAATTTGGCGGCTTTTTTGACGGCACACTCTGGAGCTTGAATTGTCAAACAAGTTATTTAAATCATTATTATTTATTCCCTGAAATTTCTCAATAGAAAATAAGATAATTGTGCCTGGGTGTACATACATCCCTACTCTCCTTTAGAACACGCTCATTTATAGTAGTAATTTATCACTACATTAATATTAGTTTATTTTCTCTGTTTCTCGATATTTTTATCTTTTTCTGTCTTGCTATTGTTTCTTAGTCTCTATCTCTTTTTGCTTCATTTCTTCGCATCACTCCTGCTCTCCTCTTTATTGCTCTTTCTCTTTGTATTTTTTTACTGCCTCCATTTTTCTTGTTTTATTTCTTACTTACTCCGATTCCTTTTTCTTTCCTATCTCCTTTTCCTTTCTTCGCTTATACTTTATTCTTTTCCTAAGTTTTTCTTGTTCTTTCTGATTTTTCACCTCTCCATATCGCATCTCCCTCCCTATATCTCTCTCTCCAACCTTACAATGAATGATTCTGAAACTTTTCGAGGCAAGTCTACAGCCCATCCTCGCTCCCCCAGTGGCGACGCCCCTGCTCCTTCGATAAATTACCTGCAGCTAACAATAGTGTTGATTGGAATACCTCCACCGAGCATTCTCCCTCTCTTTGATGGGCTTAATTATAGAACCCAAGGCGCGTAGGCGGAATGTCGGGCAGGTCATGGTGCAGGGACTTCCTGGATCAGTACTTTGACAAAGTAAGGCGCCACGTGGACGGGGGAGTAATGGGCAATTGAGGCTTACGTAGCTTCGCCTTATTGGCTGAAGTCCAGTGAACGGGAGTATAGCTGAGTCAAGACGTGAACCTCGCTGAGTGAACAGCACGTACAGTGTAATACGAGTAGACAGAAATATAATTGGAACTGGGAATAACAAACTCTCCGTACCAATGGGCGTCGCAGGGGATTGGGGTGTTTGAATGGGCCAGATGGTACGCTTTCCTTCCTGGAAATTGGCATCGTTGACTTCAAATTAGAAAAAACTGACTATTTTAATGAAGAGGTTTTCTCTGGGTATCAACCAGCTGATTTCCGGATAGGATTCCGAGAGCTAACGTCACTCTCATCTTCAGGGATTGAAGTCTTGCCTTGAATCCTCATGTTGAAGATAAGAGTGGCGTTAGCTCTCAAAAGGTTCAATTGACTTCAATCCCTGAAGAGATGGACGTTAGCTCTCAAAATCTAAAATTGACTTCAATCCCTGTAGATGAGAGTGACGTTAGCTCTCAAAAGCTTCAATTGACTTCAATCTCCGAAGATGAGTGACGTTAGTTCTCAAAAGCTTCAATTAACTTCAACCCCTGAAGATGAGAGTGACGTTAGCTCTCAAAAGCTTCAATTGACTTCAACCCCTGAAGATGAGAGTGACGTTGGCTCTCAAAAGCTTCAATTGACTTCAACCCCTGAAGATGAGAATGACGTTAGCTCTCAAAAAGCTTCAATTGACTTCAAACCCTGAAGATGAGAGTGACGTTAGTTATCGAAAGCTTCAATTGACTTCAATCCCTGTAGATGAGAGTGACGTTAGCTCTCAAAAGCTTCAATTGACTTCAATCTCCGAAGATGAGTGACGTTAGTTCTCAAAAGCTTCAATTAACTTCAACCCCTGAAGATGAGAGTGACGTTAGCTCTCAAAAGCTTCAATTGACTTCAACCCCTGAAGATGAGAGTGACGTTGGCTCTCAAAAGCTTCAATTGACTTCAACCCCTGAAGATGAGAATGACGTTAGCTCTCAAAAAGCTTCAATTGACTTCAAACCCTGAAGATGAGAGTGACGTTAGTTATCGAAAGTTTCAATTGACTTCAAACCCTGTAGATGAGAGTGACGTTAGCTCTCAAAAAGCTTCAATTGACTTCAAACCCTGAAGATGAGAGTGACGTTAGTTATCGAAAGTTTCAATTGACTTCAAACCCTGAAGATGTGACGTTAGTTTTCAAAAGCTTCAATTGACTTCAACCCCTGGAGATGAGAGTGACGTTAGTTCTCAAAAAGCTTCAATTGACTTCAACCCCTGAAGATGAGAGTGACGTTGGCTCTCAAAAAGCTTCAATTGACTTTAATCCCTGAAGATGAGAGTGACGTTAGCTCTGAAAAGCTTCAATTGACTTCAATCTCTGAAGATGAGTGACGTTAGTTCTCAAAAGCTTCAATTGACTTCAACCCCTGAAGATGAGAGTGACGTTAGTTTTCAAAAGCTTCAATTGACTTCAACCCCTGAAGAAGAGAGTGACGTTAGTTCTCAAAAGCTTCAATTGACTTCAACCCCTGAAGATGAGAGTGACGTTAGCTCTCAAAAAGCTTCAATTGACTTCAAACCCTGAAGATGAGAGTGACGTTAGTTATCGAAAGTTTCAATTGACTTCAAACCCTGAAGATGAGAGTGACGTTAGTTTTCAAAACCTTCAATTGACTTCAACCCCTTGAGATGAGAGTGACATTAGCTCTCAAAAAGCTTCAATTGACTTCAAACCCTGAAGATGAGAGTGACGTTAGCTCTCAAAAAGCTTCAATTGACTTCAATCCCTGAAGATGAGATTGACGTTGGGTCTCAAAAGCTTCAATTGACTTCAACCACTGAAGATGAGAGTGACGTTGGCTCTCAAAAAGCTTCAATTGACTTCAATCCCTGAAGATGAGAGTGACGTTGACTCTCAAAAGCTTCAATTGACTTCCATCCCTGTAGATGAGAGTGACGTTAGCTCTCAAAAAGCTTCAATTGACTTCAAACCCTGAAGATGAGAGTGACGTTAGTTCTCAAAAGCTTCAATTGACTTTAACCCCTGAAGATGAGAGTGACGTTGGCTCTCAAAAAGCTTCAATTGACTTCAAACCCTGAAGATGAGAGTGACGTTAGTTCTCAAAAGCTTCAATTGACTTCAATCCCTGTAGATGAGAGTGACGTTAGTTCTCAAAACGCTTCAATTGACTTCAATCTCTGAAGATGAGAGTGACATTAGCTCTGGAAAGCCTATCCGGAAATCACCTGGCTGATATCAACGCCAGGAAAACTTCAAGAAATATTTGGCTATTTTCATGTCGGTAGAAGACAAAGTTTAGTTGATTACACAGCATGTGTAGTATTCTAATGGAATAACGAAAGCAAAAAGTCGAAAACTTTAGTGGAAACTTTTAAAATTTTCCAAATTAATCCAAAGATTGATTAATTCCATGAATGTTTAAAAATCAGCAACGGTGTATTTTTATTTGAGAAGTCGCACGACGTAATATTTATGGTTAAAATTTCCCCCCTAACAGTCGAAGATTATTGGTGAACGAGGGAGGTGTGTATACTCTGTCCCGGGAATCTCTGGAGCGAGGGAACGAAGGAAAGCAAGTGTCTGCGCAAATAATGATTCGAGAGGGCTCGACTAATGAATACGTGCGATGGAACGGGATTTCGGGGAGCAGTGGCGTGCCCAGGATTTTGGAAGGGGGGTTACGTGTACATTTTAGTAGCCAGTTCTCTTCTTGCCATATTTTCCTGCCTTTGAGGTTTTCGTGGGGTTATGACCCCTACAACCCGCCCTTGGGCACGCCACTGCAGGTACCAGCTGTTCCCGTTTGCAGCAACGTGTACTGATTCGCTCCGCCCACTCGCTTTCTCCCCTTTTCTACCTTTATGCGTGCCCTTGCTCCAGAGATTCCGGAAGAGTATATAAAAGTTAACAAAATTAACTTAAATGAATAGTTATTCTAACTTATGAATAACAATTGACTCTGGTAGATTAGTAGAAGAGTCATCCAAAAAATACGATAATTGATAGTAGAAATAATTGTAGTTACTGTTTAAAAATAGTACTTATTTAATTATTTTTATTATCAGCATCACTCCTCTGCCACCTTTACCCCCTACATACTTATTAGAGCAGGGTGAGCCCCAGACCTGCTCCGTGCAGAAACATTGCACGAATAAATTCAATCGGAGAACATCTATCCCGGGATTCGAATCCATACAGATTTCACACTATCCGCAGGTAGCTAAAACCGCAGCTTAGAAACCTAACGTTAGATGGCACTCGCGTTCCGTCGCGTCATCGCTTGTACGAATGAAATCTGAACAATATCACAAATTATGATCCAAAAAAACGTCAGTTTCCATTGATTCGAATGAATGGAATGTTCGTGGACTTCAGCCTCCGCTATCGTAACTAACGGAAACGATCCATCGAATCGCCGGAAGTGACAGAGATACCATGCCCGACGTCACGTGCCGTTATCAACGGAAATTAAAACGGATAGTCGATTGTATGCAGGCAAGATGCGACAGTGAATAAAAGGGTGATTGAGTGCCCAGTAAAGACGGGAGGCTTCGTGAGTGCCAATTACTGTTGCTTCATAAACATGGAAGTTAAGTAGGAAATTAGGGTACGTTCCGGACACAGCGACTACACGAGGCACAATTTCCTGAAAGTTCATTGTTGTCCTTTGCGGATTGTTGAAGTGTTAGGCGGGCTTTCAACACCTAACTAATCTACTCACAATTTCTACTTCCTACATTTCCTGGAAAGCATAACATTTCATATATGAGTATGAGGCGATAACTAGGTGTGTGTGTGTGTGTGTGAATGTTAATGTGGAAATTTCCTTAGCCCTTGCCAAGAAAACCTTTCTTTTTATGTATAAATTATTACTTTTCATGCGAAGTGTTCTCTAAGTTCTTGAGGTGTCTATATGCTGTTCTCACACTAAACAGCATGCTCCTTAATCACTATAGCAATTTTCAGTTCTTACGTCGTGCGCTCTAGAAGCTGGCAGGGGAAGTGGGGAGCGGGGAACATGCCGCCGACCAACCAGAGAACAGACCACCTAGCGGTGGAGCCTAGAGTTACGCAGTTGCGGGAGGAAGCTGCAGCGCTAACTTTGTTCTGCACGTTGCTGTGTTGCCAATTCACCGCGTTGCTGATGGTGTTTTGCCCCAGTGTTGATTCCTGTTTGTTATGAGCGGAATGTAGGAATAACATACGTGGGAGTAATTGTTGTCGCGTCGTGTATTGTCTAACTGCATTGTTTCTTCGATAAACGTGTATGTGGCATGTGATGTGACGTTTATTTGTACTCTCGTTCTTCCATAGGGAGCTTTGTGCTTATTAACGCAGTAAGTATCGTACGATGGCGAACAGGAAAGAGGTAGTTTGTAGCCAAGGCAGGAAAATAATCACTAGGGTTCATGGATATTTTCAAAAGGAAGCAGAAAACAGTGGTCCCTTGGTAAGTGTGCACAAAGTGCAACAGAGAGTGTCGGAAGCTTGTGGAGTGACGCGAACTGTGCAGCGTATTGTTAGGGAAGGCAAAGACAGTCTTGAGGCGTCGGGTTTGAATCACCGCGCAAACGAATCAAAAGGAACAGTATCACAAAGGCTATCGACGGTTGCGATAAATATATAATAAGAAGAATTATCCTCGGGTATTATGTAAAGGGTGAATATCCAACACTGAACAAATTTTCGTTGATTTTCATACACAAATAAGCTTTCAGTGGGGAGTTTCGTCGTTGTGGAGGATACTGAAGTATATGGGGTTCAAGTACAAAAAGAGCAATGACGGTAGACGATTTCTGATGGAGAGAGCCGATATAGTTACAGCCAGAGTAACGTTTTTGCGAAAAATGCATCTTCTAAAAAATAAGGAACCTTTGCCCTATAGGTATTTCATTCAGATGAAACGTACATACATCAGAATTACGCTCCAACGAAAATCTGGCAAAATAAAGAGGATACAGGGGGTTTAAAAGTGCCCGTGGGTAAAGGTGGGCGCATTATTGTATGTCACGTAGGTTCCAGTCACACTGGTTTTCTACAGGAATGTAAATTAGTTTTCAGTGTTTTTTGCAGTTTTTAGATACGCTTGACGAAAGGAACATCAAAGACGCAGTGATTGTAATGGACAATGCTTTGGTTTGGTTTGATTTGGTGTTTTAAGTCCACTTTATGCACAGTAAGGCTAATCGGGACTGGACCTACAGTTTTAAAGTGGGATCCGAACCACTATGTGCCTCCACCGGGTATCGAACCCGGGACCCCTTGATTACAAGGCGGTGACGCTACCACTGCGCCATCGGGGAGGCCTAAATGGACAATGCTAGCTACCATTCAGTACAGTTGGAAAGCATTCCTACAACGTATATACTTGATATCATACACTTATCGGTATTCTACTGACCACAAGATGGGGATAATACGCATTCTCAGGCCATTCGCGAACAATGGGACGTCTGTATTTCATGGTTCTTTCGATTTCAACTCCCCTTTCCCGCTACTCTGGCAACGCTGCAGTCTCTCTCTCTAACCGGCCTGTCTCGTTGCGCTGGATAGGTCGTTTCCCCGCTCTCCACTTCCCTTGCCAGCTTCTAGAGCGCACGCCGTAACAACTGAAAAGAGCTATAATAGTAGATGAGAAGGTCTAAATATGGGCGAAGGTTTAAATATGGGTTTTGGAGTTGTCAGCGCTCCCGAGTGCTGCAGCCTGTTAGTTTCGGCCTTGGACTCTGTTATAGAATTGCGACCTCCGAAAACTTATTGCAGGTATGTTTTCACTCAGCGTTTTCTGGATTGTCATCTGCTTTGTATAGGTTATGATATTAGCGGCACATAAAACAAATGTGCGCTTTTATAATTTCATGATTTGTTTGCGAAATATGTACCACAGAGAGCGAAAATAAATTGAAGAAGAAAAATAGCGTGATGGTCTAAATATGGGCTATGACATGAGGTCTAATGCTGAGATCACATTCCTAACAAATATTTGGATGTTTTTCTTAATTTCGATTTTTCCCATTCCGCGTGATTTTCAAAACAACATATTATTCGTAAATATAAATTTTATAATGTTTTAGCGATAAATGACTGTTTTTTAAAATTGTAATTGCTTTTCGTGATATTGCCACTAGTAGCCCATATTTAGACCACAATTTTGAAATGCATCATTTTACCATTTTTTGGAAATTGCTTTTTTTTAAAAAAAATTGAGACCTTCTATACTTTAGCATGCTATTACATTTAAGTATATATTTCATAGATATACATTTTAAAGGCAGGTGCTTGATATTTTAATTTTTTTCCTCCGAAAGTGACAAAATAAGAAGGGGGCCCATATTTAGACCTTTTCCTCTAGTGGCAACAATTGGAGCAACACATTTATTCGAGTGTTAAGGTGCCAGGTGCCCCGGGTTCGAATCCCGGCCTGGGCATGAGTGTTCTTGATGAGCGTCTTTTAATCAATTTCATGCTAAAAGTGGAAGAAAATCGATGTAAAATAAACCAAATTAATCAATCGAGCTTTAAGGGCCTCTGTACTTGGTGTTGTTTGACAACGAATGGTGCAACACAAAAGAGGGTGCCACAGGAGTGTTCCGTTGCATCTGAGTACACACCGGAGCGCCAAGCGACACGGGCCCCTTCAGTCTACAAGCACCCATTCACCGCGAAAGAGCGAACAGACCGAGCCGACACAATGCACGTCTCGGAGAAAACGTCCCCCAGTACGAACTTCACGTGTAGCTTGTGTCGCTTCCGTTCGAACGGTTCGTTGGTTTCCAAGCGACATACGTCGCGTGTCGCTTCGGTCTGAAAGCTTCCTAAGACAACGCTTCAGTAACGGCACGACAAGCGTGTAATGGGAGCAGAAACTCTTCTAGTCGACCAGTGCGATTTCTTTTACCATCCCTCCCAAGAAAAACAAAGAAATGCTCTCTCAGCCAAAATATAAATTTTGTATGATACTTTCCTTCTAAAAGTAACGTCAAATTTATCATTAGAGAACAACATCTCCTTTCTGTAGCGCCAGTGGAACTTTACGTGCATAAGTATAATTCAACGCAACACAGCATGTTTCGTCGTGGCAAAAAAATCCTCCACTTTTGAATTTATCGAGGCAACACAAAGTAACGAAGTACAGTTACAATTACTCAAGCAATATCATCAGTAACGTGTTACTAACGCAAGTACCGAAAACGTTACAGTTTGCTCACCAACTATTATTTACAGTGCAGTCTCATCTACAGACAAAAACCTCAATTTATCTGCATCCAGGTCCGTACCCAGGATTTTGTTTGAGGGGGTGCAGACCCATAGGCAAATTATAAATACATTTTCTCTCATATTATACACTATATATATATATACACACATATATAAACATATACATATATATGTCTATATATATACACACATACACATATACATATATATACATATACATATATATGTCTGGGGGTGTATAGGAGAGGGTGGGTAGAGAAATTTGCTCATTTTATTGCGAAATGTTGAAGAACAGCATTTTCTAACCTATATGTATGCAACCACTTGGCAAATATTTCAGTTGAGACTGACATTTATTTCTGTCAGAGAGCGAAAAAAAATGTATGTTACGGGTAGACTACATGTGTGCATAATGCAGACAATTCAAATTACGTACGAAAAGCAACATATGCGTGTGGGGTTGATAGATGAGGGTTCGTTCACACCCACTTTGCGAAGTCCCTGACTTTACCAGGTGTTTAACATAACTGTGTAATGATTTAACATGCTAAAAAATAAGAGTTACACTTCAACTTTGTAAGTTAATCAAATGAATCACGTTTGTTGAACATTTTTGAAAATAAATGAACGGTTAAGTGACTTCACCCTGGCAGTGTATCTGCTGTATTTTTTCTATGGTGCATTTTCGCTTTTAGAATCTTATTCGACAGTAAAAATAAATGCCAGTGGCAACCAAGAAGCTATTATATGGGGATGCAGACATGTGGGATAGAAAATGCCATTATCAACATTAGCATAGAATGTTTTGGCCTTGATGTCTTCTGCACACTGCGAAAGTTGTCTGTTGTACGGTCACACTACTGTGTACTTATGTTCAAGACAATTACAAGTAGAAAAGAAGAAAAGTTGCAGTAAAACAAATTCCGATTGACAGAATTTCGTAAATAATAATGTACTTAATTTCTTGAGTGTTTTGGACAAATAACAATATACAGGGCTAGCATAAATTATTCATTCGTTTTGAAAAGGCTATATTTTCAAAAGTATTACACGTACGCACATGAAAGATAGATGAAAAGAACCACAAACTCACCAAGTTTGTATTGTGTATTCCAGGTGGCAGCACGAGATCATTATCTTTTTCTATTATCTATTATTTCGCTGCCAAGTTGATATTCAGCGATGGAGCAACGTTCCACTTATCCGGGAACGTGAATCGCCATTATTTGCGATTCTGGGGCACGGAAAACCCACGTGCAGTCGTTATAGTTGAAAGAGATTTGCCAAAGGTGAATGTTTTCTGTGCAGTGTCACAAACAAAGATGTATGCGCCGTTTATTTTCTTCGCTGAGCAAACTGTGACCGGTAAATGTTACCTGGATATGTTGCACTTGTGGTTGTTGCCGCAATTCAGTGCTGACTTTAGGGATTTTGTCTTCCAACAAGACGGGGCACCCCCTCATTGGAACATCCCACTTCGTGACTACCTATACGATGAACTTCCGCATCGCTGGATTTGGCGTATTTGTGAGGATGACCTAGCTTTGTTCCCCTGGCTTCCCAGATCTCCTGATTTAACGCCCTGCGACTTCTTCCTGTGGGGGTACGTTAAGGACCTTGTTTATACCGCGTTTGGTAGAATCTGTCCCGTTTCCCGCGCTAGGGAGCGCTCTACAGTTTCGGTGCCAATGAGAAACGAGGAAAAAATCGTCTGCTGGGCAGCGAGGAGCGAATGGAAACCAGAAGAGAGGCGCTTACGTAGACGCTGTTGTGACGTTGCGTATTTTAATTGGCTGCCTGGCTTTGACTTTCCCCAGCACGGAGAAAAGGGAGCGACCAGCTAGCGCGGGAACCGGGACAGGTTGTAACAAACGCGGTATACGTACCCCCACTACCGCAATCCTTAGTCGAGCTCAAAGAACACATCAGTTCTGCAGTGCAGACCATTGACAGGACTATGCTACAAAATGTATGGAATGAGCTCGAGTATCGTCTGGACGTGTGTCGTGTAACCAAACGGGCACATATCGAACATTTGTAGAGGGTGTATAAACTTGGTGAGTTTGTGGTTCTTTTCATATATCTTTCATGTGTGTACGTGTAATACTTTTGAAAATATAGCCTTTTCAAAACGAATGAATCATTTATGCTAGCCCTGTATTATGTTAAAAGTACTTCAGGCAATTTTTTGCCCCAAAAATCTAGCAACGATTCTTCTGTGAAGTGGATTCTCCTGTTTACATAATACTAATTACCCCTAAGCCATTGAGTGGCAGAATGGACATCAGTTGCAGAAAAACCCTGATGTTGGAGAAAGAAATGAGAGTTTATTTTATCCTTCTGCTCAGTGGTGGCGAAAAGGGATCACAGACCTTGCGCGCGGGTGGAGAGCTAAATGGCCATTGTATGGTTGGTTTTGTATTGCAGTCATTGTGGAACCTTTCTTCCATAATGTAAGGAGTATAGAAAATTCCCCTCTATTCTAATTATGTGAAACATTACTGACACTGTACTATAAGAAACCATTCAACAATCAAGGAGTTCCTATTTGTCGATTGTCAAACAACTGTGACTCAAAAAAGTTCAGACAATTTTAATAATGTACACAGTATTCTACAGAAAGTCATACATAACCAGTACAATGTCTGTAGTAGCGCAAGAGTCTTTCTTCCCTTATAGCAAGTAGCGTCCGAGCCGAGGCGAAAAGGTCGGGACATGGATTAAAAGGAATGGACTGTCCAGACTAAATCGGAACGTCTGATAGCCTTGCATCAATGGTTATAGAAATAAAATAGCCCAATATTGCAGACTGCAGACTTCTAGAGCCTGCCTCTGTCCAGAAACAACCTATTCATTTGTGCAAAGACAAAATAGAAATTCATGCAAAATTTGAAAAACCATCAACGTAATTTTTGAAGGTTTTTATACGTTCGAGGGGGGCTCGAGGGGGGGGGGGCATAGCCCCCTCGGTTGGAACGGGCCTATCTTCATCTGTAGTTGTGGAGTGGAAGGTGAAGGTGTGACATGTTCACGAAAAGACAAACGCAAACACCTTTTCTTCACATGTCTCTCCTGAACGACTAGCCCCATTAATATTACAGCAAAGCTTTAAAATTTAAAGCGAAGAATGAATATCTCCATGGCCTCAAATTCAATTTGGTCCGACCTCTAGCTTTAAAGGCCGGTTCTTATGCAACGTAACCTGTCCGTTGCATCTTCAACCCCCCCCCCCCCCCCGGGGAACGCGAACCGAAGCTGGGATGGGACAACTGATGGATGCCGAAAGAAGATGACCCCAGAGGAAGTGCTTCCCTCAGGAAATCCCTCGGAGGGAATTCGGGGATCGAAGCAAGGACTCCCGGACGTGAGGTGGAGGACCAAGAGGAGGATTCCCAGCCATATAAGCTCCATCGATCGTAGGTAATAATTTACGTAAAAAAAGGCTGGGTAAAGCCACATGCGGGTAACGATGCCCCGGTTATTAAGCACTACAGGTCTCGGTATGAATCACTAGCGTAGCTAGGGTTTTGGTTTTCGGAAGGTCTGAACCTTGAGCTTAATATTGACTTGGCTTATTTTTCTTCGTGAAGATGATAAAATTGATGAAGGGACACACAAGTAACACTCATAACCAGGCCGGGATTCGATCCTAGGCGTCGTAGCGCGCTGTGCTAACCACTTCCCTACGGAGGTTGGCTGGAGCCTAATGCAACAAGGTGTCACGTGAAATTCATGCTTCTTCCTGAGTTGTGACGTTCAAAACACTTAGTTACATCTACTAAAAATTTATAATTTTAAAAAATTGACTTCCAAAACTAAAGAGAGATTGACAAGAGTAAGGATAAACAATATATATATATATATATATATATATATATATATATATATATATATATATATTAATAATATTTCATTTCCCTGCACTGGCGGCGATTAGGGACGGCAGTTGCCCCCCACAAGCTAAGTCTTGTCTACCAAGACAAAGTATACTGTCCTCCACCCCTCTCCCGGGTTTCGGCACCCAATCGCCACCACTGTTTGCCTGAATGTGCGTAACATTGAAAATGTGTGTGTAACAAGCTGCACTGCCCTATGTGCGTGAAGGGTGAGAATCTGTGTGCGCGCGTTCATAAACTGTATTAGTTTTTGTTGTTATTGGTATTAGTAAACTTATGCATGTTGGTTAATTGGAAGAAAATGCATTTTAGCCTTAACGTCACCTCAAATAAATGAAAAATATATTAATTAATTTTCCAATATATGTACATACACTGCAATCGGGTAATTTGGTCGATAGGGTGTCCGACTGCCACTCGGGAAACCCGGATTCGATTTCAGGGAATGTTTATTTCAGGTGGAAATTTTTCTGACAATATTCCTCCATTGAGCAGGTCTGGAGATCTCACTCTAAGACGTACGTACATTATCAGTTAGCCTGTTCTGTGGTCGTCCATATATGTTTGCGATTGTCCTTTCATGCATTTCATCACTGTTCGTCATTATCTTCGCGACTGTCAAAAGTGGCACAAAAGCGAAGAGAAATAAATCAAAATCAAGCAATATGCAGTAGAAGCGTGGTGAAGATCACGAATACCTATTTTTCGAAACGGGGATAAAATGAACGACAAGCTGTCTTCACATTTACAGAAGGGTGCTTTAGTTCACAGGGAAATCCAAGTAACTCTAAACTATTTACATGTATACTTGGTACCCACTTGGTATGCCAAGATTGCATCAGTCGGATGTGTGTTCAGGATTTGTTCTACAAGAATCTGAAAGAAAGGACCCCCAACTTTATCAGGTTGACATACTAATGTTTGTTCGCATCTACCGATATAAGACATTACACGTAATGGTCAAATATGCATTTATATGCACTATAATAGTTGGCCAAAGGTGTGTGCGCTTAAATTGTGTGGTACCCTATGAAGAAAAATGCATTTATGCAAAACTGATGATACTGATGACATTCCGCTTTGTGGCTAATACATTGAAGTTCATCGTTTGCCAAACTGCAAGAACTTTCAATATTGATCGCAATCCAACATGCACACTCAATATTGCATAGTGGGGTAGTCAAAGTGAAAAAAAAAAGTATTACAGACGTGTCCTTGGTATTCGATAAAAAAAAGAAGACATTCCAATATGCAACTCCCCCGTAGTAAGTAAGCGGAAGGCTTTAGTTGTATTGATCGTGAAACGCTGAAGGGTTTTTAGGGATGCAGTAGTTGGTGCGATGTGCGAAGCTGTTGAACTCCGAACGTGTGTTTCTTGGAGGGGGGGAAAGGGGGAACAAGGTTACAGGGAGCGGATCTTCACTGCTTTAAAAAAAAGGGGGAGGGGAGATAACGAGTTTTTTTCTCTACGAGGCGAGGCGGACGATAACGAAATTCCATTGAGATTCAATACGAGAAATTCTGATTCGCGTCTGCGAGGAAGTTCTCGTACCTTTGAAGAAAGGAATGCAATCTTGCACCTGGCGAGGCCTGAAGGTTAAAGGCTGTTTGGAAACTACTTTGGCTCAGAAGATCGTTTCTGTCAACGCAAAATGATCTATTTTATGTTACTAAGAAGAAAGAAGTAACACTTTATCAAGAAACAGTAAAACGGTAAACTGTGGACCAAGGCCGCGCAAAAAGGTATACTCTGTCCTGCCTGTCTCTGGAGCAAGCGAACGAAAACAAACCTCTGTAGTGACGCGAGACGGGGAGGAAAGCGACTGCACTTACCAGCCTTCGCAGCAGCGTGTACTGCTTCGTTCTGCCCACTCGATTTCACCCCTTCTCTGCCGTTATGCGCGGCCTTTCTTCACAGATTCCGGGGATAGAGTATACAGAAGACGAGAAAGAGAGTGGGTTGAGAAAGGCGGTGTGCCCTGCTGCAAACGGTTGGCCACGTTTTCCCCTCCATGCGCTCACTTCCCCCTCACGCATTCATTGGTCGAGTCCTACTTCCGCAGAGGACTTGCTTTCGTTTGCTCCCTCCAGAGATTCCCGGGACAGAGAATAGGTTGTTTGCGTGTTCAACACCTTCTCATGTATCAGGTCAATGTAAGGTAAGACAAGTGATTCCACGTCAAAGGCGACTGTGTGGAGAAGTAGGTAAAAGTATGTCTCTTAAAAATATATTTGTATGGCGAAACCCTCTGTACTTTCCGAACGACCCTCGTATATTTACCCCATTCAATGATGCTTCATTACGTTAATTTCCACAATGGTGGAATAAAGGAACCTCCTTCTGCAGGCCAGGAATCGAACCTAGAGTCTCTGAAGGCGAGATCATGGGTCGATAACTGAAGGAATTATTTTACTTTGAGTTTCTGCCACTTTCATGTCGAGAACTGAAAACGTGCGACAGAAGGCTGTCATGAAAGAAACAGTGAAGCCAATCTACTAGAACAAGGGAAACTAAAGGATTTCTTTAGCAATCTCAAAAAAAAAAGTTTTTGCCGTTGAGACTAAGACAAAGAGAACAATAATGTTATTCCTGGTGAGACCTGCAACGAGAAAAGACACCCTACCACCATTTTACACTAGGTAATTGGAGAAGGCCAATAAAAGACCGTATAAATTGTTCGTCTTGAGGAATAATACCATCTTAAGCATCTCGCAGATCATTATACTCTTTTTTCCAGATTGTGTAAGCATCTCCGGGAGAGACAATATCCTCCCTTCCACTCCAGCTACGTTTAAATTTCTGGAAGCTAATTCCAGAGGCAGGTAATTGCGTTCCGGCGAAAGCTCGGCCTTTGGAGATAACACTCTCCCGCGAAAAGGATTCTGGGAAGACACTAAATGAACTTCCCCCGAACCTTTTGTCTCTCGATGAGCTTTGTTTACGGATCGTTTTTTTTTTCCGAAGAGTTGAGCGAAATTGTTCTCTCCCGACAATGTCTTCTCGGTTCAACCAACACCGACGAAGAATTTCATCTGCCTCCGTGAAGAAAGGAAAACGATTTTTCTTAACCGAGAGGGTGGGGAGGAGGGAGTGCTTGCGGTATTTATTGTTCAGCTGCTCTAAAATGAGGCTTGGGTGCATGGTTTAACTCTGTGAATAGGTGACGTCACTATAGGATTTCGTTTGTGAGGACTCAAGAGTGGATAAATATCTTCAGGTGCTGGTTGTTACGGATGCCAAAATGAATTCTCTCTTTTGCCATGTATCTCTTCTTACTCTCGGTCTTCCACTCTTTCTCTCTCTTTTCCCTGTGTTAAGTATGCATAATATTTGAATCGATATTCAATTGTTTGTAAAGTTATTGATTTAGGGATTTTGTGTGTTCAGCCATCTTAGAAATGGTTATTGTAAGTTAAGTATTAAATCGTTGTTATTTTGTATCCTCGTGTTAATCTTTATATTATCAAGTACCTACGCGTGTGAATCATTTAACCTCTGCGTGTGCATACACGACACACTGTTTGAGAGCTTTTTCTTTTTAGTTTTGAGTCTTTGTTTCAAATGCATCTTATGCACAGAAAGGCTAACTGGGACTGTTCCTATAGTTTAAAGTGGGATCGAATCCGCTGTGCCTCCACCGGGTATCGAATCTTGGACCCATTGATTACAAGGCGTGAACGTTAGCATTCCGCCATCGGGGAGACACTTCCTTTTCTCTATATTTTTGTATGTTTCTTCTTCTTCTTCCTCTATTTCTCTTTCTTTCCCTCCACATTCTCTCTTGGTTCCTTCATCTGTATAGCTTTTTCCTTTCTTATTGGTTGTTCGCTTTATTCTCTTTCTCCGTTT
Organism: Lepisma saccharinum; assembly: GCF_977018435.1. Lineage (NCBI taxonomy): Eukaryota > Metazoa > Arthropoda > Insecta > Zygentoma > Lepismatidae > Lepisma > Lepisma saccharinum. The sequence goes on along the minus strand of NC_139244.1, from coordinate 21,623,738 downwards.
CTCCATATTGTGTGTTCCTCATTCTTTCTAATTCTCTTTCTTTCATCCACTTGTTTTATTGATCTCTATCCCTTTTTATTTTTCTTATTGGTTCTCCGCTTCATTCTCTTTCTTTCATCCTCATTCTCTTTTCATTTATACACTCCTCACAAAACGTTTCGAATATTGTTATATTCGGCATTAGGTGATAGGCACAGCCTTGGAATGCAACAACACATGGTACGAGTATCTGTCTGTCTGCTGGACGTTCTTGTGTTTTCGACGACATCTGCCACCGTGCCTATCAGCTATTGCCTCATACAACAATATGTACTACCGTATATAACAATATTCCAAACTATTTGTGAGGAGTGTCTTTTCAATATGTTCCCCATTCTTCATCTGTCTCTCTTTCCCTCTCTTTCATCTCATCCATGGTACTTGTACAGCTCACGTCTGATTATTTCTCTGTGAGTGTCCTCAACAATTTCACACAATAATTATCCAGTCTTATAATCGCGATTAGTCAAAAGTGGCAGAAAAGCGACAACTGGAAATTGAAGATTTTTCATCATAATTATCACCGTAGAGTGGGATGCATTAGTATTGACAAACAAATTGTCCATCGCCATGTTTATTCCCTTTGTTTTATGCAATAGGAGCTTCAAGAATTGAAACAAAGCGCCAAACAAGCTGCTGAACAACCTCTGCACCAGCATACGCAAAAATACAGTCCTTTAAAACAAGAACTGTGCAAGAGAAATAATAATGAAGTTAGTCATGGATAATTTGCCGAGCAATACTCGCGCTTTACACACATCCCTATAACTTTTCTACTTACTTTCGACGTGTTAAGGAGAATTACCACACAGGAAGCACATCGCTGCACCGACTTGTCGACCAACCCTCGTATATTGATAAAAGTGAGTTGCAGACGAACTCAAACATTTTCGTGCAGATCATCGTGAAAATTACTATAACCGCCTCTGAAATCTCCAATGGGCTTTCAAAATGCGAACCTCAAACGTTCGACCTCACCGCAAACGCACCTTGGAACCTAGCAAAGCGGAAACTAATAAAGTTCTCCCTTCCCTTCCCCACCCCGAAAGTCCCGGAACTCTCAGGCAATCCGGTCACGGAACCCACACGCCTCGGCGGGAGGAGAACGCTTCTGGTCGGATTTGCACGTCGAATTAGCTTTCTTGTTCAGCAAGGGAGTCCATGGTGTCAGAGGCAAACTGAAATAGTTGAGATTCCTCAAATCGATACACGACATTGGCTTCACGTGCTGGGTAGGGCATCGACTGAATCTGTTGCTTTGTGTTGTTCGTGTGTGTCTGTCCGTCTCCCGATGGCGTACTGTTAACGTCGCGTCGTCGCCTTGTAAAGCTTAACGTCCACCGAGACAAGGATAAACGCGGCAACAGAACCAACAGACACAGTTTCCGGCTTCTCAGTGGGCGATTTTAAGATAACCAGCAGACTTCTAGCATGGAAATTCCCGCTTCGGTTCCGCGCGTTTCCCTTAGCGGGCGCTACACCATTTGATTTCAATAGAAGCAGACAACAGAAGTTCTGTTGCCGAGTTTCTAAGCGTCTCAGTGGACGTCAAGCTTAATCAAGGGGCACCGGGTTCAGTCCCGTGTGGAGTCACATTGCACAGCAGTTCGGATCTCATTTTAAACTACAGATCCAGTTCCGATTTACAGATGAGATTTTGTTTTAAGTCCACCTTATAGACACACAGGCTAATCGGGTCTGGACCTACACTTCAAAGTTGAATCCGAACTACTATACTCTGCCCAATCTTTTCCTGAAGAAAGGTCGCGCATAACGGTAAAGAAGGGGCAGAGCGAAGCAGTACAGTCCAGCCAAGGAAGACTAAATCACCTGGAAAGGACGATTCCAAACGCGAGAGGGGAAACAGGAGGAAGCACTCGCTAAACTACCCTGTGATATTTCACTTGTGTTTATTACAGCTTTCCGAGTTGTGTTTGTAATGGCTCTTACAGTTCGCAAGAAACAGTTTCGAAGTAGAATAACGGAAATTTTGACGTTTTGGCCCCTGTTGCACATTCTACAAAACACCCTCGTTACACTAGAAAATGTTACAAACCATTCAGTTACTACATTTATATTTATAATACTACATACAATAATACTATTATTAGTGAATACTATCCTGATTAATGCTGTGTACATTTGTGCTAATTATAATATTAACTAAGGATATACATTTAATTTAATGATCTAATATAAAGCTACTTGTTTTAGAAACAAGTTCATCTACTAATGTGACGTGATGGATACTTTCCTGATATGTTCTGTTTGCTGATATAGTATATGGATGGCTTTAATTTCGTTCTGAACCCTTACATAATTCGTAAACATCTCTCTATGTATTTTGGCGTCGCTGTTACTACGTTGAAACTTCATTGTTGTTTCCACAGCAGACAATTTTCAAGGAACCCGCTCCCTGCCCAAAGTGCCGTCACCCTTATTTAGCCACTGAACACGTCCGGTTGGCGCATGCGCACTTCTGTCCATGGTCTCGGCTAAGGCAGCCAGACAGTACATGTTGCTGCGAAGGCTGGTAACTGCAGTCGCTCCCCCTCCACGCAATCCCATTCCCTCTCACGTGTTCATTGGTTGGGGCCTTGCGTCACTACTTGCGCAGAGACTTGTTTTAGTTTGTTTGCTCCAGAGATATCTGGGACAGAGTATATGTGCCTCCACCGGGTTTAGAACCTGGGAACCCCTACGTTACAAGGCGACGACGTTACAACTACGCTATTGGGGAGTCCCAGGAGCAGGTAGGGCTCCATGCATACTCGATCTGGACCGCAGTGGATGTTCTAATATAGTTGTCACACAGGTTGACAAATGCTTGGAAGTACAGTTGCCTTCTCTCACCTCATTCAACAATTCCGTGAACTTTCTGATACTACCTCGTAGATCTCTGTTTACTTATTACTGAAAACTTGAAGCCACAAAATCTCTCATCTTTGTTTGACTACTTTCCTCTCTGCTCTCAGTAATCCTTCTTGAGTGTACTGTATCATGAGAAGAAAGTATGAACTTGGAGGCAAGAGAGCTGGAGTGATGTTGCAAACAGCCCCTTTTTCTCGTCAAAGTTGATGCATCGACTCTTCCCACCATGCTTTGCGAGTCGTTCACCTTAAGCTCTTCGTTCTCGTGTCAACTACTTTTTTTCTTTCGGTGCTGTTCTATCCATGGTCGCCGTCTAGAATAGCTACTCGTTTCTCTTTTTCCTTTTCGATTTTTGTTTTGTCTTCTACTTGGCAGCATTTTTACGAGGCAACAGCACTACATCTTCTTCGAGCGCATAGGGCAAAAAACCGAACGGGTGAGAGTTGAATCGAGAGCTGGGTGCATTGTTGCAAACTCTCGTAGGAAATGGACATTTTTTTCGGAAACTGGAACAGGGTTGCAAACCACACTGAACTACGCGTTTCTTCATGACTCTTATGAGATTGAGTTGTGAGTGCAAACCAATCGAAATCATTCCGAGAGGGGTGATGCAGGCGTGCAAACCCCCACACTGTTACATTAGTCTTTCGAAACAAACCTCAGCTACGGACGAGTGATTGCAGGCTATTTTCTTTCTTTGTTAGCGAGGTTTTTTTTGTTGCTATTTGCTGGTTTTGTCATTGTTGTGCAATGAGCATTGGCGATGCAAGAGAAATAGTTTTCAATGTGTATAAGTACTTTGATTACGATGAAAACAAAACCACAGCTGTTCACAGAATGTCTGTGGCGACAGGTGTCAGTGAAAGATCTGTGTGGAGAATTTTGAAGGCGAAATACGAAAGTGTTGCGAGTGCGAGCGGGAAACCATTTTCAACGCCGTGCAAAAACCGACCGAATGCCCAGCAACGTGTCACAAATCTGGATTCTTTTGATGAAGCAGTCGTGCGCCAAACAATCCATGATTTATACACGAAAGGCATTATTGTCACCATACATAAACTGATGAAGGAACTGCAAGAAAATGTTAATTTTAAGGTTTCGCGTTGGTCGTTGCGTATGATCATAAGAGAATTATGTTTCAGATTTAAAAAGCACAGCGTAAGCAGCAGGAAGTTACTCCTTGAACGAAACAGCATCGTTGCGTTGCGGAGATCATTTTTGCGTGAAGTTAAAGAACTGCGCAGAGAGCAACTTCGCCGGTCTTTCATTTACATGGATGAAAGTTTCGTGAACACACACCACACTGTCCCCAAAGTTTAGCTGGATTCCAAAAATTCGGAGGGGGGGGGGGGTTAAAAGTGCCAACAGGAAAGGGTCCCAAGTTTATTATTGTGCATGCCGGTGGTGTGGGTTTGTGGAGGGGGCGAAGTTAGTGTTACTTTCAAAAGCAACTTCTGGGGACTAACAATTTTATGTTGTGGTTCGAAGAATAGCTTCTTCCCAATCTGCCCCCAAACTCTGTTATTGTGTGTGACAATGACAACAAGTTAGTGGAAAAAATCCCAACATCAAACAGCAGGAAGGATGAAATGAAGTCGTGGTTGTAATCTCACAATATTCCGCATGCAGAAGGCTTGCTGAAAGCCGAATTATTTGAAATAATTAAAATAAACAAACATAAAATAAACATCTAGCAGTGCTAACTTTAAATTCAAGATTGGTAGTTTGCACAGCGATCTTTAATGCTCGTACTCTTGCCATGATTCCTTTCATAGTAGTTGGCAACGCTGACTTAGCAGGGAGTGACGTCACTGCCAGGTTATTCCTTCCCGGCTGTAGCACCGTCGCATGATGCTAAATTTGCAAAGAAAAATGAGAAAGAACAAGTAGCTATTTGATTGGCACAAACAAGGAAGGCGAGGGAAACAAAGAAGAAGTGGCAGACAAAGAGAGAGGGAAAACTGAGAGTGGAATAGAGTGAGAGTGAGAAAGAGAGGAAGAACGGAAAGAAAGTGAAAAGAGGGAAGGAGAGAAAGAAGAGAGATAGAAAGAGAGCTATATGACCAAACCAATCCAAAAATTCCATGAAGATCAAGATTTCTAAATTTTCCCCCAGGAATCTCTGAAACCAAGTCCTCTGGGTTTAACCAATGAACGAGAATGGGAGAGTGCATGAGGGGAAACGCGCCTACAGCTACCAGTCGTTTGCAGGAACGCGTACTGCCTTGCTCCGCCAACTCGCTTTCTCACCTTCTCTATCGTTATGCGCAACTTTGCTCTATAGATTTGCGAGATATAGTGTAATTAAATGACTAATGACAATTCAAGAATGATTTTAAGAAGTTGCACGAGAAACATTTTATGCGAAATACAAATTGTTCACCTGTACACATGATCTAAGAGGCCAGTTGGGGTACTGTGCCTTGAATATGAGCACAGGCCATATATTGCCTACGCTCTATCACTTTATCTCTAGCTGTTATGGTACATGAGATCTCGTTAAGTCGCATAACCTTGATTGTTGACTCAAGAGGGCACACAAGCCAAAACTAGGTTTCTGCCCAAATCGTTAAGTTCTTGAGATATACATATCGGAGCAGGGCAAAAGTTTCCAGAGCTGCTCACTAGTTGAATATGTTTATCGATGCCTAACTTTGAGAACTTGAAGTGGAACTGGACACTCCTTGACGACCTTAGTTGGCAACCCTGTCCTAGGTCATTCTGCACATGATTGGGTGTGGTTGAATGGAGGTGGTGAAAGCTTACGATGCCGAATGCAGCAGGAGCTACCCATCTGCTGAAAAGGGAATCTTTCTATCGCACAGAGAGAGAGTTTGGGGCTCGCCTCGAGATATATACTAACAAGGCAAATAAGAGGAAAAAGCATAAAAGCTGAAAAAGGAAGCGACGACGAAAATAAAACTAGTTACAACGGGTGCCAAGAAGAAGGCTCGTCAGGATAAGCGGAGAGCATCATGCATACATAAGGGTTGATTGGAAAGTAAGTTGCAATTAACCACATAATGTTTTCCTACATTTTTAAACATCATTCCGCGTTGGAAAAGGGGATATGTACTGTATTTACTTATACAATTTACATTTGAATACTATTAAATATAAAAAATGAATAAATCCTATATATAATCTGAAATTATTCACGATTTATAGCATTCAAGTAGTCAGTAGTTGAATGTTATGATGGAATTGAAAGAAACTACAGGGTGTCACAAAAAAGGTAACCAAATTTATACCTTCGGTTAACTTTTGGGGGCCACCCTGTATTTCTGACGATCACAAAAGTAACGTAGACATGTCCAAAGGCAAAAAAATCTAGTTCCAATGACGGTTTCGTGTGTATAAAGACTTTGCACAAGCAATTATGAAGAAGAGTAAAGCATATATTGCCAACTCTTCAAGAATTATGTTAATCAAGTTCTGGATATATTTTTTTGTATACACACATCTCTGAAAATCACAACACATGTTCAATTTTTTGATGAACGTCTGAATATTTTTTCCAATGCCTACCCGAAAATTAAAACCAGCCCTGGTCGATCGTCCGAAACGCCCAGTACCATCTAGACCACAATAGTGATGATTTTTGGTTTACTGTACATACTATTGTGTTGATGCGTGAGAAAACGAAGATGAATAATGAGAAGCCATGAAAAAAAAATACTAATTCTTGTCTGACGCCTGCCATTGTTGTCTCCTCTTTGCAAGTAACTGTTGTCTGGTCCGGCGCGTGTTGACCGTTCATACGATGTCGAGTAGTCTGAGTGTTAGAAAAAAAAATTTCGGGGGTTGGGAAGGGGGGGGTGGTGAATTCGGGTGCAATAGCCTGCCATGTAAGTACAGATTTTCACAGCTTTCTTAAAACAACTCGTCCAATTAAAAAGCGGAGTAACATAATGTGTACATAAGGGTTGATCGGAAAGTAAGACTCAATTAGCCATTTAAATTGACATTTCCCTATACTTTTTAATGCAGCATGGTAAAAAATACACATACAGTCTTCTACAAAATCTAGCTTTAACGACGCTTTAACGCCTTAATAAGTTTCTTCCTTGAAGTGACATTATCAGCGGAAGAAAATCTTAACTGCTATGCAAGTAGAGTAAATTTGTGACTCCCACCCCAACTCTGATTTCTTGACCAAACGACCACAAAAAGTTGAAAAACTCACTTTCTCTCCCTGTTCCGCGCCTCATTTATTACGCTGACGACGTTTCACGGGGGCAAAAAGGCAGTGATGAGTGAAAGATGAGCTCTCATCCCCTCATCCTCTCATCTTTCTCATTCTCTTTTTATTCTCTCATCTTCCTCTCATCCTCCTCTCATCCTCCCATCTTTCTCTTATTCTCTTATTTTTTTATTTTCTTATTTTCTTATTTTTTGAAAGATGAGTGCATCTTATCGTAATTTTCCAAGTCTGGGACCAAATGTTTATATATCATGACCTACGTAAACCTCTTTTCTTATTCTCTCATTCTCTCATTCTCTTATTTTTTGAAGGATGAGTGCACCTTATCGTAATTTTCCAAGTCCGGAGCCAAATGTTTATATATCGTGATCTTCGTAAACCTCTCTTCTCATCCTCTTATTCTCTCATCCTCTTATTTTCTCATTCTCTCATTCTCTCTACCTTTAGAATATTGTCGTCAACATTAGAGATGAAGTTGGAGTGCTGGAATCAACGGGGCCAAATGTTTATATATGGTGATCTTCGTAAACCTCTCTCTCGGGGGGAAGGATGTGGCATATACACACGCGCGCGCTCTCATCTTCTCATTTTTTTATTCTCTTATTCTCTTATTTTTGAAAGATGAGTGTATTTTATTGTAATTTTCCAAGTCCGGGACCAAATGTTTATATATTGCGACCTACGTAAACCTCTCCTCTCATCTTCTCATCTTCTCATTTTTGAAAAATGAGTGCACCTTATCGTAATTTTCCAAGTCCGGAGCCAAATGTTTATATATATCGTGACCTTCGTAAACCTCTCCTCTTACCCTCTTATTTTTTGAAAGATGAGTGTATTTTATCGTAATTTTCCAAGTCCGGGACCAAATGCTTATATATATTGCGACCTACGTAAACCTCTCTCTCGGGGAGGGAACGATGTGCCACACACATACGTGCGCGCGTGCGTATGCCTCTTATTATTTTCCGTATTGTGACGCAAGCAAACAAAATAATAATTGTTGTTTTTTTAGGATCCCTGGCCCCTATATAACCTCGCCGGGGGGTGCATGGTGGCGACGAAATCATCACGAGTTTAGATTTGTACTGCGAATGTTGTCAAAATTCAATCAACGTTGTTCGTTCTCAATGCTAGAATCTTATATAGATTATTCTCTAAAACGAAAATCGATAATCCTATGCCAAGCCCCCAAGGCATTCAGGCAATTTCTAATGTTCGCGTGGATAGCAACGCTCGGTAGAACTTTTCCCGTCCCCGTGGAGAAATTGTGTTTCCTCGCTCAATGTAACATTTTCATCACGGACCAAACTATCCACAGCAACCCCTCCCCGAACCCATTCACCTTGCATCCTCTTCCGCCCGAAGAGATTCTATTTTTTTTCAGCTTTCCCACGGTTCTGAATAAAGAATCCATCACATCCCCGATAACAATAGAATTAGAAGCGGATGCGGCGGAAGCGAATACAGCAGCATCTTCCGCTTTTGAGTTTTGTGCTGGGGTCGCCGCCCGTTTCACACACCACACCCTGACGGGGCGTGGAATAGAGGCCGAGGGGAAATAATCGAGAATACATGCATGGGTGGAACTATCAACGTCCCGTTTATTGTTATTTGTCCCCCACAGGATATTGTGCGCATCACAAAAGTTTTTTGTTGAAAAAAAATATAACATGAGTAAATCAGTCAACAAGGGTTTTATTTGCTAGGACATTGACTATAGCGCTTATTGTGTTTTCACCAAAGAGAGTCGCGTGGAGTAGGAAGGAGGGAAGGAGAAAAAAGAGAGGAGTTTTTATATAACGTACCAGTTTCTTCTTTTGTACATCATTATCATAGTGAACGTCAATCGTGGCAGTTCAGTATTCTTAATTGTTTGTCTGGCAGTATACATATATATCATCGTGGAAGTTTTAGTGAGCTACAAGTTTTATTTTGAAGTTTCTCTATCTCTCTTGAAAGGTGAACGTCAATCGTGGCAGTTCAGTATTCTTAATTGTTTATCTAGCAGTATACATATATATCATCGTGGAAGTTTTAGTGAGCTACAAGTTTTTATTTTGAAGTCTCTCTCTCTATCTCTGTTGAAAGGTAAGTTTTTATTTTTTCATGATATATTAATATTTTTTGTTTTGCGTCTGACACACACATATTCAAAGGAGTCATAAAAAATTGACACACACTTACATGTCGTATATTTTTAACCCCCTACAACAGTGCACACACACATACATACATACATACATACTGTTCGCGTCTAATATATATGTGGAAGGAAAAAATATCTAGCATTTTTCAACTTTTTTTTCCTTCTGTTTCAGTGCGCTTTCCACTACCATCACCACAACCCCCCCAAAAAATTTCTCTGTATATATATATAAATAACAGAGAGAAAAAATGGAATCGCAACCAGGTCCCTCCGGTCTTTGCGTTAAAGTGGCATGTCGCAACTGCGGAATATCAATTTCTAAACCTAATATTGCTAGGCATTTGAAAAAATGTCGTCGACCGGATCATGATGTCCTAGTCCCGCCGGCAAAGAAATCTCGCACTGATGGGCATGAATGCGGTGCTTTGAATAAAAGTGCACGCATCATGACCTATAAATCTGGAAGCGACGAAAAATGTGACTCGAGCATCTTCCTCGACAATGTGAAATCTCTGGTAGTCGATAAATTACGTGATTGCCTCGTCAATGTTGCAATTAAAATTCATCTCGTCTTGACCCTGCTGTATGAGAAAGTTGTCTCGTCCGAGTCAAGTACTTTTAGCTTTTACGTAGGGTGTGAAGCCTTACACGATGACAATAACGAGAATCTTGACGAGATAGTGACACGGCTATTTGAGCACCTGACACAAAAACAAGAAGAGTTTGAAGGTAGAGGAAGTGGGTGGAGTCTTTGCGGTCACAACCACATGTTAGAACTTCGAGTCTGCAATTTCAAACCATTACGCAGCACTCAAAAAAAAAACAAAAAAACAAAAAAAGCAAAATGCAGTGTTGAACATACAAAGTAATGATCAGAAGAGTTTCCTATGGTCTGTCATCGCCGCATTACACCCGTCTAATAATAATAACCCCCAACGCCTGTCCAATTACAGAGGATATGAGGGGATATACGAGAATATGATGAGAGGAATTTCCTATCCTGTGCCCCTGAATAAGATCAATCAATTTGAAAAAAACTATAGAGAGGAAAAAGGAAAAGATATCAATATTTCTGTTTTTGGGGTTGACGATTGCGACAATATTCGTGTGTTAAGACCTGTTAGAAGCCAGAATAATGTAATTCGACTCTTGCTTGTAGATGGCCGTTACAGTTTGATACGGAATTTCTCAGGATTAGTAGGAAGACAGATCAGCAAGAATCGCGATAAGATCGAAATTTGCGATCGATGTTTGAGAATTTTTCGCAGGGGTAAGAAGATGAGAGAACAGCACAAGTGTTTTGGCTCCGTGAATGCAGAACCCGAAGATGTCATGCCGGAACCCGGAACCAAGATGAAATTTCAGAAACACCAGGCTCTTCTCCACCATCCCGCTGTCCTTTATGCCGACTTTGAAAGCTTCCAAGTTCCCATGACGTCTTGCGACCCTGATCCCTCTACCTCAAGCACGACCCAAATTTTTCACCACGAGCCTTGCAGTTTCTCCATCTACGGAGAAAAATTGAATGATGTCATCTTGTATTGCGGACCCGATGCGGCAAAACATTTTGTTGAGAAGATAGCGGAATGCGCGAGAGAACTTGCACCCAGCCTGAAAGGCTCTTACGTTTCTCCACCTGCTCTCACAACAGAACAACAACAGAGACATGACGCGGCGACAAGATGCGAGGAGTGTAACCAGACTTTCACCGCCGAAAATTACAAGGTCGTCCACCATAACCACCAGAATGGATTATTTCTAAGCACCATCTGTAATTCGTGCAATCTCAAGATTAAGGAGTCGCATTTTGTTGCCGTGTTTCTGCACTACACGGAGAAGTACGACACGCATCTCTTCGTCAAAGAGCTCCACAACATAACTTCTCGAATCAGCATCATTCCGAGAACGAGCGAGAAGTATATTACAGTGAGAGTGTGGATCCCTCTCGAAGAAGGAAAAAGTGTGGAAGTGCGAATCCTGGACTCTTACAATTTCCTGTCCTCCAGCCTCGCAAGCCTTGCATCTCAACTTGGCGACGAAGATCTTGTGGCCACCAAGCAAAAATGTTTTTCGGGGAGAGATGAGAATTTGAATCTGTTGCGTCGCAAGGGCGTCTACCCCTACGAGTACGTCAACAATTTCGACAAATTTGACGAGACGGAACTTCCACCCCGGGAGGTATTTTATTCTTCTCTCACGGAGGACGTCTGTTCCGAAGAGGACTACGAACACGCTCGTAGTGTGTGGACGGCATTCAATTGCCAAACTTTTCGCGATTATCACGATCTTTATCTGAAATTGGACGTGACACTTCTGATGGATATTTTCGAATCGTTTCGTAAGAGATGCATCACGATATACAAGTTGGATCCTGCGTATTTCTTCACCACGCCGGGATTGACTTGGGAATCGATGATGAAATACACCAAGGTGGAACTGGGACTCATCGCAGAGAAGGAACAGTATGCTTTCATGGAGAGTGCGATACGCGGTGGCATCGTCCAATGTCCCCGACGCCATGCTCAGGCAAACAATCCTCATACGCCTGGTTACGATGCATCGAAGCCCAACACCTATATTGTCTACTGGGATGTCAACAACCTGTACGGCCACTCCATGTCCCAGTGTCTTCCCATCAGCGACTACGCGTGGATGACCGAAGAGGAACTCTCCTGCGAGGATTTTCTCAACTGGAGCGAAGATAACGAATGGGGCTGTTTCTTGGAAGTGGATCTCGATTATCCCGAAACACTTCACGAGAAACATCATGGATTGGCCCTGGCCCCCTCCAAAAAGAAGCCACCTGGAGGATCGGAGCCAAAACTCATACTAAGCATGGAGAACAAGCGGAATTACGTTCTGCACTACCGACTCCTCCAATTTTACATAAGTCACGGCTTGCAGTTGAAGAAAGTTCATAGAGGATTGAAGTTCCGACAGAGCAAGTGGCTCGAACCGTACATAGCCGAGAACACGCGACGCAGAGCGCAATCGACATCGCCTGCAGACAAGGATCTGTACAAACTGTTCAATAACGCCATCTACGGCAAGACGATGGAGAACGTGCGTAATTACATCGACGCAACGTTGGTCACGGACGAAAAGAAATTTGAAAAGATCGTCGCGTCACCCTACTTCAAAAACTTCACTATTTTCGACGAGAATCTAGTATTCGTCGAGAGGAACAAGAAGCAAGTGATGCTCAACAAGCCGATTGCCATAGGTGCCACTGTCCTTGAACTATCAAAATTGCACATGTACCAATCGTACTACGATCAGTTTCAACCCTTTTATGGAGATAACATCCAAATATGCTACATTGACACGGATAGCTTCATTTTTCTAATCCAAACACCAAGCCTCGAACATGATCTGACTAAGATGAAGCATCTGTTTGATTTTAGCAACTTACCATCAGGCCATCACTTGCATTCGACAGAAAACAAAATGACGATTGGAAAATACAAAGATGAAGTTGGCGGGGAGTACATCAGCGAATTTGCGGGGCTTCGTGCCAAAATGTACTGTGTAAAGATTACAGAAGAAAAAGAGATCAAGAAGGCGAAGGGGGTGGGAAAAATAAGTACCAGCAAATTTAGCATGCAAGACTACAAAGAATGCCTTTTTCATGGTAAAAGGCAACTCAGCACCGATCATCGCATTGCAAGTAAATTCCATGATTTGTACACGACGCGCGTAACCAAAGTAGCATTGGATGCAACGGACAACAAGTTACGTGTTCTCGATTGTCAAATCCACACGCGAGAGTGGGGGCACTACAATAAAAGCGATAAATGTGACGTGTGTTAACCATAACCTCATAGCCATGAAGTCCGCTGTGTTTTTGAAGAAGAATAGCATACGGAGGAAAAGAATGAAAGAGGGAGTCCTCGGGCGATGAAAAATAAGAGTTGAATTTAATGAGCCTCGGTTTGGAGCGGGCTTAACAACATAATAACAGGTTGCAACTTTTCATCGCCCGAGGGCTCCCTCTTTCATTCTTTTCCTCCGTATATTTTGAAGAATAGCAAAAAAGCACAATGTGTTAAATAACTAACAAGGACAATGAATCTCTTTGGTTTTCGCAAACAAAGCAAGATGGACACTCCATCACCAAATTCTAATAACCTCTTACCTTCCGTGTTATCTAAACTCAATGGTCTACTAATTGTACATCTTAATAGTATATGGACGGAAATAAATAACGATGTGGGCAAGATGTTTTATGTTTTTAATAACAATTTACATTTCTATGAAATTCCGATAGACGGGAAACTTCAAATCACCGTGAATCCGGAGAACACAGGCGAAATCAAAATTTCTACCGGCAAGAACATTTTTCGAATGAAGCACGACAAGATACTTTCTAACATTACGTACGATGTGTCTGCAGGAGATTATCTTTACGTGGAACTCCTCGGAGACTACGACAAACTTATTCCTCTCTTCGTAGAATTACGAATCGTCTATCCTATTATAAATAACCGTTAACCAAAAATGCCTAACGACATTTTCGGCAACACCAAGCGTGTGGACCATGCAGAAGAGATTCTCATGTTGGACATTCGAGTTAAGAAGTTGATTACTGATTTGATCGCTTTGCAGGAAACCTTAAACAAAAGTTTAGAGTCGGAAATCGCTACGCTCCAAACGCAATGTCTCGACCCTATTCTGAAAATCGATTCCGAACTGAAAACGCTGATAAAAAATTATGTCGACGTACCTTCTTACGACAGCGTTCAAAATATACAGTTGAACGTGGATTCGCTTCAAAATGATTTGGCCAAATTACAACAATTTCAATCGAAAAATGAAGATTTGGAAAAATTGAAACTCGAAATCGAAGAACGAACTTCCGCAATAGAAAAGAATTTCTCTGAACTTCAAACTGTGGTGAACGATATAGACGCAGAACGCTTGCATGTCGTCGTTTCCAAATTACAAGAAGAATTCACCAGCACGTTGGAAGAAATTAAATCCAAGTTGCAGACTTTGGAAGATACAATGACGAACCTACCATCGTCGGACGAACTGCAGGTCATCGGTAAAAGCGTCGCGAACATAAAAATTCAACTGGAGGCTTATCAAGATTTCGAACACATTCAAACCACCATCGCTACGCTTCAGGCGTCTCTGGAGTTGATCAACGAAGAAATTAAAAATATTCACGCTGAAGCAAGTGTGTTGACGAGTATTCAGGACACGTTAAGCACAGTTCAGCAGAAGATCCAATATTTGGAAAATTTGAACGTCGAATCCAATCTTACTCATTTTCATCACGTACTGGACAACATACAGGGTGACTTGGAATCGTTACGGACGAGCGTGCCTTCGAGCGAAGATTTGGAAAAATTGAAAACGGCGGTGACGGCACTATCCGATTCGAACGACATCAAAAGCTCATTGAGCGATCTCGAGAGTAAAGTGGCCAATCTCCCCACCTCCAAAGAATTGCATGCTTTGAAAAGAAACATATCTCGAATGCTGAAACGACTAGAAACGGAAACGGCGAACGTGGAACAGATTCGAGACGAACTTGCTTCGCTGGTGTCGATGCTGCCCACTTCGCAGAGCGTCGCCGACCTTCACACGCAGTTTACAGAGATGCGAATCATCGTGAACGATCTTACCGAGAAGAGCTCGAAATTGAATCAAGTCGAGAACCTTCAGAACATTGTGGTCAACATCAGAGATCAAGTTGGAGTGCTGGAATCAACGCAGGAATCAACGCTGGCCTCTTTCGGTGCCAAGTTGCAAGAACTCAACGAAAGCTACAAGCAGTTGAACGTGGAAGTGAAAATCAAACCGTCATTTTCTACCGTAACGGATACCATAGTCGAGCATTTGGTGCCCGTACAAAACACACTAGGTCAGCTTCACAGCAACCTCGTTAGCATCGATACTAAATTCGCTAAACTGCATTCTCTGCAAGCCATCGAAATCAACAGCGTACCCAATCAACAGAGAATCTCCACGTTCGTCGAAGGTAACAAACTGTACATGTTGCATCCTTATCATCCGTACTACAAGTTTCTCCTCGATGGTACGATTCAGATAAACGAATTTTCGTACTGGTCTCACGGCAGAAAAGCTAGCGTTCCCACCATGACTTTGATATCGAATCGTGGTGTCCAGAAAGCAGGAAATATTCCTCTGGCACGTTGGAACGAAACGCGCAACATATATGAAATACACGAAGACGAAGATCTCACCGTTTTCGACGTGAGTGCCGGCGATAAGCTGATCGTTCAAAACACGAGCGAAGTACCACCCTCTTTGAATCCCATCACGCTTGTGCTTCTCTTCAAACGTAATCTCTAAAAATAATAAAAATGTCTAGGCAAGCTATCGTCCAAGAATTGCATAAACCTGCACGCCGCAACTACAAACGTTTGGCTGTGGTAACCAAGGGAATCGACGACCTCTGGGAAAGTGACCTCGTGGAGATGAGTAGCGGCAAGTTAAAAAACGTACATAAATTGAACAAGGGCAACAAGTACCTCCTCACCGTCATAGACACGTTTTCGAAATTCGCATGGGCTCTACCTTTGAAGGCGAAAACGGGAACATGCGTCACGGAAGCATTCAAGACAATTTTTCGCGAAAGCGGCGGCAGACAACCACGGTTTCTGCACACGGACAAAGGGAAGGAATTTTACAATGCCGTATTCCAAAAGTTTATTCAGAAACACAACGTTCAACATTACTCGACCTTCAGTGACGTCAAGGCCAGCATCGTGGAAAGATTCAATCGCACTCTGAAATCGCGCATGTGGTCACGCTTCACGCTTCAGGGAAGCTACAAGTGGGTCACTATTCTTCCGGAACTTGTTAACGACTATAATCACACACGGCACGCAACGATAGGCATGAAGCCAGCTGACGTTACCAGGTCTGACGAGCAACGTTTAATTTCTAGCGTTTACTGTCCAAAATACACGCCCACGACAAAAAAGGCTAAATACAAAATTGGAGAACAGGTGAGGGTCAGTAAATTGAAGCGAACGTTCGACAGGGGTTTCACACGAAACTGGAGAACTTTTTACCGTGGTTCGAGTTCTACCCGGGAACCGTCACACGTATATAATAAAGGACAGTGGCGGTGAAATTTTATTGGGGCGCTTCTATGAAGAGGAACTCTCTAAAACTAAATACCCTGACACGTACCTTATTGAAAAAGTTTTGCGCAAGAGAGGCAACAAACTTTTGGTGAAATGGCTGGGGCTTCCGGAAACAAGTTGGATCGATTCAAACGAAGTGATTCTATGAGTACGTGGAACGTTGTGAAACGTTTACCTAATTCGGAAAGTCAAACGAGAAAAAAAAAGAACGGCGAATTGCTTCCCGACAGCATCCGCTGTCTGATCGTAGGTCCTTCGGGGTGTGGGAAAACGACACTGCTCGTGGACAATTTTCTCCTCGCACCGAATTGGTTAGATTGGAAGAACAGGCACCTGTACGTGTTCTCGAAAAGTTTGGAGCAATCCAAATACCAGCAACTGATGAAACTGTACGATGGTCTGGACATTGCAACGTTCGCCTCGGAAATAAAACCACTTGACGATTGTCGTGAAAATTCAGTCGTTGTGTTCGACGACGCCATCCTGGAAAATCAAAATGAAATTCGCAACTTTTTCACGCAAGGTCGTCACAAAGGAATGGATTGCTTCTACCTAGCTCAAACGTTTTCCAAAATTCCAAAACAGTTAGTACGCGACAATGCTAATTTCATATGTTTGTTTCGTCAAGATCACACCAACCTCAAGCACGCATACGATGACTACGTAGGCGGAGACATGAACTACAATCAATTTTCGGAAGGCTGCTCTTCTTGCTGGAACGCTGACGATTTCGGATTCGTGACGATCGACATGACGAGGAAACCCAACGACGGAAAATACAGAAACAAAATCAACGACTTTCTAAACGTTGCAAGGTTGTGAGAAACGACGTATATAAATAACGTCATGAGGAAACGAAAAATTGAAGACGAAAATCTCAAGCTTCGCGATTACCTCGCGAAACGCTTCAAAGGTTGGAAATCCGAGAATCGCGGATTCTACGAAGAGAAGAAACGTCAGGATCAACCTGTGATCGATGCCATCAGCGGTCTAGGTAAAGAAATTAAAAGTGTCACGGAACAAAATAAAAATTTGATTAATGAACTCGTACCGCTCGCAGCTAAAAGTTATGCTGTACCCACGCCCATTTCGAGCATTCCTTCGACACCGTTCGAACTGAAGGATGCACCGGTACGACGTCGAGCCATTGGTAGCACGTCGTCTTCGGATAAAATCGAGTTGGGACCTTTGGCACGAGACTACCTGAGCACGGGGAAGTTCGACAAGGATGAAGTGTTCGGATTGTATCCCAGCATGGAAACCAACGAAGGCGGCGGTGTGGTGTGGAAGATTGGGAAATCGAAGGTGACCTTCGAAGGCAACGACATTAAAGTCAATTTAGGCGACAAGGATAGTTGGACCAGGTATCCGGGTACGGCGGGACTGTGGGAACTCGTCGCCAAAAAGCAGCCGAAAGATTACACCGACGAAGATTACCAAAGTTACAAGGAAATTCTGATCATGACGGATGCCTTGTACCAGAACAACGACGCCTCGCAGAATAGGGTGAAATCGAGCAGCGGCGAGAAGTACAGGAATCTCATCAAACCGATTTGGAACCAGGTCAAAACAGGCAGCGGCGTCAAACGCTACAACACGTTACCCAAAGAATTCGTTTGGGTGGATGATGTGAGGAAACTCGTGGACCGATTGTTGGTGATAGCCGGCGAGGAGAATGCAGGCAACCGTAATTTCTACAACGAGAAGGTTGGCATCGTGGACATGATCAGCACGAAACTTTCCAACTTCATCGTGAACGACGACAAGGGCATAGGTTACCTGATCAAAATCATCAACACGCTGCCTCCTAAATTTTGGAACGTGGCCGAAGGAAAGGGGCTTGTGAACGACATCATCAACAAGTTACCTTTCGAGATGCATTTACCTGGCTACCAGTACTGCGGACCGGGTACCAAACTCGAGAAAAGATTGGAGAGAGGAGACAAGGGTGTGAATCCGTTGGACGCGGCATGCAAAGATCACGACATTGCTTATAACACCACGCAGACGGATCTGGATGCACGTCACGAAGCAGACAGAAAGTTAGAGCACGCAGCTTTCGAAAGATTCGTCAGCAGAGACGCATCGCTGGGTGAACGGGTCGCCGCACTGGGTACCACCATCGCCATGAACACGAAACAAAAATTGGGGTGGGGTATATAAATAACATACCGTAAAAAATAAACATGTCTCGTATAACTGATTTGCCACCCGAGCTACTATCTAAAATATTCAAAAAGATAGTAAACGGAGATGTTAATAAACTTCTAATCATAGCAAGAACAACGTCGGAATTTCGCATCCCTTGTGAAATGGTTCTCAAGAACCATCTTCGGGAGATCAGCGGCCTGAGGTGTGGTGATCTCAACATTCTGCTTTCGGCCGCGGGGGAGAAATTGAACGATAGGTCGGACGAACTGTACGAGGCAAGGCAGGGAAGAAGGCGGTATACTGATGATTGGTACAAGTCTATGCAGGAGACGGAAGATATCACTACGCACATCCTCGCGTTTTCCGAAGCACGAACTTTCTTCCTCTGTTAAAAAAATAATAATATATATACGTGTCAAAAAAACTTGATATATAAATAACACACATCGTAAAAAAAAATAATCTTCGGTATATATAAATAACACACATCGTGAAAAACAATTAAATTTCTCTAACACACACACTGAAATTTTTCTCTTCTTCGATATGACAACTGAAAAAATGAGTGATCTCCAAGCATTAAAACAAATGCTAAATTTGTCAGTCGAGTATGTAAAAATTCGGGAATTGGAAGTCGACAAATCTTACACGATAACTTCCGGTTCAATCGTTTCTACCCAGTATGGCCCCAAGGTACGCCTGTTGCACAATACAGTTTATTTTTACCAGATCGATATGTTAATATGTTATCGGACGAGAAGCTATCTATTTTAATTGAGAACAAAACTCGAATCGTGTACAAGGGGACAAAGGAACTTTTTGGCAAGAAAACAAAGCACGTAATAGAATTTGTGTAGCGACTGCGGGGCCGTGAAAAAAAATCTTAGAATATTTATATATAAATAACATACCGTAAAAAAACTACACAAGAAAAAATCTCAGAATATATATAAATAACATACCGCGAAAATAACACATAGAGCATCAACATGAAGCCCAAGGGTGTCGTGTACCAGATACCATATTCGAATCTAAAAAATCTAGGTACCCTCGATGGGTTACTCACCAAGAAACAACGCGAGAAGAAACGTTCTTGCTTGTCGAAAGGACATGGAATGAAATTGCTGCTCAGCACACCTCAATTGAAAAGGTTGCAGCGTTCGCGGAAACAGCAAAAGATTGGAGGTTTCATATTCAGCATCCCGGCCATCCTGGCAGCATTGGGGGCCGTTGGAAGTTTGGCCGGCGGAAGTGCCGCCATTGCGAAAACCGTCATCGACTCGAAGAAGAACAAGGCGGAATTGGAAGAACAGAAACGTCACAACCTGGCCATGGAGAAGAAGGGGAAAGGTATAACCAAAAAACAAAAAAGCAACCTCGATGCTTTGAAGAAATATAAAAAAAAGAAACAGAAGCACTCACCAACCGAGACATTGAATCTCTGATCGAACCGTTACAAATCAAACACTTCAGAGGAGTTTTTATGTCCGACTCGTTACCTTCAAGCGTGAAAAAAAGAGAATGTGGAGTAGTCAACTTGGACGGTCAAGAAAATCCAGGCACGCATTGGATATGTTACCACAAAAACGATAATGATAAAGCATTCGTTTTCGATTCTTTCGGAGGTGTTCCACCTACAAATTTAGTTCATTATCTGAAAACAAGCAAAACCTCTATATACTACAACGACGAACGCATTCAAGATTTCGGAGACGTGAACTGCGGTCATCTCTGCCTCTCCGTGCTCGCGTTTCTCTCTAAAATAAATAACCCTACGATCGAGGATTTCCAGAAAGCATTGTGGAACCTCAAACAGCATCACTAGGATGGGCGTGTTCCATCTCACGAGCGAATCTTCAATCTTGAAACTCACGCTGCACGACGACATTGTCTATCCTAAATCCGTGGCTCTGCGTGCATTCTACAGCATGTACCTCATACCTAATGTTACGCAGCACAACAACAAAATTAGCGTCGGAAGCGAACACATCGTCGTCACGCCAGGACAATACAATCTTTCCACTTTGCAAGCTCAGTTACCCAAAGGTACGTACCTTTCTCAAAATTCGGTCACGCACAGAGTGGAAATCCTGTCGGCGACGGAGACCGTGGACCTGGGCACCATAGGAGAACTTTTAGGTTTCGAGAACAACACAAAACTCGAAGCTGGCATCAAGCACGTGGCAACAAACATTCCTAAATTTTTGGCCATAGAGACTCTGAACGTACACTGCAACGTGGCAGAAGGTATGATCACGAAATCCTCGGACGGATTGTTAGGAAGTCACAAGCAGACGGGAATCATAGCCACTTTCAAACCAAGTTCCGAGTTCATGGAACCGATCATCTACACGCCCTCTTCGCCGATCTATTTTCCAGTATGTCGCAACCGCATAGACGACATAGAGTTGGTGGTGACGAACGAGAAAGGAGACGTGGTGGATTTCGCAGGTGCCACTACGACGGCCATCGTGGAGATCAACGTATAATAAATAACCATACATGTAAAATGGAGCAAATCGAAAGTTACGAATTGCAATCTTTCCCTCCCAACCGTCGCACGTTCGCCAATCTGAACGAAGCGAACAGGGAGATCGAATACGACGTGGACGTAGGCGACGGGTTCATTCATCCTCACAGAGCAGACCTCTACCTTCAATTCGACGTGGTGAAGAAAGAAAGCGGAGACGCGTTTCCCGCAGCAGCAAACTTGATACTCGTGGACAACTTCGTGCCTCACCTGTTCTCGCAGGTGGAGGTGAGGAAACACAACACCGTCATCGACAGAATAGATTATCCAGGCATCACGTCGACGGCAGTGGGAACGTTGAAATTATCCAAAACGGACGCAGCGTACTATCAAGCGGGAGGATTCGAAGCCGGGACCAAAATATCGACGAGAAGTCACACGGTGCTCTTTCCCATGCGTCTGCTTCCAGGATTCTTCTCCGATTACAAGCAGATCATGTGGAAGGGAGGACTGAGAGTCACGTTTCGAAGAGCGGCCAACGACAACGACGCACTGATGCGATACGCTACTTTGGGCCCGGACGGCACCACGCCGATAGCCAACACTTTACCCGAAGCAGCAAAATGTGTCATCCAAAGCATGGAATTGAGAATGCCGGTGGTGGAATACGAAACGAACTACGCCCTCAAGTACAAAGCGGAGATCTTGAAAAGTCCGCAGGTACCGATTCACTTTCACGGTTACCAGTGCGTGCAGAAGATGGCGACGGGAAGTCACATGGAATTCGACGTGACGACGCAGTTCAACAACATACAGTTCGACATGCCAGATTTTGTCGTAGTGCTCTTTCAGACCGGGAGGGACAAGAATCAGGAAAAAGATTCCAGCAAGTTCGACGACTGCAAGATCAAGAACGTTTATCTGAAGAACGGACGCAATGAAGTGTTCCCGCGCGAGAATTACAATCTTGACGTGACCAAAAACGATTACCTCAAACTTTACGAAGCGTTTTCGGCTTACAAACGCGTGACCGAGGGAAGTGTGGACATGTACTACACGCCTAGCGAATTCAAAGCACGGAGACCCATGACCGTCATCAACACATCTAAGAGAAAGCAGTTGGTGGTCAACGATCGAACCAACATCAAGGTCGTCTGCGAGTTCCACGATGCCTTGCCCGAGGATACCCTATGCAGTGTCATCCTGATTGCAGAGAAGTCCTTCGCCTACGACGTGAAGAACGAGCGGGTCACAGAGCAGTTTTAACAAGTTTTTATCATCTATTTTCTTGCACAATAAGAAATTTTCTGCACTAGCACAATCAGTTACAATAGCACAATACGAATTTCACTAGTTCAGATCAGTTACAAATGTCAATTTCATTAGTTATCACTTACAATATTTTTTTGCACTATAGCACGAGACAATCAGAAAATTTGCACAAAAAAAATTTGTTGTTGTTTTTACACGTGAAAATTAACAATAAAATTTCTTTTTTATCGTTTCAGATGCTGTCGAAACATCAAAAACACATACACACACACACACTAAAAAAATAAGCATGCAACTTTATTTGTAACACACACACATACATTCTCCATCTTCATCAAGAAAATATTATAATAAACATAATCATTTTTATCTATCTCATAATAAAATTCTATATCCAAAAAATATCACAACATCAAATAACACTAGAGTCGTTAGTACACGTTGCATGCATTACGGAGGTCCTCTGTAGGGTTTCATGGAAGTTTGGGGGAAAAAAAAAACACGTGAAACTCTACAGAGGTGCGGTAATCTATAACCGCAGCCATTAGAAAACTTTTACATTTTTGGTTGGGCACCACGCACCCTGGCGAGGTTATAGGGGCCAGGCATCCTAAAAAACAACAATTATTATTTGTTTGTTTGTTTGTGTTACAATACATAAGCGCGCGCACGTATGTGTGTGGCACATCGTTCCCTCCCCGAGAGAGAGGTTTACGTAGGTCGCAATATATATAAACATTTGGTCCCGGACTTGGAAAATTACGATAAAATACACTCATCTTTCAAAAAATAAGAGGGTAAGAGGAGAGGTTTACGAAGGTCACGATATATATAAACATTTGGCTCCGGACTTGGAAAATTACGATAAGGTGCACTCATTTTTCAAAAATGAGAAGATGAGAAGATGAGAGGAGAGGTTTACGTAGGTCGCAATATATAAACATTTGGTCCCGGACTTGGAAAATTACAATAAAATACACTCATCTTTCAAAAATAAGAGAATAAGAGAATAAAAAAATGAGAAGATGAGAGCGCGCGCGTGTGTATATGCCACATCCTTCCCCCCGAGAGAGAGGTTTACGAAGATCACCATATATAAACATTTGGCCCCGTTGATTCCAGCACTCCAACTTCATCTCTAATGTTGACGACAATATTCTAAAGGTAGAGAGAATGAGAGAATGAGAAAATAAGAGGATGAGAGAATAAGAGGATGAGAAGAGAGGTTTACGAAGATCACGATATATAAACATTTGGCTCCGGACTTGGAAAATTACGATAAGGTGCACTCATCCTTCAAAAAATAAGAGAATGAGAGAATGAGAGAATAAGAAAAGAGGTTTACGTAGGTCATGATATATAAACATTTGGTCCCAGACTTGGAAAATTACGATAAGATGCACTCATCTTTCAAAAAATAAGAAAATAAGAAAATAAAAAAATAAGAGAATAAGAGAAAGATGGGAGGATGAGAGGAGGATGAGAGGAAGATGAGAGAATAAAAAGAGAATGAGAAAGATGAGAGGATGAGGGGATGAGAGCTCATCTTTCACTCGTCACTGCCTTTTTGCCCCCGTGAAACGTCGTCAGCGTAATAAATGAGGCGCGGAACAGGGAGAGAAAGTGAGTTTTTCAACTTTTTGTGGTCGTTTGGTCAAGAAATCAGAGTTGGGGTGGGAGTCACAAATTTACTCTACTTATGCAAGTTGCCAGCCTGCCATAGTAGTACAAAACTTGACAATTTTTCTTCAAAGAATACCGCAATCTCTCTTGTCTACCAACGTATTCAAATAAAGGAAGTCAAAATACACAGGAAATGTTTTCCTGGCAAATCCCTTTCTTTCAATTTCTTTCTCTGCACAATCTTGCTTCGCGCCAAGAGATTGGGCGTCCTCTTCACACCTCAAGAAGCATACGACGACGGATTCCGGTAGCTTGAGATTCTCTTCGCATAACAAAGGATTTTTTATTTACCCGCTTCGCCGCTAGATGTCTCTCTTTGATGCGTCGTACAATTTGCGCTCGTGGTTGTCAACAGTGGGCGCCTGAATATATTTCTCTGTTGACAAAAACAACGCAAGAAAGGATTCTTACGGAAACAGGAAGACGCTATGTAGGTCTTGACTCTCGTCTCTTTCCATTTCCAACACAAAGTCACTCTCGCATGTGAGGAAGACTTTTCGAGGACCTTAAGAAGGCAATTTGGGTATTTCCGAGAAACAAAGAAGACTCGAATGCGTCGAGCGCGATTTTCGAAGACAGGTTCAAAACCAAATGGATTTACAGCTGGGGAGGAAAGAGTGAGTGCACTTTAGGCTAGCGGGTGAAACCGTAAATGGAATGGCGCCTTGCGAGGATCTTTCAAATCGTGTCGTCATTTTATTGTACGTTATCTTCACGTCCCCTGCCTTTGGAGAGGAACAAATACGTATTCGCTACTAGTTACAGTTGATGCGTAACCTTCTCCGATTAGAATCTGAAAGAATGTAGTATTGAGAACTCATTCATACGCAGGAAGACTTCACTACTATAAAGATGGGATTTCGTAAGAAGCCTTCAGCTGATTTCGGACGAACAGTTGAGATTCAAACATTGTCGCCTCTTGTTGGGAACGAAAAGGCAACCGTGTCTTGATTGACGAACACACGGACATCGTTTTAACAATGACACTCGTCAAGATACACGATTCCTCGAGAATGAATGTGAAAGAGGGGATTGTGAATGGAGAAAACGTCGTGCTGAAGGCTTGCAGAGACATGAGAAAATTGAATTTGATCGGTTAACCTTACCATAGTCATTCCGAGAAAGATAGCACAGCTGTTTCTATAGATTGATTGATTGACCGATTGATTGGTGTTTTAAGTCCACTTTATGCACAGTAAGGCTAATCGGGACTGGACCTACAGTTTAAAGTGGGATCCGATCCACAATGTGCCTCCACCGAGCTGTTTCTATAGAAAATGCCCAGTTATGACGAGAAAATATTCACTGACCAAGGTGCTGTGATTTATCGGTAATTTTAAATCAGAGTTGTTAAAAGTCCAGAAAGCTCTTTTCTCTCGCACAATTTCAATTCGGTCCAAGTTGCGTATTGTTTCATTTCAATACCGAACTTAGACCGTATTTAATTTGATCCGGAAAAAAGGTTTCGGGACCGAACTGAAATACTTTAAAGATAAAAATGTTCTTTACGGTCCAGAACCCATTTACGTTTGCTGAATTTTTCTACCGGACCGGAATTGAATTTATTTGCAATTCCTGGACCATTCTAAAAAAGATCTTCAATCTGTACTTGGCGCCCTGCTTAGAGCAAAACAAGAGCTGCTACGTCACAAGACATCACTTGCTTTGCAACTGAAGCGTGTTTGAACTGTAGTGTGTTCTGCATGCACCCAATAAATGTAGGGAGTCCTTCAAATTATTATCTTCTTGTACTACCAGAGAACATATTTGCTCACTGAACAAGGCGAGGTACTTTCCCGAGCAATTTAACAGCGCCACTGAACGGCAAAGCTTGGTAAGACTACAGCTGAAGCCTTTACTTTATACAGCAAGTGTAAGCTGTTGAAACATTACCACGCCATCGTTATTTGAATTGCGCCAACTTATTTACGAAGGCCAAGGGGGGAAGAGAAGATGATGCAAAAGCCATCCCTCGAGAATCTTGGAAACAGAGAAGCTGGTTCAATAGAATCCTAACCTCGAGATGATTAAATGTGTTTTCTACTGTTACGGCGGCCGATCCTAGTTCTGGAAAGGGAAGTGGGGAGCGAGGAAGCAACCAATCCAGCACGATAAGTAATGCAGCAGCCAGTAGAACAAGGTGCACGTAGTACTTCTTCCCGTCGTGTCTCTCGGCGCCACTGCTGTTGTCTGGTTGGTGTGCGGCGTAATCCCCGTTCTCCACTTTCCTTGCCAGAACTAGGACCGGCCGCCGTAAGAGTGGAAAAGACCTATAACGTGAAAGAATAGTCTCCCAGCGATTTTATGTCCTCAATATGGGGCTGTCCACGTTACTCTTTTAACCATTAGAGGTAATTTCTAACACAAGTTCAACATATTCAGTATTCACACGGGTATACAGCACGTATTCAATTGTTATAGCATCCAAATGATTTTCAGTGGACTGTAAAATTGTTCTACGTAACTGAAAGCGATCCAAGACCATTAACATGTTGCAAATGCTTGTTTCAGTATTTGTAATCATGTAATCACTGTGCATGTCCCAATCAAGGCGTATTCTTTCTTCACGACAATTCGAGACCGCATTCAGCACACTTGTCAATAGTCTTCCTCCAAGTTAATTAGTATGTTGCTGACTGTTCCATAAAACACACGTACCTTGATACCTTCTTGAAACTAAATATTTATCGGTACGCTCATAAATGCATCGGTATAACATTGAACTATCGTAGCTTATGCAGCATACGGAATAGAAAAACGACAGTGTCATAAATTTCTATAAATTACGATACAAGTGCAGCATCACTACTAATCAAACTGGTTGGCTTATGATGTAAAACGTGACGATTGCACCTATTCTCAGACTAAGCTAGGTGTCCGTCTGGGGCAAACTCAGATTTAAGATAAGATTTTTCCATTGGAAATCCTCGTTGCATATTTTAATTGAATGTAAATGTGGCATCATTTGGTGCCTTTTTTTTAAAACAAGATTGCATTTTGTTCAATTTCCTTTTCATTTCAATTTTTAATCTGAAACTAACAAATTTAATGGTCATTTTTTCCCATTTTTTAGGACATTCTATTAGGTCATCAACTTCCGCTAGTGATGATTATGCTCTGTCCCATCTAACTCTGGAGCAGGCAAACGAAAACAAGTCTCTGCGCAAGTAGTGACGCTAGACGGCTCCACCAATGAACACGTAAGAGGAACGGAATTGAGTGGAGTGGGGGGAAAGCGACTGAAATTACCAGCCTTCCCATCAGTGTCTACTGCTTCGCTCTGGCCAATAGATTACCCTCGCTTCTCTGACGTAATGCGCGGCCTTTCTCCACAGTTAGCTGGGACAGGTTATAGATGAAATTGATGAAGGGACAGTCGCAAAGAGCACCCATGTCCAGACCAAGATTCGAACCCAGGTACTTCAGAGGCGAGATCGAAAGTAGCGAAAATAAAGAGCGGGCAGTTATAATCTACGTTTATTTTAAAACTGCTGATATGAAGCTGTAAAATGGCTGGGATAAAAGTGTTCACCTATTTTATCCTGAGTCTCTTTACGACTACTGTACAGACAGAACATGTTAAGTGAATAGCTTTAATCCGCGGGGGTGAGGTGCCATCTGACGGTAGTGTCATAAAATATACCATTGTGCTATAAATTTCAAACAAGGGAATTTGTGAATGAGAAGCGAGATGTAGGAATCCGATCATTGCAGTTGACGACATGCAGAAAAAAATAGGGAAAATATGCAAGGAGAATAAAAATGGTACGAAATTTTATTTGATGACCGCACAGGGACAGTCGTAACGTTGCCAGACCGACAGCAAAAAAAATTGAATTCTGGACAGCTACATTCCATCGCGGGCAACAGGCATGCGATACTATCTCTCGTAAACCATTTTAGTTGGAATTAAGTTAGAAATCAAAACCCCAAGAGTAGCGATTAAAGATCTGGGGAGATTTACAACCTGATATTCAACTTGCAAAGATGGCGCAACGTCATAAAGGCAAACTTTATGGCCGGCGCTTGAATGAAGTACTTGTCAGTCTAGTGCAACAGTATGTGACGTCACAGGAAGATGCTGATTGGTTAGCGACACGCTAAGGAAGAACGGCCTTTGTCTATCAGTAGCGATTTTTATCACTTTTTCACTTTCTTTTCTTTTCTTTGTACTCAGCATCACAACGATAAAATATAATGTTGTGACGATCCCATGGATCCTTACAATATACAATTGCGGTTATTTAATTGATGTTAGTCTTAATATAAAAGGCTGAACATTTGTTTAATAATTACTTGTGCACAAAGTAAATTATGTTCTCCCTTATTTCGCTAAGCAATAAATAAATTACATACAGGGATAGCCGTCCAACACGGGGACGGCGGGTCAAATGGAGACGCTTGTTTTCTCAATGGTTAATGCTGTTATTTGAGACCCAACGCTCTACGAGTACTACCATTCGTGGCGGACTATATATATGCCAATTCTGTTAAGAACAGAATTGATTCTCCCAATTTTGAGTCAGATTGTGACATACTGCTTGATGCGTTATCTTACATCTGTATGAAGATATCCGTTTTCTAGCGTCCTCCGCTGTCTGCTAAAACGAGGGCGTTGAGGGTAGTCAAAAACATTTAATCGGCACCGACCAATATAGATATATGCTTTACTTACTAGGTCTATGATATGATAGCAAGCAATGAGAAGTTAGCATACGTAACGGACAACGAACGAGTCAAGAGTGAACGGTATTTTGCATCGTTTTTTTTGTAATGCGTAAAACCCACAAAAGTAATATCTTTGCCTTCGAATTTTCATAAGTATTTACACAAAAAACTGGGTACAAATTGTACTCTCGTACTCGCCGAGTGATAGAATTGACAAATTAGTCTACAACCGTCGTACACTCCTGTTCACATAAAGGAAAGTTGTTAGTCTTCATGACTTCTACACGCTGTGGAAAATTGTCGTTGTGGTACGGTGACACCCTGGGTGAGCGCGATATCCTTAGTCCTCTTTGACTAGTAAAGAAACAGACAGTCTCAAATTACAAGAGGAACAGTTGAGCTTCGTCAGTTTCCATTTCCTTTAACCAAGACGTCATTTCAAAAGGCGATAATTTGGATTAGTGGGGAAAAAGTAAATCCTTATTCGGAAAGTACGGCGGTAGCCATGGCAACAGATAGAAAGAAAAATCACTTCATTTTAATGAGGCTAATCTTCCAACTTCTGGAGTGTCTTAGAGTTGCCTCGAAACCCTTCTAAGCCTATCCTGGGAGCAATAAACGAAAGGTTGGGGCTGAGGAGGAGATATTCAGATGGCGCCCCGGCAATTACAAACGCCGCCTAAAGACTGGATCATCTCATTAAGATTCCTCTTAAAGCGCTCATCGCACCAAATGCTCCTCTGCCAAAGATCTTCTCCTCTCGACAGATAAACCACTAATTTTTTTCTCCACAAAGGAAAAAAAAAGTTGGCTGTTTCAAGAAAATTAAACTTCTCCTTAATGAAACAGGTGTGCAGTGCAAGTCTTGCTACATTGTGGAAACGTGTCTGTACGCAGAAGCACCTTCTGTGGTCAGATCGAAAGTCGTCCTCCATGGCTTAGTGGTTAGCGTGAAGGGCGCCCGCAGAGAGGAGCCAGAGGGCACTTGCCCACCTCCTGAGATATGTCGAAAGACTTCAAATATTCAAATTCTGAGATTGTAGCGTGGAAACATGGACGAGGAGTGAAGTAAAAGACAGCAGATTATACCCTGTCCCATCTAACTGTGCACCAAGGCCGCGCATAACGTCAGAGAAGAGGGGGGAAATCGAGTGGGAAGAGCGAAGCAGTCCACGCTGCTCGAAGGCTGGTAACTGCTGTCGCTTTCCCTTCCATTCACACAATTCTGTCCCTCTCACGTGTTCATTGGTGGAGCAGTCTCGCGTTACAACTTGCGCAGACACTTATTTTCGTTCGTCTAGTCGAGAGTTAGCTGGGACAGAGTATAAGTGCCTATGCAGATTATCCTATATTCTATCCCTGCAAATCTCTGAAGCAAGGTCGCGCATAAGGGTAGAGAAGGGGAAAAAGCTAGTGGGCGGAGAGAAACCGTGCATATTGCTGCAAACAGCTGGTAGTTGCAGTCGTTTCTCCCCCTCCACGCAATGCACATCGTTCGGATCCCACTTTAAACTATAGGTCCAGTCCCGATTAAGATTTTCTGTGCATAAAGTGGACTTAAAACAACAATTCAACAACTTTTTTGGAGCAAGATGGGGTTATGGCTGCTGTACTGCAACCCTCTCTTTTAAGAATTCAAGTCGATTACCTGGGAATTACAATTAAAAAGGGGTAAAGTTGCGGCAACCGGCAGTATGTCAATTACTGCTAACATAGATTCACGAGCTGTAGTTTCATCCAGGGTTATTCCAATATAAGCTTTATTGCGGGCTCAGACACCTCGGAAACTGACAAAAAGCTTCGTCGGTGAATATGCGACGACTGCTGTTTATTGGCCATTAGCCGTGTCGCAAAATGGCGGTGCGGATAGTTGAAGTGTTGCAATGAACAATGGAAAAGTAGAGGGAACAGCTGTTTCATGCATGCTAACGACACTCGCAGGAAATGTGAGAGTTCGTTGTTGAAAAAACTACCTTCTGCTCGGAGTTTCACGCTCACGGCTAATAGGAAACCACAAAAATCCACTTCCAACGGGATTGGAGAGACGGTTCTGTTGCTTCGTGAAATGAAATTATTTCAATCTTTTTCAAACTTCCTTTGCTTGCTTATAATTAGGGACACTGAATTTTCGCGATGCGCGAAATCGCGAAATGTCGGAAAAAGATGCAATTTTGAACATTCTGCACGTAACTACACCCCCAATGATGAAATATGCATGAGTTTTATTCGCGAAGTAATGCGAAATGTGTGCTTTTCCACGAAATGAACGCTTTTTCGCGAAATAACCGTGAAATATCATCAAATTAAGTAGAAAACATGCAAAAACCGGCAATCGAGGTTGTGCGCGCAAACTGTCGATTTGTAACGAAAAGTTTGCCTAAAGTTTCCTATCACTTGCAGCTGAAGAACTTTTATCTTCCACCACATCAGGAAGACGCTGCAAATTGGGATTTCCCATGCACATAATCTCAGTTCGAAAACTTCGCTCCCTGTCAAGCTACATTCCTTTCTTCCCCCGAATATGCAATTTAGAAATGAAGTGATTTTGTGTTGATGTTTTATTTTTCGTTGGACAGCTAAGTACTTGTGTATGTGTACAGTATATAAAAATGAAGTAGTTTATCAATTTAAGCTCTTTTGTATGTACGCGTAGTTTCCTCTCATGATGAAAACGTGCGTGCCTTTATTTTCCACCGCTGGTATATACAGCTGATCTAACATTTTATTTACCGCTCTCCTCAGTTTTTATTTACCATAAATTTGTCTCCCTACTTATATAACTTAATCACGTGTTCCTTCGGGGGGACGGGGAGCCTTCATCAATGTACTCTAATCATCATTCACTTTCATCGTCGCGATTAGTTCAAGTAGGCAGTATAGTGAAGTTAAATAATAAAGAGTACAAACACAATCGGGAGGAGACCGAAACTTAAGAGAGCTTTCAGACCGAAGCGACGCGTGCTCCTTCATCTACAAGAAAGCATTCATTGCGCATGAGCGACAAACTGACCGAAGCAACGCCATCCTGCAGAGAGGATTTCGTTCGAGCGTAAAATAGTTCGCACGGACGACGCTAGAGAGTGTACGGATTCGAGAGTTTCCTCGCTCGAGCGAATAATGCTCGAACAGGCAAATTGAACGATATACGCTCGAAGCCCAGTGGTGCACGTATAACCTTTTTATGTCTGTGGTAGTGGGCCCTCATATATGGATCGTGAAGCGAAAGATGCAGTGAAATTGGAACTTAAGCGAACATAGTCATCGTCTTCACTTTAAAATGTAGTTCAGTCTATCTTGCCAATACAGTGACATATGAAAATGAAATAGATGATTGTGGGATGAAACTAACAAGGCGGATATTTTACATATGGGTCTACGATTATTGCCGCATAAAAATGACATTGTATTGAATACACTCGAGCGTAGCGCGCTCGAGGGTGGGAGACTCGAACGAGAGGAAGAGGTCCCCCGAGGACTCTAATGTATGCCACTGAGAAAACGGCTTAGTCCGACTGACACATGCAGCTTGTGTCGCGTCGGTTCGAAGGTTCCATTTACTTCCGAAGGTTGGTTTCCAGGAGACGTATGAGGGCGATAAAATCATTCCTTGTAGCGATGAAAAGTTATCTTTATTGCTAGGGGTAGTTGCACCCCCTCAGCTAATTCGCACCCGGTTTGATAGTTCGTTTCGATGCGCACTTCAATTCCTTTTTTTTTCATCTGAGACTCGAGAAGACAGCTACCAGCAGGGCTCCCTACTTCACTCCACTTACTCCCTTTCTCTACCGTTATGCGAGGCCTTGCTTTACAGATTAACTGGACAGACTGACATGCCTTGTTTCTCTCTTCATCATTCAGAGAGACAACATGACTTGCACTTATGTAGAGATGAA
The DNA here is from genome assembly GCF_977018435.1 of Lepisma saccharinum. Taxonomy (NCBI): domain Eukaryota; kingdom Metazoa; phylum Arthropoda; class Insecta; order Zygentoma; family Lepismatidae; genus Lepisma; species Lepisma saccharinum. The sequence continues at coordinate 21,591,220 of NC_139244.1, read as the reverse complement.
GCATTTCTTATACGAAACATTCGAGTAATACTTCCAACACGTCAACTTGCAGTTAGGTAATCGTTACCTCACGCCCTTTTTATCCACATTTAAGTATGTAAACTTTGTGTTGTGATCTAAACAAACCTTAAAGCAGCAATCGAAGTGGTCACTCACCCTTGCGGCCTGATCAGGAACAGGTTGATAAGATTTTAAATCGGCAAAAGGAATGACCAAAACGGATGATGTACTTACCTAGAAGAGAAGAAACAAATGACATAAGAAAATCATATTTAAAAGTACGTATGCACAATGAACATAACAAAGCATTGTAAACATTATTGTACGATCAATCAGACCGTTAATGAAAATATTAACTATGCTAACAAATATTCAAAATGTGATAAACGCTTAAACAAGAAATACATAATGAACATATTACCTTCCGTTTTCTTCACATTACATCCGGACTTTCATTAAACCGGTCAATATATCCTCCCCCCCATTAGTGCGGATTAATGAGGTTTTACTGTATTCCAAATGTATCAAAATATTTGAGGCTATACTTTGTCCAAGGAGTCTGTGGAGCAAGCGAACGGAAACAAGTCTCTGCGCAAGTATTAACTCGGTAGGGTTCCACCAATGAACGCGTGAGGGGGGGATCAACGCGGCACTACTTTGTTCTTCCCACTCGCTTCCTCCCCTTCTTTACATTTATGCGCGACCTTGCTCCAGAGATTCACGGGACAGAGCATAGTAGAGGAAGGGATAGAAATGAGGTATGGTAACATTATCCAAAATACGATTTACTTGTTTCTAACGCGATTTTGAAAATGTATTTCTCATATATTAACCTTATTTCTGTACCAAGAAAACAATTCGTTATTTGGTATGGTATGTGTAGGCTAATCGGGATTCGACCTACAGTTTGAAGTGGAACCCGAACTACCATATGCCACCATCGGGACCCCTTCATTTCAATGCGACAGTGTTAGCACCACGTCATCGGGGAGACCCGCTCGAAATGTCCAAAGTTTCTCAAAGAGTGTTCTAAAATTCAAATAAGCGGAGCTTCGGTGCGAGTCCTATCAGTTCTTTGTACAGTCACCGGGAAAAAAGTAGGACACCTATATCCTGAAATTGATTGTAATATCAAATTTTCAATGCAGCTTCTACCAACGCCGTAGAGTTAGGCAACACACACACAACGCCTTGCATGAAAGCAAGTATTTCAGGATCCAGGTGTCCCATTTTTTGCCGGTGACTGTACATCCAGGAATATTATTTTAAACAAACCTTAGGAAAAAATGCAGCAACACTGCAACATTGCCTCCTCCCGTAACAGTCGCTGTAGTTCCGGGCATTTTGAAGTTGACATTCATTGGCGTTAGCAAGATTACTTTTCGGGAGGAGCTGGAATCGTAAGGGTGGATAGAACTTTCTACTGTAAAATTGGCTATTGGGGATCATTTTAAAGGGGATTTACCTTTACCATCCAAGTTATTCGCTGGCTTTATTTGATTTTTTTTTTTTTTTTTCAAAATTTCGGAGGGGGTTGTAGCCCCATCAGCGTACGCCAGTGTTGGCTCATGTAGACAAGAGAACTGCAACCCATGTTCACTCCACTTAAAAACAGACCTTTCAAAATTTCCTAAAAGAAGTTTTAATGCATTCAGAATTCACATAATAATGGATTACTTAATAAGAACCATTAAGTCTTAACGAATTCCATTCGTGGCTGAACAAAAAAAAAAAAGGTTTTGATGGACTGGAACGGGAATTCGATGCTCCATTGTCAAAATGTGAAATCGATTTGATTTTTTTCAGGAAGGGGCGCTGTTGTCTGCGCCTAGACCAATCAGCGCTTTACGAACACAATCACACAGAAGAGGGCCTTTGACTAGAAAACCCATTAGGATTTCAAACGTGAATTAGAGCCGAGGGGACGCCTTTGCATCGCGTTCGGAAAAGGGAGATAATAGGTCGGCGGTAATCGAACAGGGTTTTCTGTTTCGCCGCCTCATTCCCCCGCTGCGAAAAGCAGGTGACTTTTCGCGGTTAGCCTAGTGGTAGGTATCAATTGGAACAAAACAAAGGCTTCGAACGTTGTTATTGATATTGCAGCGACGGTTATTTTCAGAACAATCAAGACCCGTATATTGTTCGCTTTTATTCTAATTGCTTGTGCGTTGTAAAGCACACCTCTGGCGAGTTCTTAATTATGCTTCATGTGTTTTCATCTCTGTTAGCAATTGAGAAGAGAGGATGGGATAATGATCCTTTACTTAAAAGGAATTGAAATGGCATAAATAATTATACTCTGTTCCGGCAATCTTTGCAGCGGACGAAAACAAGTCTCTGCTCAAGTAGCGACGCGAGACGGCTCCACCAATGAACACGCGAGAGGAAACGGTATTACGTGAAAGGGCTGCAGTTGCCAGCCTTAGAGCAGAGTGCAGCTTCGCTCTGTCCAATCGATATCCGCCACTTCTCTGACTCTCCAAAGATATCTGGGACAGGGTATAGTGACTCGAGAGGATTCGACCAATGAAGACGTGCAAAGGAACGGGATTGCGTGGTGGGAGGAAAAGCGACTGCAGCTACCAGCCGTTTGCAGCAGCGTGTTCGCTCCGCCCACTTGCTTTACGCTCTTCTCTACCGCTATGCGCGGCCTTGCTCCAGAGATTCCTGGGATAGAGTATATCTAGCTATCCCTTGAAAGATGAGCCAGGAAACCTCGGCAGAAGTGCGCGGGTGCCACATATGGCAAGGGGAAGCAAGCAAATGTCAAAAATCACTTATTTCCATGAACGATGTGGCAACGTTTATCGTACACTTTATGCACAGAAAGGCTAATAGGAACCTAACCTACAGTTTAAAGAGAGATCCGAAACATTATGAGCCTACACTGGACATAGAACCCGACCTTAACACTACACCATTATGTTTTCAATATTTCTTGTTATTGTGTGTGCGTGTGTAGTTTGCCAATCTTGTCCCTCTCTCGAAATTCTTGCCAGAAAAAGAAGCACAGGTAACAAATAAATTAAGCAAGCAGTTACTCCTGACATAAAATCAAAATTATAAATGAGCATTTTCACAAGGTGCATTATTAGTGGTTCACAAAAAAATGTTTTCATTTTTAATGTACATTTTGTTAAATAAGTATCCCACCGAGATTGATAATGAAATTTAGTACAACGTACTTGATACGTTCACCGAGAACTATTCTCACTCGATGCAAACCACCAATCTTGAAGAGGTGAAACGAAATATATAAAAATGAAGAATTTCTTTCTGCCTTGAAATTGATAAATGTTTTTACAAGGGAGAGCTGGCCCCCGTGGCGGAGCATGGATGTTTGTGAGCGTCCATTCATCAATTTCATCATGTCATCACTCATCCCCATCTTCGCAAATTAGCCAAAAGTGGCACAAAAAAAGCGAAGTAAAATAAAGCAAATCAACCCATCAAACAAGGGAGAGTCAAATGAGAAATCTTAATTTGTTTTTTGTTTCTTATCTAGCAGATTTCTGTATGTAGGGTTCCATAAGTTTGCTGCATTTTAGCACAGAACTATTGCTGATCTACAAATATTTTCAACTTTGAGTTGAGTTAGTGTTTGTACACTTTAAGAGGAATAAGTCTTTGGGGGTCCACGTGCAGTCACTTATGAGCCACTGCGAAGGCCTCTCCGTCTTCTTCAGGAAATTCACTTTCGTGTGCCTGCCCGCTCAACAAGAAGCACTCAACTTTTTGCTTCTCATTAGCCAAGATTGTGCCTCATCCAGCGCTCTCTGTTCCATAGACTGCCCAGTGAATATAATAATCTAGGAAGCCAAATAGACATTTTTGAAAATCTGGACCGTTTTAGAAGAAAGTTAACTAAAAGTATGTAAGTCTCTTAACCACATGTAATTTTTTTATGTTATTATTTTTGTTGTATTATGATATTATTTTTTTGTCCTTATGTTCTATAAAATCGTTCCAATGTAAAGTGGCTAACCCTGTATTTGGAATCTTCTATTAAATAAATAAATAAATAAAAGGAGAGGAAAATTTGAGAAAATGTTCCTTAAGAGGCAATAGTGCGGGGGCAAAAAGTTTGGGTTAGCAACTGCCCCACACGCCCCCTAATCGCAGTCACTGTTGAAAATAAATAAATTATGTGTAGTTGTTTTGAATCTGCTGTACCAAACCATGCTCATATGTAAAATAGTCTCTCAACCATAAAGTGGGGGCCAATAAAGGAGGAGGAAAAGAACGTTAGTGTCACAAAAGTTTGAATTCTTCTAATACAATTATTTTCGGCAAATCCGGACACACTGTATATGCGCCCTCGTTTCGTACTCATAAATACAATAAAACTGAGATGAAGTGAGGTTTTTCTTTCTCCGATTGATCTTTCATCAAGGATTTTGTACTCCCCCCATCTAATCAGGTCTGCGCATGCCTATGACATCCGGTGCAAGTTCGGCTAAGCAACGAAAGTGTTGCAATGTGCACCGGGGAGGCCATCCCTCGGCCCTTTTGAAAATCCTGCGGACGCGCTTGTTACAGAGTAAACATCATTCACGCTCAATGTTTACGCGTTGTCTCCCACGTAACATGGCGCTTTCCATTGTAACCAATTTGCCGGCACATCGCAATTTATCCTCACGGTTTCGTTACATTCCACCCTTTCCTCTTCCCAGTTTCCAACATTCGCGGTAAAAAAAAAAAAAAATCCTCTCATTTAACGCCAACATTGACGCTGAAGAAGTTCTAACGCGATTTCCCACGAGACACCCGAATTCGAATGGAGCTTGCGTGTTGGTTTTCAGAGTTTTTTTTTGCAGTATTGATGTAGCACCGGGCAGAAGGAAAAGTGGAAAAAGGAAAGTACACAGACAGATCCAGAAGTGATGCTGCAGTAGGCTCTCAGGTGCTCGATATCGAAAATCTGTGTTCGTAATTTCATTTCTGACAGTGGAATATGACGGATCAAGAGAGAAGCAGTAAAGAAGTTTCTCGCACATCACATCTTATTTGATGCATTTCAAAGTAAGAAAGATGCGTTTTTCTTATTGATCATTAACTGCTAAAATATTTCAGCAAAAAAAAAAAAGGAATAAATACTCTCACCTTACCAAAAAATTAACAAAAAACTAAACTCCAATTTTCCATTATTTAGAATGTGTTCCGCATGCAATACAATTTCGCCTGCCTGCGTAATGGTTAGAAGAGCGCGCTATGACGCCAATGGTCCCGGGTTCGAATCCACACCTGGGCAAGGGTGTTCCTTCTGAGTGTCCCTTCATCAGTTTCATCATATCATCACTCATCCTCGCGGCAAGCCAAAAGTGGCAGACAGCGAAGCAAAATAAACCAAATCAATTTCAAGTTCACAACAAAAATCTCGAGGCGTTTGCAGTATGAATATGGTACAATACGTACTGGCTACTACAAATGAAATGTCAATGTCTTATAAAACAAAAACTATTCGTAATATCGACATGAATTTTGCGCTGGTGGGTTGAGGAACTGTGGAAGTTTCGATAGGACACATTGTTTGTGTTTGTTGTTGTCGCTGTTGTTGTTCCGGCGCAACAATTGCTAAGATGTCTGCAAAACCTGTTGAAAAATCATATTGTGTTATTGAACTAGCCAAAACGAACTCCGTTACTGTCGTACAGCGACATTTTCGAACACGTTTCGGAAAACCAGCACCTACTAGACAGTCGATCTGCGATTGGTACAGAAAATTTGAAACAACAGGGTGTTTATGTAAAGGCAAATTTCCGGAAAGAACCACCGTGTCAGAAGAATGTGGATCGTGTCCGTGCTGTTTTCCAGCGAAGACCACAAAAGTCCACAGCAAGAGCGAACTTGGAACTACAAATGCCACAACAAATTATTGTGTGCGCTCAACATTCAGAAAACGTTTTTTTTATTCCACAATCTTCCAAAAGTGCAAACCCAGGTATCTTACACCGGGTTTGGGTTCAATTTGATTATCGTCTTGGTGTGACACTAGGAGCACATATTGAACATCTGTGAGTTTCCGAAACAAAACTTAAAGAATTACTTTATAAAACAGTGAAAAGTGTATCCTGATAACATAAATAGTTTTGGATTTATAAAGCATTGACAGTGTCTATTTCTTTTGTAGTAGTAGCCCTGTATATTGAAATGGTTAAATATTTAGAATGAGCATATAAAAGTTATCTATTCCACAGTCCTAGTTTAGTAAGTTTCTGTGAAACAGCACCAATGTGATAGAAAATAACACAAATTGACAGAAATACCAACAAAACAAATAGCTGGACCGCTTCATTGGTTAACCGTAATGACACTAGAAAGGAGATAAACTGAAGAACCATGAAAAAGAATGCTTGAAATTACATGACGAACATTTCATTTTGAAACTTAACTTCTAGTGCAAATAGATTTTATAATGGATAAATATAAACAAAGATAATAACATGTTTTCTAAGTTCTACATCCACATTCATTTGCTTGTTTATCACTTGAATAAACAACAAAACAAGGAACCCCTTGTTCTTCTGATGCCCTCGATCGAAGGACAGTTTGGCGCCCGAACAACAACATGGACGATAAAACAAAGAGCAAGCCACCAATAGGAAACGGAGGAACAAAGAAAGGGCGGGAAGCGCGGACCGAATAGAAAACTCGATTTCAATAAAAGAACACAACGAGGGCAAATATCTTGCCGTTGGTCCGCCGAAAAAGAAAAAAAGAAGAATCAATGCTCATCAAAAGCACTGGGAGAGCAAGGAGGTATTATTCCCGAGTCATAAGAGGTCCTGAATGGCTCGGCAGAACGATGGGTTCGAGATAAAAGTGGCGTGCCTCAAACAAAGAGGCATGGAAGGAAAATGTCCGCAGTCCCAAAGACCTAACGACGTCACAAAGAAATGAGCATCTTCCCAGTGTTTCCAACTCCGAAAAACAGGAATGAGCTGAATCGTAGCCAAATGGAACAAGAAAGGGTTTCAGTTTACATTAATTTCTACAATTTGTCAAATACTACTTCACGGTCCGACACGCTGATCGAGACTGGACATGCAGTTAAAAACTGTACAATGTGCCCCGAGGAACGAACCAGGAACACCTTGATTAAGAATTGTGGATAGTGTTAAGCACGAAACATATTAGGTTTTATTTCAAGTATGAATAAGACTTAGATGGGCAGGCCATGTGGCACGAATGCGAAAGAAGAGTTTACAGTATTCTTGTTGAGAAACTTGATGGTAAGTGACCTGCAGAAAGACAAAGACGAAAATGGAGGTATAACGTTGAGCTAGACTAGGATAAGGTAAGGCTGGACAATATTGGATTGAACTTGGCCAGGATAGGGACAGATGGAAGACTTGTGTTGCTGCAGCCATAAACCTTCGGTTTAAGAAGGCTAAAGAGTTACATAGTTTCAAGTATGAGCCTTAACAACTATACATACTGTACTTGCTTTCTCTTCTTCCTCTCTTTTATTAATTGCGAGTTCACAACCATAGTACTTCACTTTCACCACTTTCACTGCAATTTCACTATTTTTTTAGCTACACTTTGTCCATGGAAACTGTGGAGCAAGCGAACGAAAGCAAGTTCTCTGCGCAAGTTGGACTCGACCGATGAACGCGAGAAAGACGAAGTGAGTGTATGAAGAGGAAAACGCGGCTGCAGCTGCCAACAGTTTGCAGCAGTGCTCACCGCTCACTCTCTTCCCTCCTTCTCTGCCGTTATACACGGCTTTGCTCCACAGACTCTGAAGACAAGTATAGTTGGTCATTCTTCCTTCTCAGCTTCTATGTTATCTTTGTCCAGATATAATGTAGGAAAGTTCCCGATTCCATATTTGGGTACCTCCCTCCTACACTCTGTCTCGGGAATCTGGAGCAAAGCAGTGCATAACGGTAGGCAATGGGAGAGAACGAATGGGCGGAGCAAAAACTCCAAAGATCCTCGGGGCACAGTGTAGGTGGTTCAGCCCAGAACCGGTTTTAATTCTCAGATGGGCTTTCAGACTGTTCCACTCATGTGGTAAACAGATCTTAATAGGCAGTCATGAGGCCGAGAGTTACGACGTGACGGGAAGAAGTACTACGCGCACCTCGCTCTACAGGCTGCTGTGTTTCTTATCGCGCTGGAATGGTCGCTTCCCCGCTCCACACTTCCCCTGCCAGTATGTTGGACGCCCGCCGTAAGACTGAACAAGAGCTATAGTCTGTGCCGAGTCCGTCGTTCATAATGTTTTTCCTGTCTTTCTCTGGAACTAAGGCTGGGGAAAAAACACAGGTGTTTCAAGCTAGCTTGATTTCACGACAAAATTAGCATCTTTAGCATGTGTGTTGGCATTGCTGCTTTTGTTTTAAATAGTTGGTCGCCGGGGTTTGCAGGGCAAATATCCAAATTCCAGTTGTCATTCGAAATTTCACTGGAGAACGTAAAATAGGCGTTACAGGCTGTCAAATCAGACATCTGTCAACGCAGCTATTAGCAAACAACGATCCATTACGTGTGGCTGCAAATTCAGCAGAAATGGAACAGGTTTCAAGATAAATTACTGTCAACAATTTGAGGCAATATCTGTACTGTACATACAGGCAACAAATTGCTTATGGCAATGTGAGTTAAATGTACTGATGACACCAGACTTTAAATCAGTAATATAATCGGGCAATGCGGCTTTCAAGAGCACGGTAGCAACATAGAGAACGTCAAATGCATCGAAGCAAATTTGATTTAGTTGAAATTGCCGTGTCCAATCTGCATAAATGATGCAGATTTAGTGCATCAAACAGAATAGCATCTGCAAAATGCTCTTTCGAACCACTTCATCACGCATGGAAATGTATATTTCAGCCAGAACAGAATTATCACTACACACAAGTCTATATATACTGGCACAGTCCTCATACGTGGGTCGTTCAATATATAAGTTTCCGTATGCTGTAAAAAAAAAATTAAGATACATTAGAAAACTATAGGCTACATAGATGTGTAGGAGGATCCTTCCTCACTTCTCCACATAATCCCCATAGAGATTCAGGCATTTGTCCCACCGTTGCACCAATTTGTCCATACCCTTTGCAAGAAAATCATGGCTCTGGCTATTGAGCACTATTCTCACATTCCGCTTCACTTCTTCATCTGTTTCGAAACGGTAACCTTGCAATTCAGACTTTAACACCTGAAAGAGATGGAAATCACTCGGCGCTAAATCGGGGCTGTATGGAGGGCAGGGCAGCCGTTCCCACCCCAATTCTTCAATTTATGTTGTATTTGCACTGCTGAGTGGGGGCGAGCGTCATCGTCAAGAAGAATGACACCAGCTGACAGGAGACCTGGTCGCTTATGTCGAATTGAGTTTTTAGTTTATCCAATGTTTGACAATAACGGTCAGCATTAATTGTTCTTCCTCGTTCCAAAAAGTCCATAAGCAGAACGCCCTTAGCATCCATGCTTCTGAACTCCTTATGACGCGAGCCCATGTTTTCCGAACAAGCATTTACTTTTCGCCCTTGAGTGCATGCGCCTTCACGTCTGATAATGAATCGATTGTTGTTCCTTGTAGACGAAGGATGGCGCTTGTCAACCATGTGCTTCTTTTTAATGGCATTGCTTTATACAATATTTTATAGCACAGGGAAACTTATATATTGAACGTCCCTAGTACTTAAATGAAATGACATCTCATGCTTCCGCAGGAACAGCAGAAGCACATACTATAAGTAAACTGACACTAACAAACTACATAACACATATTCTATACAGTAAGTATTGGTATTTTATTACCATCTTCATTTTTTTTTTACTTAAAGGCAACCTTATTTTAATCTTCACATTTGTATTTTTTACCTCAGTTTTTCTCTACTCATATTCTTTTACATTTCTGTTTTTTAAATTTCAAAATAGTTTTTGTTCTTTCACATTTGTATCATTTTATTTATTTATTTATTTATTTATTTGCCTTCAACAGAGACAAGTCTCCAATTACAGAAGGTAGTATTATAATGTTACGTTCATATTTACAACGTGTACACACATACACATCCTCCCTCCTGCCTCCTGCCTCCTTTACACACATACATAATAGACAGAGCAGTTATACCACTTTACTTTAACAACAAACATATTCAAATATTTTCCTATTTCACCTGAATCACACAAAAGACGTATCACAATCATCATTACAACACATTTCAATGTGACAAATCCAATCCTTGTGATAAATCCATTATTTAAGAATAATACCTCTTTAATAATACCCCGCCAATAATCGCGACGGTCATGATCAGGAGATGAGCAAAGATTTCAGAAAAAAGTAACAGATTCAGCTAGAAAACAGCCGGGTTGGCAACACTGCATCCCACTGCAAGAGATGAAATAAAAAATCGTCCACCAGGACAGAGACAGCGTCGTAACGAACGGGAACAGGCATTACGCAGCATGCAGCAATAAAATAGGGGGGCAGAGAGGAAAGGTACGGAGGAAAATTTGGTGGAGGCCAGTAAATATTTCCAAGCCGGGAGAAAACCGTAATATTTCCATCAACAAAAACACTCTAGCGGGAACATTTATTGCTTATTACAGGAAGTTAAAGCATTTATCTCGTCCAAGCGAATGGGAATTAAATGTTTTCCGTAACGTTCTAATGTTATGTCTGCGCCTGCAAATACTGCCTTGGTCATTGAAGGATGTAGCTTCCAGTTCTGATGGCCAAACGCATTATCGTAAACTGTAGAAACATAGATCATTCAGTTTCCGTGCAGCTTCGGCAGAAAGTTGTAAAAGAGGTAAACTGCTACAGATCGTAGTATTGATAAAGGCACTGACCTTCATGCCTTTTTGGCTAAGGTCCAAGGGAACGGAAGGTCCTCTTCAGTTCATCGCAGCTGTATGATGTGAATGGTGAGCTGATGATGCAGATGACGAAATAAACAACAAAATGTACATTTCTTTAGACAGGATTCGAACCTGTGATTTCCGGAAAGGTGATGCCAAGTGGCCACTGTGAAAGTGGCCATACTCGGAGACCTCTGGGGAGCCTGCTGAAATGTAGCGCTGAAATCTGGTCCCCAGTGAACAATATCCCGGGAAACGCTTCGTGCGACCATTGATCACACTGTCTTGCGCTTCCAAAAGGCCATTCACGTTCGCAGGGGGCATATTGAACCACTGTGCGAATTAAGCTCTTTTGCTTTGGGATGGGGGGGGGGATATCCACTCAGTGGCGTATTTGTGATTTCATTTACGGAGGTTCTCGTTGGTTATGCAAATTTTTGTTACCAATCAGTTACTGCCTGGCGGTTCTGCCTTACAACATTGGCTCTAACCTAGGCTATCAAATCAAATCTTACGATAACATTTAAACGTAATTTACAAACAATTAGTACATATACAGAGTGAACCAAAAGTAGATGGACAGTCAATGATAAGCTAATGCTGTACAAGAGTAGAAGAAACAGTGGGTCTAGCAAAAAATCTGACATAGCCAAAGGGGGCTTTTATAGAAACCATGGGGGTATTTTCAACGACGGGCCCGTCCGGGCCATTTTGTGTGATTTATCTCTCCTAGGTGTAAATGAAAACCGGTTCCATTTTCGGGTACCTTGGACCTTTTCCTAAAACATCAGGATAAGGATTTCGGCGTGGTTGCCATGGTTGCCAGGGGCCATCCAAAAAGTGGCCTTTCGGGAGTGGATTTTAGAAACGTGCTGGGGATTTTTTTTTCGAAAATGGCAGCGTTCGAAAAGGTATTTCATACAAGTGTGAAAAGTCGATTACGAACCGAATCGGTCCCGGGGCCTGGCTACAGGGTCCCAAAAAGTCGAAAAAAGAGAGTTTTTTACGTGGTTACCGATGCCGAAAACAAGGATCGCTCTGGGAATTTTTGGCGCGAGAACTGTGACAGATGGAGCAAATCCACTTGCCGATTTTAAAAAGAGGTGGTTTCGGGCTACCACGTGGTATTTTTTGTTTTTCTTATACGGCCAATAGTAACGGAGCAGCGCCATTTTGAATTTGGCTCTTTTCGAATTTCAAACTCACGTGACAGTAGGTGGAATAAGTTTGTGTTAAGGTTATACTATAATAATGGTGTTCATTATAACTATGGTGTTTGTGTTCACAGACCCCAAAAGTCTACAAGAAGAGCCTCAGCAGAATTGAGCATTTCACAAACCTCTATTATACGAATCCTGAAATCTATTGGGTTGAAAGCTTACCATTGACTATCCACCTACTTTTGGTTCACTCTGTATTTACATTATAGAAAAACCCTAACTCGCACACAAAAACAGCTATGGAACTAGTAACAGCGAAAACATAACCAATTTTTTATTGTCAATCTACCTACAAGTTTCATGTGAACTTCATTCAATACATGTAAAATACATATCAGCACTATGTCGCAAAACCTTTTGTGGTAAACAGCCTGCTGTTGGCTCGGTGAGTTGTTCAGTTGATAAAAGTGTTTTTAAATTCACAAGGCTCCATACTCTTTAACAAGGAAATCTTTCGTAACTGGACCATCAATGAATGATCTTTCAATTGTATTTGTTAAATAGTTAGAAAATGGTGTACTGTATGCTTTCATTTTCTTTGAGGGGGGATAACATCCCTGGCAGGGATAAAAATAATTATCTTTTCCCGGGGATAATTTTTTTCTTTTTAGGAGAAGCATCCCCCGTTAATTCGCACACTGTATTGAACACTGCTGAACCGTTAAAAACTCAAATTACTTGGTTGTTGTTACTCCAGCGCCACATTTGCACTTGGTGGTAAAAAATTGAACTATATTTACTCATCAGCAATCGAGGAGTTCACTGTTCGTAATTCCACTTTCTAGATTCTCACCATAAAAAACTGATTCTGTTGAAAAATAATCCATTTTGAGAGTTGCATCGAACCATCTTCCTATTTCGTGAAAATGAAAAAACGAATAAAAAAACGAAATAGTTTTTGTGCGCCTGTGGATAATTATCAGGTACACGAGAGCTTCCCTTTCATTATCGTGAGGATAAATAAATGATACGGCGACCGTCCCATTTCCGCAGATCAAAACCTTTTATGTGCATCCTAGGTATGAATAAAACGTGCGCCAGTGGTGCATACATCAGGCCGACCTTCAGAGCTAATAGCTACGAGACTGGAAATATCGGCGGGGAAATGCATGAAAAGGGAAACTCTCCCCCTCCCCTTGGTCCCTTCCCTGCAGAACGATTTAATCTCGATGTATTCGAAGGAACACATTCGGAAACGATTGCAATGGAAGGATATAATCGTAGCTCGCGGCCAGTAACATTCCTCACCGCGCACTGTATTAGCGGTTCAAACCCTAAGCCTTGAGAACGCAAATCCCTGTATATGACACGAGAGACCACAGGATTATCTTCGCTCTGTTGAGGAGAGCCGGATTGTGGGAACAGACAACAGGAAACGGACGACCAACGTTGTTCGTTGGAATTCTTCCTTGCGCCAGAGAAAAGAATGGTTTGCGCCATGTCAGAATGAAGTAGCCAAAGACCATGGGAGGAAAAGACAAAGGAATTTAAGCGAAACGGAATAACTGCAAAAAGGAAACCAAGAACAAAGAAAAATCTCGCAGAAATGATACACAAGATGAACTAAGAAGCAACGGAATAATCTCGAAGATCCATTGGGGGAAAAGTGAAAAAAAGATGAAACTTAAAGTGAAAAATCAATGGAAAACCACAAGCAGAAAACAAGATAATCAAGGAAATAAACGAGAAAAGGATATCCTGGAGAAATCAAAACGAATATGAAACGAGGAGATATACTAACTAACTAACTAACTCTCTAGCCTTCTTAAACCCGAAGGTTCATGGCTGCAGCAACACAGGCCTTCCATCTGTCCCTATCTTGAGCAAGATCTATATACTCTTTTCCATCCCTACCGATTTCCCTTAGGTCCATCTCAACGTTGTCCCTCCATCTTCGTCTTGGCCTTCCTACAGGTCTCTTACCATCAGGCTTCCCAACAAGAATCCTGTAAACTCCTCTTTCCTCTCCCATTCGTGCCACATGGCCTGCCCACCTAAGTCTTCTTGATTTAATTATTCTAATAACATCTGGACAAGAATACAAATTATGTAGTTCTAAATTATGTAACCTTCTCCACTCACCTGTCTCCTCATCCCTTTTAGGTCCAAATATTTTCCGAAGGATCTTATTTTCAAATACTCTCAATTTATGCTCCTCTTTCAATGTAAGGGACCAAGTTTCACACCCATACAGGCCATACAGGCAAAATTACGAGGAGATATACGATAACTCTAATGTAATAAACGCGAAATGAAATTAGAGAAAATAATATAACCTCAAAGGAATCCATTCTATAGCATACTCTGGAGCAGGCGAACGATAATGACGCGAGACGGCTGCTCCAGTAGTGAACACGCGAGAGGGACGGGATTGCATGAAGGGGGAAGCAACTGCAGTTACCAGCCATCTCAGCAACGTGTACTGCTTCGCTCAGCCCACTCGATTTCCTTCGCTTCTCTGACACTATGAGCGGCCTTGCTCCAGAGATATGCCGGGACAGGGTATATAATCGGATGAAACAACAAGCTAGAAGAAACCAAAGCGAGAGAAACTAAAGCGAAACGCAAAAATCCTGGAACGCGAAAGGAACTACAGAGAAATAGAATAATATGAAAAATCGACGGAATAGAACAAAGGCAAAATAGAATAACATAGAAGCAAAAGACATATATTCGAAAAATATCGAAAAAAATAACTACGAAGAAACAGAAGAAAGTGGAAGAAATCAAAGGTAAAACAAATGTGCAAAACACAATAACAACCTGAAAAATTAAGGGAACTAAATTGAAACTGAATCCTCTTGAGGAATCAAAACAAACATGAAATAAGGCGAGATAGAATAACTTTGAAAGAATCGAAATGAAAAGAATAGAAATAAAATGGATTAATCTGGAATGAATAAAGTGAAAAACGAAGTACAACAACAGCCCGGAAGAAATCAAGACGACATTAGCTAAAGCGAGAGTTCAGTGAACCAGAAAGGAACCAACGCGAAACTAAGGTGAAATTGAATAATACGAATGTAAGCGATCGAATGGAATTTAGGGGAAAGAAATTAAAATTAGCTAATGAGCGCAAAGAGACCTAAACGCCTTGAAAGTAATCAACACAAATTGGGGTCAAATTGAACCTCGAACAAAACCAAAACGAAATAGCTGCAGAGACGGGCGTAGTAGAAATGAAAGAAACGAATAACACCAAATGAAGTGAGAAATCAACGTGATAAGGGCAATGTGGAGAGAAATTTCGAACTGAGGCACGATTCTGTGTTTCGGATGCTACTTTAAACTGTACGACCGGTCCAGATTAGAGTTTATGTGCATAAAGTGGACTTAAAACTTCAATTCAAGTAAGTATGAGAGGGAGTATGACAAAATGTAATAACCACAAAAAATAGATCGAAATGAAGCAAGAGAAGAGTCATAACCTAGTTATAGTATTTAAAGATAACTTTTAGCATTCTTCATCTGTGGCTTCTTGAAAGGACTAGTATATAAAGAAACGTTTAGAAAGCGAGGTTAGTAGAAGGTAGGAATAATATAAAAGGGTCGCAGAAGAGTAAGAAAAAAACTGGGCAGGCGTGACAACAAAGAATATCGACATATGGAAACGAACTGAAAATTTCACAGCAAAAGTAAAAAGAAGGAAAGGTAGAGCATGATAGAAAAAGTACAAAAATGTGTTTGGAAACATGATGTTTGAAAGAGAGTACAATTTTATAAAGAAATATACATACATAGACTACGCACATACATACAAATATAAAAAAATTGTATTTGTCTCTCTTAAATCGAAAGTTTACGACGAAGCAGAACAGCAAGAATGGAGCTTTTCGAATGTCAACTTTTCCACTCCTGCTTACTTTCTCAAACGTGGAGAACTTCACCGAAGTTACACGGTAAAAGGACTCCGTAAACAAAATCGAATCTTGTGCTAACATGAAATAAATTTCCGTACATTTCAAAGTTGTAGTTATCAAACGATTCAATCCTGTTTATCGAATGAAAACTTTCTCATAAACGTTATTGAGAAAAAAAAATAAACGCAAAAGTACAACAAACTTCCTCAGGGCGTAGACATTGGTAAAGCCTTCTATCTAGTAAGCGTTTCTGAATTATCCAAAGTCATCAGAAAACGGCAAAGCTTCTCATATAACAGTGTAAAAGAATTCCGGATCCTGGTCCAGGCCCATAGCTAGAATTGATCTCCAGGGAGGCTCATGGGTTATCGGGGGCTTTGTAAACCAATCCATTTTTCAAAAGTTTAACAGTATTTATCTTATAAATCATCTCTTGAAGTGATAACGGACTGCTACTGCCATCATCCCTTCCTTACTACGCACTCCATACTACTTTTGATGATACCGATATTTATATCATACAATAAAAAATTCACAAGAATCAATCCTAGTGTGGAGTGCCTACCGTACAGTTGGATCCATGAATATTACCGTACAAATTGTCCATCACCATGTTTGTGCACTTCATTTGACCCAATAAGAACTTCAAGAATTAAAAGAAAACTCAAAACAAGCTGTTGACAACTTCTGCACCAGCATACATAAAAATGCATCTCTTAAAAACACACAGGATGCAAGAGAAAAATTGATGAAAATCGTCATGGACAATTTGCAGGGTAAAATTCATGCATCCCATTGTACATTCCACCTCCGGTTGAAACAATAGACTGCCCTTAGTTCCCAAATCTTGGGAGCTGTTGATCTTTGACGCAGATGTGGGAGGAATTTGGATGGTGACGTCAAAGTCACAGATTTCTGTCTAAAGGGGAGGCCGCAAAAGGGACGGTAAAGTTGCAGATAAAGAAGCTCCCCTATGAAAGAACTTTCTAAAGTCTAGAGAATCTTTTAAATACTTGCCGCTACTTACACTTCCGCTCAAACAGGATGAACGAATGTAATAGCTGTGTCCATGTTCTGTGAATTTATTCTTCACCAAGTTGTGAGGAAAATAATATTTGTTGTTTACATTTTCACTCTTCACTGTAAACAAATTATACAAAATAATTTTATCTGATGTCAAGGTGAGGACTCAGCCTCCCATGGCTGGCTACGGGCCTGTCCTGGTCGTCTCTGTATTGGTTTTCTTTCCGCCCCCCTACCCACCTCAGCTGTGCGTGTGGATGACCGATCTGTCCAACGCCACGTGATCCGTTCCAAGAATTTCCGACAGCCACCAAGTGACAAGCCACATATTGAACGGGTTCAAAAGACGACAGATCAGGGTTGCCAGTGCACTGCATAGCGTAGGTTTTTCAGTGGTAAACATTTTCCCCACGGCTTCTATTCATGAACAGTATAAATATTTTTTTAGTAGACATTTTCATTACCGAGAATTTCAACCCAAGTTTTTGATCTAGTAGCTTGGTACGCTGAGCTTTGACTTACAGTATATTCGAATACTTAATTTACACAATACGACCTGTTTAAGCAGGCATACTTTGATATGTTCCGATAAGCTAACCAGAGAGATTTCCTATAAAATTTATTTTCCGTCATATTATTACCTACTTGTCGTAAGGATTTCTATTAGGTATAGTGGGCGACACTCAAGTGCCAACTTTTCTTCAACGCAGAACACACGACTTAATTTTTGTAGAATAACGAGGCCAGTAGTATCTCGTATGAAGTTTTGTCTTGTGTCTAAATATGAGTTTGTGATGACTTTTCATCTCGTTATTTATCTTCATTGTCGCGATTAGACAAAACTGGCACAAAAATCGGCGTATAAAACAGGCAAATACAAGGAAACAACAGTTAAAGAGAAAAATTGACAAGGCGCCCGATTGCCATCCAGGAAAACAGGTTTCGATTCCCAGAGCCAGCAATCTCAGATTTGAATTTCTGGAACATGGCTCACCGAGTCACCTATGTAAATGGATACATGTGGATAGCCGTGTGGGCAAAGGTGGCTGGATATCGGTGGTGATCACATCACCACTTGGATCAGTACCAGATCCTGCGAATTACATTGTAACTTGCATGAATGTACGAGTATATATGTGATATTCCGTGGAAAAGACATTCTGGTCTTTTTAGGTACCAGAATTTAAGCGCATACCCTCGAATGTATGCGGGTGGAGGTGGTCATCTTCCGGGGGTTCATCATATCGCCGAGATCGAGAATGTGTGGTGCACTGCTTCAATGCTATTACTGCACTGCACTGCACTGATATTACATTCAGAATGTATGATAGCAGGAGTCTTATTACTAAAGATGCGGGACGAACGAAAAGAAAAATCTGGATATTTTTTAAAACATTCGTGGCAACACTGCGATGAAGCTGTTTGAGAACGCCGTAACAGAAATGAAACAAACATTACGCCAAGGTGCATCGTTTGATATAAGCATATCACCCATCGCTTTCCCGCCCTCCTCCTTTCAGATATTCTGAATTGTTGGTCCATTTCCAAAAGCAGGATCAGCGTTTCCAGTAGCTGACAAATTGTTGCAACAACAGCAAAGAGAACGTCGACACTTATCTCTGGCATACAGCTTTCGCGAAAGTTATATCACTTTGATGAGTGGGTAGCAATAATATTTACAACTTTGGATGCGGCATGCGGGAACAGGTTGAAGGGTCCAATCGTTAGAAGCTGTCATTCTTGAAAAGACTGACGGAAATTTCCGGGAATATTTTTCCTTGACCAATGTCTATTTGAGAAGGTAGACAAGAATGCAAGTGTAACGTGGAATGTTAACATTTTGGAAAGCTAATAATTCAGGACTTGACACTTTGCGGAATGGCCTGAAAATACCGTGTTTTCCCACGGGGACGGGTTTTCTTACTGTTTCTTCAGAAAATCATAGAAAATATGTTGCGAAGTTAGTTATCATTTACCAATTCTTTCTGAAATCTACAAGATGTCCTCTTTTCACAAATATGGAGATGGAGAGAATAAAAGAATTAGCCCTCTAAGGGCTAGGAAAACTCATTGATATTATTTGCTTGCCCTTTCTAAGACCTCGTCTAACAGCATGTTCAGTGGCTATGTTTGCACGAAACATACGTTTGGGAACAATGTCCCGCAGACAATTTATTGGCGGGGGCTGTACCGAGATAAGCATTCTGGCTAATGGCTATACTCCGTCTCGGGAATCTGAGGAGGAAGGCCGCGCATAACGGTAGGGAAGGGGAAAAAGCGAGTGAACGGCTGCAGCAGCGTTTTCCCCACGCACTCACTTCTCTCCCGCGTTCATTAGCCGAGCTCCCTCGAGTCACTACTCTTCGTTCGCTTGCTCCACAGTTTCCCGGAACAGAATATAGGCCCGCTGGCTAGCTTTAGAATTAAATTCAGAGTTGTTATGAACCTGAGCGAGCTCTACAAGGGTGATGAATTTAAAGGAAAAGGGGCAGTAGAAAAGATGGAATACAAGGTATCGAACGAAGAACAAGGAATTGAATAAAGTGACCTAGAAACACTCGAGTAAAAATTGTAATGTGATACCCACCAGTTGGAAGGCTTATGTTTTGGGGAGGGGCACTTCAAGTGGTTATACTAAGTAGCTAAAATTAAACGTTCCGGGTTCGAATCTCAACATCCTCAATACCAATCGTTGACTACAATCTTAAGGCTCGGCAGGACCTTTGGCATGCAAATGGGCGATTTTTTTCAAATTTTCCTCTCCATTCGAAAAACTTCTCGGATATTTCAAAATATGAAACATTACATCAGCTTAGAATTCCTTCTAGAGTATTGACGTGAATTTTCATGTAGTTTTCTTTCATTGTTATCTAGATATTATCAATAGTTTAATAGACTTATGTAATCACGAAACAATTGATAATATCTAGACAACAGTAAAAGAAAACTACATGAAAATTCACGTCAATGCTCTAGAAGGAATTCTAAGCTGATGTAATGTTTCATATTTTGAAATATCCGAGAAGTTTTTCGAATGGAGAGGAACATTTGAAAAAAATTCGCCCATTTGCATGCCAGAGGTCCAGCCGAGCTTTGAGTATCCAAATAAAGGTGTGAAAGCTCGACTGCGAAAAACAAGCTTGGAACAATAAATCACACGTATAAAAACCACGGGAAAAGGGGCTCTGGCGGGATTAAATCCAAGGACCAATCGCAAAGCCTCAATCTAGGTGGTAATAACTTTTCTTAAATGAAAAGATTATGACTTAAGGAAGGCTATTACTTCCATGCTAGAGAAAAGAACGATGAAATACTAGGTGGTCAACAGCCGTAGAAGTTGCTGGTCCGACGCGACTCTGGGATCAAGAACGTATAAATCGTATTGTAGTTATCTTCCAATCTTCCCTCCCCCTTCTATTCTTACAGAGAAGAAGAGATTGAGGGAAAAAAAACGGCCAGAGGCACTGCAACAGCTTCCGCAAGACAGCGCTGGTGACTGATGGGATTGGCTTATAAGAAAAAGAGATTTCATCCTGACGGTTAGGGGACCAATTTCGCAGCAGGGTTCGGACTAGGGGGGTGGAGGAGGGATGAGAAACCTATCAAGGATGTGAAAACGTAGAGGACAGGAAGGAAGGGGTGGGGAGATAATGGTGAAAAATGGGGGGATCAGGCAGGACTGCGTGAGCTCGAATTACATGATGCACTCTCTCTCCACATTCGTGCGTGCGCCAGATTGAGTTAGAATATACAGGGTGTAACAAAACTAATGGACTTTCGGTGAGAGTCGGAATGGTAGATGCAATGTAGAAGAGAGCGATAATGAACGGGTTTTTGTTGCTGGTACAGCGTCTTTGTTGGACTATAGGTTCCGGCACCCATACTTATAGTCTCATCCTGGTATCATACAGGGTTACTTCCGTAAGTGCTGTACCTCATTGTGTTTTACCGTATAAAGTATCCGTAGTATTCTCTCAGAAATTAAGGCGATTATGAGATGATGGTTTTAAAGAAGGTCATGAAAATACTTTTCTATCCATCACACATTCCTATTCTTATACGCATGTTACGAAATCAGCGTTAACCACATGGGCTTGTTTCTACAGGGTGTCCATTTTCACATCCTATAAAAAGTAAAGGAAGTTAGGCTGGATGCAATTGTTTACGATGGAAACAGGCCTAGGGGGAACCGTATTGGTGTGTTCAAAGCGGACGTGCGCCATATTGGTGGATACTATACTGTGATGTGATATATCAAATCAGGATAGAATTTCACGAGTTTCTATGACCATTTGTACGCAGCCTAAGTCCTTTACGTTTTATAGGGGGTATAAGGAAATTTTGAATCACCCTGTACTTCTATAATGATTACTTTGCGTCGCTTCTTTGGCGCTTGCGTTAAACGCGACCACAAGGAAGTGGGTGATACACCATTCCTGACCACTGTTCGAACCTTGGACTTTAGACATACGCTTACCTCTCCTTCGCCGATCCGGTAGATGGGCTTGTTACAAAAGTAAGGAAATAATATTTGCCAGTTCTACACTCTCTCTCTCTCGGGAATCTCTGGAGAAAAGCGAATGAAAACAAGTCATCTGCGCAAGCAGGACTCGACCAATGAACGCCTGAGAGGGGCAGTAATTGCATGGAAGGTAAAACGCGGCTTCAGCTACCAGCCGTTTGGGCAGCGAGCACTGCTTCTTTCCGCCCACTCGCTTTCTCCCCTTCTCTAAAGTTATGCGTAGCCTGCTCCACAGATTACCGAGGCAGTGTGTGACCTGTTGTCAACAATATGTTCCTATGTTACTATGACCAATAGTTACAAGAATCAAAAAGTAATTCACCAAATAACTAAGATCTAAACGAAAGACCTGCACTGGGGTCAGTCGCTGTGAAAGATTGTGCAGTAGTTTCCTGTACAATGTTGCTTACACCAACTTGCCCTTAAACATTCTACGAAATACGAGATGTTGCAAAGTTATCTTGTCTCGTATGAGTACCATCCCTAGCATGATCTCTATTGTTCTACATTTCTATTCATAATCTTACTAATAAGAACCCTGGCATAATTGTAGATGTAATCTGATCGTTCTGTAATGCTACACTCTCCAAACGAAGCTCTGTTTTTTCTCATAACACTATAATCAACTACCTATTATTCCGCCGTAAGCCTAGACTCATAGTAGCTTGTTGTGGGATCACACAGTCTCGTATTTCGCACATAAGCCAAATTAATTAAGGTTTCCCCTAAATGAAACCCTTAGACTTCTTGTTAGTAACGAACATGCTTAAACTTAGTTGTCCGCATGCTTCCATTAATAGTAAAAGCGACGTGGAAATTTAAGAGAAATATGAAGGTTTGACCAGGACTCGAAACAGGGTCTCTGGCATACCGTGAAATATGTCTACCAACTCGGATCATTTTCCATTAAATGTTGTCCTGTTTGTGCCAATTCATAAGGTAATATGCCATCGGCGTCATCAATGTTTCACAACAGATACCGTTCTAATATGCCTCATAGACCATTTTCTACATAGGTATAACAGCATAGGCGAAACCAGGGTACCATAGTCCAGTTGTTCGAGCAATGGCACGATATGCCAGAGAGCCGGGTTCGAGTACTGGTCGAACCTGTATTTTTCGCTTTAGTTTGTTGGTAGTGCATCTCCTTTGTAAGTAACAACTTATAAAGTATTGGACATTTTCAAATTGTGGGGAATTTTGAACCGAAATGAAAGGAAAACGAGAAATTTACAGCTCGAAATTAGAAATTTGAGTTATTTTAAAAGAAAAACTATTTTTGATACAGGCCACTATTGTTTGACGACATATCATCGCATCAATAAATACATACACCAAATTTATCAAATGTATCAAAACTTATGAGGCACTCCTACTCATGACTCTAGAAGTACACACTGTACTTAAAGAAAGTTGTAATTTCAAAAAACAAACAAAAAAACACAGGGATGCTCAATGTGCATCCTTATGGACAGAGGACCCGAATTGCACGCAAGTATAGAGGGTTGCATAACATGTACGGATAATGATTTCATTATAGAAAATGGTAATGGGAGAGATATTTCTATTCATGAAATTCCGACTATTTGAAGCATGGACGAACTTAGTTTCCTGAAGCCGTACACAGAACCTCCCAAGAGGCGAAAGCTTCTTATTACGCAGGTAATGAGGCCGGTCCCTTTAGGTCCAAAAACAATTAAACAGAGCATCGCAATATAAGCGTCCCCATTCAATCATCCCCTCTGAAAGGAAGAGGGGTGGGGTTGGGGACTCTTCGACTGATGAATGTTTGTCTTCGCTGCAAGAAAATGGGGAAACCGCGGGTTGGGGGGGGGGGAGGTGCTTAGTTATCAACGGAAGTTCGGTCAAAAGTAGAGGAACTGGAAAGGAGAAAAGTAGGCGGCGATTATTCGACGTTCGTTTACCGAGAGGGAAAGAAAATCTGACGGAAAAGTCATCCATTAGACCCGAATGGTAATTGGCTCTTTACTTTTCGCTTTGCGTCAATATTCTTCAAAAGTGAATCCCCTTCTTACCTTCCCACGTCGTTTTAATTATTAACCAAGGCGCTTAGTTCCAACTTTTAAGCATTCCCGTGTAGACAAGAACGTCCAGGAAAAATTAATGATTCGTTAATCGATGTCCCATATCTAAAGATAATTAATATATATTTTTAGATCTTCCTAAGGCATTAGAGCTTATCGAGCAATGGCGGTTTAACATTTCCCGTGCGGCCTTTCAACTCAGATTAATATTTTCTGTACTAAATTTATTAAGGAAAGGGATGATTTGAATGGCAGAAAAGTAACTTTCAAAAATGAAAAATATCTTGTACACTCACCGGCAATAAAATGGGACACTTAGATCCTGAAATACTGCAAGGCGTAAAGTGTGTTACCTAACTTTACGGCAACAAGTGAATGTTAATAGCAACTTCTACCACCGCCGTGGAGTTAGGCAATACACATAACGCCTTGCAGTATTTCAGGATCTAGGTGTCCCATTTTTTTTACTGGTGACTGTACATAACCCAGATGAGTTACATGTGTTATGTCTACATTTATTTGAGTAGTAGGGCATTGAAAATGCTAGGATTAAAACAGAATACTCCCCAGTGTTATGACATCAATTACAATAGATGACGCAATTTGTAATTTCACAAAGTGGTTATTAACTAAAATGCAGATTTTCGTTTGGTGTTGTTCTTGGAGATTGATACATGCGAGATGCTGATTCAGTCAAGGCTACTAGAAATACATAGGTTGCGTACATGGTGTGTGTTGTAACGACGGAAGAAAGTGAATTTATCCATGAAACGAATTCGAAATCCATGTGCTAGTGTTGCACTATGTAAATAGAAAAAAATATCCTAGAACTGAACACAAGAATATGCTCATTTACTGTAGTTTATGGTTTATGGTTTCAGGTAAACTGAAATACTGACGACTACTTATTGTTTCTTTTTTTAAGAGTGATAGAACTTTTGATAGGGATAGCTGTCATTTGTTTTGTTTTGATGACATGTTGTTTTGTCATTTCATATCAGTGATAATTGGCAAATGATCATGGAAAGACTGACGCCGCAACAACGTTTACAAATTGTGGAAATATATTTCCAAAATCAATGTTCTGTTCGCCAAACGTATAGAGCACTTCGGAATTTGTATGGTGCACATAATCGTCCATCAGAGCAACTTATTCGTCGAACTATTGATAAATTTCGAACAACATTTACTCTACTCGATGAAACACCAACAACAAGACAAAGAAGTGTACGCACGGAAGAAAATATCGGTGCTGTCAGTGATAGTGTTGAAGAAGATCCGAATTTCCTCTATTCGTCACAGTTTGCAACAAATTGGATTGTGTCCATCCACTATATGGAAAATTTTACGGAAAGATCTTCCACACCCATACAAGATCCAATTGGTGCAAGAACTGAAGCCGCAAGACCATAAGAAGCGTCGTTTGTTTGCTGAATGGTGCCTAAATCAACTGGAAGCTGATCCAATTTTTTATCGAGAAATTGTGTTTAGTGACGAAGCTCATTTCTCGTTAAATGGTGATGTCAACAAGCACAATTGCCGTATATGGAGTAAAACCAATCCTCAGGAATTACACGAGGCCTCCATTGCATCCTGAAAAATGCACTGTCTGGTGTTGGTTACAAGCTGGAGGCATCGTCAGTCCTTATTTCTTTAAAAAAAAGGCCGGCGCGCGTGTTACTGTCAATGGTTGTCGTTACAGATCAAAGATCAGTGATTATTTGTTTTCAAATTTGCATGACATCGACCTGCAACAGTTTTGGTTTCAACAAGATGGTGCCACACCTCATACTGCTACCGCAACAATCGATTTATTGAAAGAACAATTTGGCGACAAAATTATTTCCAGAAATGGTCCAGCGAATTGGCCTCCAAGATCATGTGACCTAACGCCACTGGATTATTTTCTTTGGGGATATGTAAAGTCTCTGGTTTATGCTGACGTTTTGGAAGCCAACATAACTCGTGTTATTAACGACATACGTCCCCAATTACTTTAAAAAGTGGTTCAAATTTGGACTGATCGAATCCGGTTCATCACAGCTAGTCATGGTGGACATATGCCCGAAATTATTTTCAAATAGTAAATGTCAGAAAGTTATCTTTCAAATAAAAACACAATTTGCTTCAAACTTAATTTTTTATGTGTTTTATTTCAATTCAAACTTCTATCACCAAAAAAAAATACCCTTTACATAACATGATATAAAAGCTCTTGCCCAGGGTTTAAAACACACAGGAACATTTTTTTCTTTCAATATTTTACAATATAAATAGCACACTGAATACTGCTGATGTAAGCCGGAGCGAGCAGTAAAGGAAGAGCAGGTCTGGTTGTAATGCGTCCAGGTTGTAACAGAACTAATAACTTCGGTACTATTTTGTAGATGGTGTTGAAATTTCAGTGGTGGTGGCAGCACTTGTTGGTGCCTCAGTTGCCCATTCGGTGGGGAGAGTCGACGTGACTTGAAGGTGACAAGAACACTTTTCCTGCTTCTTGCGGAGGAAGTAAAAAAGAAATTGCCTCATCAGGAAAATAGTGTTGTTTGTAATTATGTAGCAGATAGGTTGGATGTGTGATCACAGCATGATTGAGTGCAATTCTTAGTACCGAGGGAAGAATTGATACTCATTTCCAACAACGATATATGTTACAATATAAGGACAAAAATTGCTACTGCGCTATGGGGCAGGTTGTAACAAAATGCGTGGGTCTGGTTGTAACATTTTAATGGAGTCAATTTATCTTATTTTGAGGCAACCGTGATCTTAATTGTGTGGAGGTGTGATGGACCTGAGATCTTTTTAAAAGTTCCTGTCAATTTTTATGATAGGTATTGCATTCTGACACGTTTCTCTAACATGTCGCTTTTCTGTTGTTTCACTGTTCATAGACATAACTAAAAAGTTTACATATTTTGTGTTTTGTTATTTACACTCAGATATTCGAGTGTTCATTTACGAAGGAGAATGTTACAACCAACCCCACTCAGTGTTACAACCAACCTTCTTGATCGGGCAGGTTGTAACAATTGCAAGGTTACATATGTTATGTAATTTCTCACAAACGGCTCATAGTTTGTTTGCAGTTATTACATATTTTTAATCTAGAAACACAAGTTTCTGGTGTGTATAATTTCGTTTATGTACTGTCAAGTATACATCCGCAATATGCTCTAGAACAAAGTGTTACAACCATACACGCTCTTCCCTATATAACTCTCATGGCCGTACATATTCCAGAACTGGCTAGACGTTTTATTTTATTTTAAAAAGAACGTCTGGAATTGTCAATGAGGATCAAACTATATCAATGTAAAGCTGCTACGCTACTAAAGAAAAGCTCTGGAAATTAAAAAACTAGATATTTCATCCCGGCTACTTGAGTTTCCGACGAGTTCACGCATCGCGTAAACAATAAATCAAGCCATTGGATATCTGCATGTGGGGAAGCAAATTGGTGTTATGTTGCCTCGGGAAGTTGTCCATCGATCCACCCGACATCCTCCACTCCTCTTCTTTCCCTCTCAACTGCTGACTCGACAACAGCGAGAAATTGCGTCCGAGTTGATTTGGAAGAGGTGCTACGGGAGATGCTGCAATGTTGGAGGTTGTGGGATTTGGGGGGGGGGGGGGATTCCAGACAGAGAGAGGGTGGAAATTCGCTTGAAATACGGGGCACAGCAATTGTTCGTGAGAAGATTTGAATTTGTGCATGTATGCATATATATACACACAAGGGTTGTCCAGTAACTATGGTTACATTCACGAGGACTGTCTAATAAGTATGGTCACATTCACGAGGGTTGTATAATGACTATAGTCACGTACACGAGGGTTGTATAATGACTATAGTCACGTACACGAGGGTTGTCCAATAACTATGGTCAAGTACACGAGGGTTGTCCAATAACTATGGTCACGTACACGAGGGTTGTCCAATAACTATGGTCACGTACACGAGGGTTGTCCAATAACTATGGTCACGTACACGAGGGTTGTCCAATAACTATGGTCACGTACACGAGGGTTGTCCAATAAGTATGAGGGTTGTCCAATAAGTATGAGGGTTGTCCAAATAAGTATGGACACGTACACGAGGGTTGTCCAATAACTATGGTCACGTACACGAGGGTTGTCCAATAACTATGGTCACGTACACAAGGGTTGTCCAATAACTATGGTCACGTACACTAGGGTTGTCCAATAAGTACAGTCATGTACATAGGGTTGTCTAATAAGTCCAATAGAAATCAGTTGAATCAGCACTTTACATCTTACTGTTTTATCTCTTATATCACTTTCTCTTCTGTTATTTATCTCTCTCGTGTGTGTGTGTGTGAGAGAGAGACAGAGAGAGAGAGAGAGAGAAAGGGGCGAGAATCTTGCTCCACCAGAAATTAATCTGAAGATTTCGCATGTAGGATAGTCGGATGGGCACAGTGAGCTAGAACTTCTGCTCGCCTGGTGTGGCTGACTTCGTTCAGACTACATTGACGAAGCACTGGGATCAGATTCCTAGTTCAGTCCTTTACTAACACAAATGTCAAATTTGGAGAGATTTTCAATCCATTGTGGGTGTTGGTTTCGAAACGTGCATATATTGCTTAGCTTCTTCTGTCCTCTTGGTTCGTCGCTATGAGGAGGAAGAATGGTTAGTAAATGAAGTGGATAAAGAGACACTCGCAAAGGAAGACCCATGACCAGGGCAGGAGGCGAACCTGGAACCTCCGGTGACAAAATAGACATTGTGAATGTTAATGCGAGATGAAACTATTGCAGTTTCGACAACATTTTTGATAAACACTAACAAAGAAAGGCCCTCAAAGAAGTTTATTTTTATACAAAGTTTATAAAAGACCAACAAAACAGGTTCTTCTGGCCAATGCGTGACCTAAGTGCAGTAGCAACACCTAATATTTTATCAGTGTATCCAACCAAAGCGTGGTCTATTTGGTCAGCAGGAAAAAATAATCCGTCAGCACGACCAAAACGAAATCGAAATTAGACATACATGATTCATCTGCGTATATATTATGAAACAAGTTCGAACGTCCCTGGCAAACAGCAAACAGATCACCCTTGACAAGGTTCGCATCTGCAATCAATGGGACCCGGCGATGGTTTATTCATCAAAGTGACGTGATACGCACGATGGCACGATCGTGTCCTGCCCTTTTCTTCTTACGCTCCGCCATCTTTGTTGTGAATGACCCGGGCGATCAATCATTGTCAAGAGGATCGGACTGCCAGATCGTCAAAGCGCGCTTTTGTTCCCCGTCTGGCCTCTGTTTGAAGGAGCATTAACTGATGTGACGTTGCCCATAAACCCACGACTCACAAGCTGACAGCGAAACTTTGCGAACAAAGGATCCAAAGAAGAATCTGCTTTCTGGCTCGTTAGACCTCGGGAAAGGCTTTTGCCCGGCATATTCTTTGAGGAATTTCCGTTCGATTGTAATACGCATTATTATAATGAACAAGACCATTGTTCACATCTCCACTGGTTCAAATTACAAGGTGGGAGAGTTCAGAATCCCTCATACATAGTCGAACACGAAGGTCCTGTAGGTACAAGAGTACATACTTATCCTATATAGTCTTCAGTTGGTTCTTATATTTAGATTCGAGGCTGGACAAACCAGCGTATTCCAGTCCTTCAGAGTAGAAGCTGGACAAACATTCTTCGTGTCCTTATCCTTCAGAGTAGAAGCTGAACAAACCTATCCTTTAGAGCAGAAGCTGGACAAACATTCTGCGCGTCTTTATGCTTCAGAGTAGAAGCTGAACAAACCTATCCTTCAGAGGAGAAGCTGGACAAACAGTCTGCGTGTCCTTATCCTTCAGAGTAGAACCTGAACAAACCTATCCTTCAGAGCAGAAGCTGGACAAACATTCTGCGTGTCCTTATCCTTCAGAGTAGAAGCTGAACAAACCTATCCTTCAGAGCAGAAGCTGGACAAACATTCTTCGTGTCCTTATCCTTCAGAGTAGAAGCTGAACAAACCTATTCTTCAGAGCAGAAGCTGAACAAACCTATCCTTCAGAGCAGAAGCTGGACAAACATTCTGCGTGTCCTTATCCTTCAGAGTAGAAGCTGAACAAACCTATCCTTCAGAGCACAAGCTTGACTAACGTTCTGCGTGTCCCTACCCTTCAAAGTAGAAGCTGGACAAACCTTCTGATTATCCCCATCCTTCAGAGTAGAAGCTGAACAAATCTTCTGCGTGTCCCTATCCTTCAGAGTAGAATCTTTATAAAACTTATTCGTGTCGCTATCCTTTAGAGTAAAATCTGAACAAAACTTCCTTGCGTCCTTTCTTTCAGAGTAGAAGCTCAACTAACCTTCTGCCTGTCCATATCCTTGAGAATTGAAGCTGAACAAACCTTCAAAGTGACTATCCGTCAGATTAGAATCCTCGAAAAACCTTCTTCTGATTGTCCCTATCCCTCAGAGTAGAAGCCGGACAAACATTCTGCGTCTCTCTATCCTTCAGAGTAGAAGCTGAACAGACTTACGTGACTATCCCTCAGCGTAGAAGCTGGACAAACCTTCTGCGTGTCCGTACACAACCTCCTTGCCTCTATCCTTTAGAGTGGAACGCAATTTTTCTGCCTCTCCATAACTCACAGAGTCGGTTTAACACAAGTCTTTTGCTGATCCTTATCCTTTAGAGACGAAGATGCACGTGCCTTCGGGTTTATCCTTATCCTTTAAAATCAAAGATACACAAGTATTCAGTTTGTGTCTATTTTCAGAGTCGACGCTACACAAGTCTCCATAATCGAAGGCACTCGAGGTGTGCTTTTCCCCATTCTCTCACAGACGACGTTACACAAACTTGCCGTTTGGTCCTGACTTAGCCTAGCAACGCACAGCTACCGTTTATCGCTTTCTCTATTGTAGCAACAACAATTGTACTCTTAAGCCAAGCGTCAGGTTAACCTTGCAGCAGGTTTTATGTATCAATCCGCGCGAGAACTGAGCTCAGAATCTTCCGTGCCAGTCTTTCCTCAGCCGCCGAGCTGCTTACATCGGAGACACTGAGAAAATCTACAGTATTGCCAACCGCACAACACATCAAAACCCGCATGCATGTCAAGTGGATTGTATTTTTGCTTCTCTTTGTCTCCTGAAACATAACATTTTAAAAGTACTTTCTGCGCATATATTATTTAATAAATGTGTCATTAATATAAGAGCGAAACAACTTCTAAACATGAGAGCATGTGTGTATATTTCGAGCACGCAAAAATAAAAATAAACAAAGATAAAAGTAAACAACGATAGGCCCCTCTTGAATTTAATGACAAATTATTGTTTTTGGTTTAGAAAGAAATAGATTTATGAAAAACTTGGTTGCTTCGTTCGCAATACATCCGTTACTGTAAGACACACGCACTTCAAGTTGTACCACCAAAAAAGCATGATTTGTTATTGGTGATATATACAATCAGGTGCATTGTCTGTCGCTATTACTCTGGTTTCAATTTATGAATCACTTCACTAAACCAGGATTCAAATCTTGGTCTGTCTATTTGTTGCTGATAATCACCCTTCCCTTTCTTTGCGCGGAACAGTAAATATGCGCCTTCAACAAAGCTTTCATTGCCGCCAGTGGGTGAAACAATAAGCCTCCCCCTTCCCCTCATCGTCGGTTTCTTCAGCCCTGGCGGTGGTTTTGCATGGTGGTATCCTTCCATGGTTTATTCCCCCTTCCCCCACTCACCGAGTTGAAGGACGTCTCGTCCAAATAATAAACATGTTTCTTCTCACTGCGATATATTTTAATACCGCGGAGATTCTTTTGTCGTCAAACAACAAACAATCGTTTCCTCTTGCTAAACTCAAACCGCAAATCATTCAACACCCGTGATACAATTCGTGTGCACATTGACGGCAAATCACCTCACGCCCTGTTTTACTTTGATCTTGTTGCCGCAAGTAGGATTATGCATTTAAAACAACTTGCTTGACTTTGAAGAACATTTCCTTTCGGATGAAGCCCAAAATAACATTCGGGTAAAACCGCGCGCTGAACAGGAGATTCAGCCATTCTCGCCGCTCTACAATAAACATAGGGTTAAAATAGTGGGAGGTGCAACACTGGTATCAGCGATTTCACGCGCTCTGCAACGCATTCAGACTCGCTCGACTCGCTCTAAAGTTTCAATGTCTCTTCAACGCATTACAGATTCGAGTTGGCGAATCTGCGGTTCTAAGTTCGTCTGCACAGTGATTGCAACCAATTAAGTCCATACCTGCTAATCAATGTATTATTTTGTCTGTATATTACAAATTAAATAACTGTTTTCTTGCAAGTATGCAGTTGTGTCGGAATAGAACCCGTCTCAGTGGAACTATATTCTTGCGCGCACGTTTGGATCTACATATGCTAAAACCTGCTGCAAGGTTGACCTGACGCAGGGCTTAGGTTTCATTATGAGAAACATAAGCGTTTCGTTCCCAAGACTTCAGTTTGCGATAAGGAACATTACTAATGTTATTGTCATGAGAACAACCCTACATTGAACACTCGTGTGCTGAGTTGGAAACACTGCGTTGTTGTTACTAATCCTGAAGGATTCACCGACTGCCGTAGGGAATGAGATAGGGAGAACTATATCACATTCTTTTAAGCCGGCCTCTGTGTTTAGCAATGGGGCTACGATGACAGAGGTCCCAGGGGTTGAATCCCTGCCTGGGCATAGGTGTTCTTTGTGAGCGTTCCTTCTCGATTGTGGGTAAGGATATATTCTGGACTATACGGCGTACGCTTTTAGAAGGAACATGAGTTCGGCCAATACCCAGCCAGTGCTGCTGCGCTGTTGCCAAACTAACTGCTAGCCCAAGGGAAAGGCAGAAAATTCGCAATGCGTTCATTATTTTGATAATGCATGCACAGTATATATGAGCACAGTGAAATAATATAGTGAATATTTCTACACAGGATTATAATATCATATCACTGTAGCATATACGAGAAACCCATACCTGAAAGAAGCTTGAAGGTATTTATTCATTCATCACCGCTCTCGTCGTCTTCCTCGGTCTCCGTGTCACTCATTTCACTCATTTCCGAGTCACTCTCCTGGAGGTTAATGATTAGATTTTGCACCCTTGGTGCCTGTACTACTGGTGCTAGGTTTAGAGAGTGACATTATTTAAAATAAAAAGAACACACGGAACACACACTATTGCACGAAAGGGCTGCATTTAATCTTTTCACAAACTGATCTTTGTGGCGCACGAGTGAACTATAAGCGAATTATTTTTACACCAGCCTTGCTACGAAAACGCTGAACTCAAACTGACCCAGACTTTCAATGTTCGAGAACGCCCAGAACAATGAAAGGTCATTGTTTATATCGAGACGAATTTAACACCCACAGTTTTCCCTAGACACAACAACTCAGCTGCGTCAACACGGTGGCAACGAAAAAAACAGGTGGAAGGAAATAAAAGGTGGTGTTTCCCTTGTTTCTTCGAGGAACGATAACTCCGGCTTTAGACGACGGAAATTCATGGGACTTGGACAGTCAGGTTCAAAATGTCTTGCCCCATCTTATGATGAACCTTAAAGTGGCGAGTTTTATGAAAGCTTCTTGCGCGCAAGAAAAATACAGAACACGGCGTTTAACTTCCGCGCCGCAGTCTCCTAACTGTACAACATTGCACTCCTGCCATTGGCTGATCGCCACGCACACCCTCTGCGTGGCCCCGCCCGATATCGCTTCTAAAAGCGTGCGTCGTGTGTTTAACTCACGTTTTTAGCTTTGTGAGAAGAAAGGGCCTTTGCCACTCTCTGTGACGACTTTTTCTATTTTTACGTTTCCTTCCCTTTTTAATGTGTTCTGTATGTCCTGTGCAGGTCCCTTTACAACTTTCACTTTTGACCTTTCTCAACGGTCTTTTCACACCCCCGTATACTCTGAAGGGTGAAAAATTGCAACATGTACCGCAGCACCCAAAATATTTTAATTCATTCATCAATTCATCAAATCATCACTCATCTTCTCGATTGAACAAAACTGACAGAAAAGCGAAGTAAAATACACCAAATCAATCCACTTTCTTATTAAGCGAATGGATAATAACCGTTCCATATGACACGGAGAATATCATGGTTAACTGCAACAAACTTAACAAAATAGAAGCAGAGTTTTCCGCCTGGGGAGAGAGAGAGTTTAGATGAAAAAACAACCAGGAGAGGGAAAAAACAAACACCGCACGAGTCTGTGTGAAGCGAGAGGACGGAGCGCGGAATCCAATTGAAGAATCGGCCCCGTGTGATATTTTTAGTCCCGTCAGATTTGCCTCGCCTCTGGAAATCTTCGCCCCGCTCCTCAAGGATCAACGCCGATGGACCCCGCCCCCCTTTTCCCACCAGGGGAACGCTC
This sequence comes from Lepisma saccharinum, assembly GCF_977018435.1. Taxonomy (NCBI): domain Eukaryota; kingdom Metazoa; phylum Arthropoda; class Insecta; order Zygentoma; family Lepismatidae; genus Lepisma; species Lepisma saccharinum. The sequence goes on along the minus strand of NC_139244.1, from coordinate 21,557,325 downwards.
AGATCTTGCGGCATATCGAGCGGATCCGGAGACGACATCTTTTCGGTCCACCATTCCCAAGAATTTTATTAGCGTCCTCTCTTGCGTTTGATTTGCCGCTGCCTTCTGACACGACGGGACTTTACCATCTTCATAATCTACCTGTGATGTTGAGCTTTACGGCTCGGTAGAAACCAATCGGCGAACGCCACGTCACGTTACGATTGCTGAATAGACCGAATCGATCGTATTTTCTCCTCTACTCATCCTAGGACTGAACACAGTCACCCAGTATTGTAGTACAGTACAAGAGTTCGTGTTAAAAAATTCGTGCTAACCGGGGACTCAAATTTTGTTGTTGCAATACAGTTCTTTCTACACATTAACCATTTACAATACGTATCATGTATGTCGCCATAAGAAACACTAGTACAGTACTACAGTAATTAACTTTTAAAAAAGTACTCACAGGTCATTTTCTGGTGAAAAATTCCTTTATATGGCGCTTTCGCAAGATACGATAAGACCTCTTCATAACAGCAATAATGCCTTGGTCCAAAGGCACTTGATGTTACTCGTACTGGCTACGTCTTTAAGAATAGAAAAACACATCTGAAAACACAACTGAATTTGTTGGTTAAAGACGTATAACCTCATTGTTGACGCTATGATCGCGATTGTCGAGCAATTGCACCCAAGTTTTAATCTTGAAGTTACTCGTACTGGCTCTGTTTTAAAGCATAGAAAACACATTTGAACACATTGTTGATCTGAATCTGTTGGTTACAATACTGTATAAGTAGGGTGACCGGATTACTCTTTTTAAGAGTATTATACTCTTTTAAAGGTTCATATACTCTATACTCTTTTCAATTTGCAAAAATCCCCAAATATACTATTTTCCTTGCTATTTAATTGCATTCCTTATTTTACGCGTAAAAATGCGTTAAAATCCACAGAAAGAAAAGAAACAATGATGGGTAAGTGGAGGTCAGTACAGGCTGAGTCAAATTTAAAAGTGACTGTGCCTCTTACAAAATAATCTTGTTTACTCTGCCTGGTGTTGATTGTGAAAGACTCTTCAGTGTTATGAAAACTTATTGGCGAGAGGTGTCAACACTTGAACAAATAATGAAAGTGAAATTCAATGTGGAAATGACCTGTAAAGAGTTTGGACTGGCAATAAAGGACAACTTGAACATACTCAAGAAAGCAAAATCATCCCAGAAGTATGAATGATGGTGCCCATTGGTGAGTAAGTATTTGTAATTAGCTAATTACATTAGACCCATAAGTAATTTGAATCTGTAGAGTGTAGACCTATTTTATAGGGGCTATAATAGAAGCAATAACAAATAGCCACCCTTATTTTCGTTTTCTTTTTATGTTTTTCAACCTATAGGCTATACTCTTTTTGGTCAACATATATCTGGTCACCCTATGTATAAGTTGATTGTTGACAAGATGATAGCGATTGTTGAGCGATTTCTTATATACCTAGCAGAAGAACGACAGAGAAACAGCAGAAAAAAATTGTGAAAACCTTGAAAGTTCGTGTTAAATGAGATCTATTCACGCAACGAACTAAAAAAAACAGTTCGTAATTCGTGGTAACCGAAATTCGCGTTAACCGATAAAACTTTCTATAAGATACAATAAATCCCTGCCGGGACTAACATTTTGTTCATGTTAACCGAGTGTTCGTCTTAAGCGAGTTTGTGTTAACGAGGGTTTACTGTACTATAATACATTTTATATTCCACGTTAGGAGACATAACTCCAATTTTAATATATGCATATAGGTTTCTTATTAGTACTTTTCATTTATATTTATATATATTTTAATATTTTATATTACAGTGAAACTTCTCAATAACGGACAGGCCTGGGGAAAAAAATAAATGTCTGTTATTAAGAAGTGTCCGCTATTCAGATAAAAAGTGTAGGATGTTACACAATAGGATAAGCACATTACAGTACATACTTTACGAACATAATTCAAAATGTCACTGATCTGTGATTTTCCAACAGCAAACCGCACGACCATGTCTCTAACACTAAGTTTATCTTTCTCGTAGACGTTGATGACTTCAACTTTCTCCTTTAAAGTCAGTCGTTTGAGTTTCTGCGACATCGTAGCAGAAGTGACACACACTTCTCAAGATAACCACAAAGAATTCTGCCTACTGTCTGCACTTTTAAAAAGAAATACGTTCGGTGTAAAATAAAACAATGCGCGCTAGTTTGAAATTCTGGCCATTTTTGTGTCGAATTCCAGGAATTGCGACCGTTTTCTTTCAGGCTGTCCGTTATTAAGTAGTTTTATTCGCGTTGGGGAGGTAGTTTTCAGTGTCAGCGTCCGTTATTAAGAATGTCCATTATTGAGAAGTAATACTGCCATTAAACCCCATGTATTTCTGCCGGGGAATTTAAAAACATCCGTAATTTAGAGGTGTCCGTTAGGAGAAGTTTTACTGTATATGTCAAAATATTATTCTATAATCTTATATATCTCTTAAATTCAATTAAACTAAAATATCAAGAAAACTTTAATTTACACCCTGGTTTAATATTTAGGCATCAGGGACTACATAAATACTGTTAGGCGGTGAAGAAAACGGGCCGAAAGGGTTCACGGGATGGAGGTCCCGATTTAAAAAAAAGTCACTCAGAATAAAACACACTAAAATTCCTTTAATTCATATTAGTTTTGTAAGACAAATCAGGTAAGGATAGAAACCAGAAGAGTTACAGGATTCAAGGGTAATTTTCAGGATAGAATGCAGGGTTTTTAAGAGTCCAGGAATTTTAAATAAATTCAATTCCTGTCCAGGAGAGAAAATGAGCAAGCGTAAATGGATTCTGGACCGTAAAGAACCTTTCTATCTGTGAAGTATTTCAATACGGTCCAGGAACCTTTTTTTCCGAATCAGTTTAAATAGGGTCCAAGTTCCGTATTGAAATGAAACAATACGCAACTTGAAACAAATAGGGACCTGACGATAAACAATTATCCACTTGTGAGCATGAAAGACTAATCCAGGTGCTGGCTGTCTCGAGAATCTAAGGTACAAGGTAGAAATGGGCGAAACGCAAATGCTGCAGTCACGTTGCCCCTCTCCATGTAGCGTCATTCTCTCGCGCGCGTTCCTTCACTTGGTTGTAGCAGCACTGCCCGTCTCTGTTGTGATATCTGCTGGGAACACAGCAGCCTCACGTTACCTCCTATTGGCTGCGGTTCCTGGATCGGATGCCGGAGCAACACGTGACGTGTTTCTTTGAACTCAATGTGACGCCATATAGTCCATTGCGTTAGGTACAGTAACAATTCGACAAGGGTGTTTTTTAATCTGCCTCACGAGAGAACAACAGCGTTTTGATTTATTCTCTGCGGTACGTTTTCTACAACCGCAGTGTGACATTCCAGTGTAAAACGTACTCGCGGACATTTTTAGAAGGCAACTTTTAATCGGTCAAGTCTGGTCTGTAATTGTAAATAAATTCAATCCCGGACTGGGAGAGAAAATAAGCAAACGTAAATTAGTTTTAGACAGTGTACAACATTTTCATATTTAAAGTATTTCAATTCGGTCCAGAAACTTTTTTTCCGGATAAATTTAAATACGGTCCAGGAACCTTTCTTTTCCGGATCAATTTCAATTTCAATTCGGTCCAGGAACCTTTTTTTTCAGGGACAATTAAAATACGGCCCAGGAAACTTTTTTCAATGTAACAATACGCAACTTTGGACCGAATTTAAATTGTGCGAGAAAAAAGATTCCGGTCCTGCATCGGAACCCAATAGAACCCATTAGAATTTATGGGTTCCTGGACGTTTAACAACCCTGATAGAATATACTATATTTTTTTCAGTTCGAATGTGCGGTTCAAGAACATCCACCCAGCACCACGCTTCCCTCTTTTTCACTCCTATGTATTCCCCGTGCAGCACCCAATGAACAGGCAGAAGGCGTGTGTTGGTTGTGTTTGGAGGGGAACAGGCGACTGCGTGGGGAGACGATGCCGTGACCTTGAAGCGCAGTTTGGAAATTAAAGCAGTATAAGCAGCAGTTGGGTTGTAGCAATTATCTGCTCGTTTCCTAATGTTTTAGAATATGTATTCCATTTGCACTACCTAACGGTACTAGAGTGCGCGTCAAATCTCCTGCATATGACCTTGAACGGCTGAACAGCAGCAGCGAATCACAGACGTGCGACGTTGCCGTGCTCTCCATGACAAGGCGTTTCGCTCAACCACGCTGTCTCTTTTCCGTGTCAGATTTCGACATGGCACCGCTGCAGTGCCCTGCTATTGGCTATTGCCATATGCAGAAGATTTGACGCGCACTCCTGGCTCCGAACACAACAGCTGCGTAGCACGAATAATGCAAATTTCTGTACAAGTTCTAACTTTTAATAGTGATAATAAGATATGCATATTTATAAACATTGAGATCTCTGAAAGCATTACGTGTCTATTTCAATCAGCGCACGTAGCCAGGCGGCAGGCGAATGTCGGTTCACTTGAAAGGAGACCTTAATAGGAAGCACTAATTACTACGACCCGAAAAGTCGGCTTCCGTGGACAAACAAGGACAAAAAGCTTCCTGGAAAATCCAATTTTGAAAGAAAATTGGAGCCTTTATAGGAGTTTGTGGCGATGAATATCAAAAAAGGAAATTAAAGGTGGGTAGGAGGGATAATTTTATTTCCTCCAGGATAAAAAAAAACTGCAGATGGAGACTGCTCGACAACCGTGAAAGGTTAAAATGCCATGGAATTTTGTCGGAGAATTACTGAATGGAAAAAAATATAATGAAATTATTTAGGAGACAGCTTGAGAGATTTTTTTTTAAATGCTGGAATTGACATTGGGAGTGACGGTGTTGATAATTTCATGTCTTTCAGTTCCTGTCAGAAAGTTTAATTTTCTTCATTTAGGCAGAGTGTAAGTTTTTCCTTTCCCAGTTCATTTTCATCTCGTGAAACTTTCTAGGGGCGCCACCGATACATGGGCTGGGGTGGGCTTTGGCTTACCTACAAGTAGACTTAGATTACCATCCTGCACACCCATACAACGTACAGTCAAAAACACTTCTGGGTTGTGACGATTCCATTAAAAGTTAATAAGTTCCTAATGCTGGAATTTATATTTGGGGGTGAGGATCGATAGTCTTGCTGATCATTTTATGTTTTTCAGTTCCTGTAAAAAGTGTTTTTTTTTTATTTCATATAATATTTTACCTATCAATGTGACAATTTTTAATTATATCCAATAACAACATCATAATTCTCTTTGTTCACTTCTCCATTGAATTTTGTCTCCCAGCGGTCCCGGATTCTATACCCGGTGGAGGCACACAGTGGTTCGGATCCCACTTTAAGCTGTAGGTCCAGTCTCGATTAGCCTTACTGTGCATAAAGTGGACTTAAAACACCAATTAATACACTCCTCACAACGAGTTTGGAATATTGTTATATTAGGCATGAGGAGATAGGCACAGCTTTAGAATACAACATCACATGATATCTGTCTGTCTGCTGGACGTTCTAATACAACAATATTCCAATTGTTGTGCCTAATATAACAATATTCCAAACTTTTAGTGAGAAGTGTATAATTTTTTCACTTGATTTCATTGTATAATTAAACGAATAGTGAATATTAACTAGTCTTGATTGTAATATTTGAACACTATTTTTATGTTTAATTGATATTTTATATTATTAAGTATGTCAAAACAAATGTCAGAGAATATCAGATTAATTGTTAAATTGGAAGCATCAAGTCATATAAACTCGTAATAAATCGTACACAAGCGCGGGGCCTTGGGCGAGTACCCGAGTTGCCCCACCGGACTTCTAGAACAAGACAGTTACGACACGATTTCTCCATATTCGACGCCGTCCACTTTAAAGCCGAGGTCTTCTTCACAAAGTATGAAAAATTCAGCATGCAGCATTGGGTCTAATAGTATGAGAACCATGCCGGCATGTTTCAGAACGAGTCCCCGTGGTATGCTCTCCCCTGAAGCTTATCTGCATTTTGTTTCCCTTTTATCTTCCGTTTGACCGCAAGGCATGCAGATATCAATGCAAGGTTTCCGTGTGCAAGAGAGAAAGCCTCGTGTATAAATGGAACCAATTAAGCTGATTGAGCACGTGTTCTTGCAGCCATGTTAAAATAAGGAGAAGAAAATCATGGAAATTCAAATTACGATACAGATTAGCTTTATCCTCTGCAATCGCTAACATTAGTCCCTAATCGCTTTCTTCTCAGAATCATTGCAAGATCAGTGGAGAGAAATGGAAGCCATTTTGTTTAACAGCTCTCCCGCTCATTAATGCAAATGGCGGACTGATTCACCATCACATCCTACAAATACTCATTTGTATTCTTTTTCACAGATGGAGTATCGCTATTAGCACACTAAAGCTATCTTGCGAAGCTGTAGGAGGAATAGGCATTACTCTGTGATGCTTGGTATTACCAATTTCAAGCAATGTTGCCAATCAACATCCGCGAACGTCGACTGTGCTCATTAACAATAGAACTTCAAACAGGAAACTTTGTTAAATCTTCTCTTCTATACTCCGTGCCAGGAGCCTGTGGAGCAACGCAGCGCATAACTGTAGGAAAGGGGAGAAAGCGAGTGGGTCGAGCCCTTTCGAGCTGCGCAGGCAACTTGATTTCGTTCGCTTGATCCACAACTCCTGGAATGTAGCGTAACTTCGCATTTACATAAACTGGTTTAGCAAACTTCTTAGGAATATTGCCATCACGTTCCTTTGTTTTGAATACCTCATCTGTGTTCAATAGACCTAAATAACCTTTTCTTCCATACGCAAGTAGGAGCACATATACTGGTCAAAAAAAGTTTTGCATATAACATTTTTTTTTCATTTTCTGCATCACAGAAGCCACACATGTCGATACCTCCGACTACGACAATGGAAGTACAAAACACAAAACATAGTTAAAGAAAATTCTGAAAGATTATAACCAAAGAAACAAAGTTGTTTCCCTAACCAAAGTAAGATGCTACAAAAGATCACCAATTACCAAGGTGAGTAAACCTATCAGAAACCCCTCACCGTCTATTCAGTAACGTGTGTGGCCACCACGGACACGTAGACATTCTCTAACACGACGGGGAGTGCTCAAAACCACGTTATCCAATGCATGTTGTGAAAGATTGTCCTATTCCTGAACGGCAGCGTGTATCAGATCACGTAGGGTTTGTGGTGGGTGAGGGCGGTTTGCAATGGCACGTTTCAGAAGGTGCCAGGCATGTTCGATACAATTCATATCGGGGAAATTGCTGGCCAATCCATCCGACGGATTGCATGCCTTCGAAGGAAAGGGTCCACTGAACGGGCATTATCGTCCACCAATATCCTACGCAAATGCCCTAACGACGGGTCGAAGAACACTGTCCTCGTATGTCTGTGCATCCATAGTATCCTGTATATGAACTAATGGCGTCCGACAACCCAACATGATTCCTGCCCAGAACAGTGCCGAACCACCCTGTTGCTGGAAGCTTTCCACCATGGACGATTCATTGAAACGCTGCCCATTTGCTCTCCAGACACGTATAGTGTTGTCATCGGGGTGCAGACTAACCCGTACTTCATCTGTAAACAGTGTTTGTGACCATTGTTCCTGGGTCCAGTTTTCATGTTGTCTAGCCCATCTTACGCGGGGAACCTTCAAAGGTCGACGGGCATGAATCCCTATATCGTGCAATCGGTTTCGCACCGTTTGAGTGGACACCATGATCCCTGAGGCCTCACGGAACTCCTTCTGGAGTTGGGTTGCTGTGGACGTAGGACGTCTGCACGCAGAAATACGGATATGCCTGTCCTGTTCAGCAGTTGTTTTGCGTGGTCTTCCTTCTCTGGGCCTATCTGATATTGAATGGGTCTCCTGGAATTTCTTCCACACTCTAGAAACGTCACCTTGATTACAGCCTACCCGATGTGCTACATCCACTTGCTTCATACCTTCCTGTAGTAGAGTCACTATTCTGATTCTATCCACTGCCGAAAGTGTGTTTCGTGGCATTTCTAAAATGTAAACTCTCACCATGACAACCAATACAACCTTCCTTGAGACGTCCAGTCCTTTATACTCTCCCTTCTCGCGAACTGCGAGACAATCGGTTGGTGAATCACGAGGTTAAAACGTAAAACATGCTTCAAAGCCCGGCCACAGACATGTACTTGCTCTTTTGTGTGTTTGGCCTTCGGTTGATGTGTGCGCTTCAAAGGTATGGAGATTTGTGGCGTCAGTGATATGAAAAACTTGCAATATGCAAAACTTTTTTTGACCAGTATATATGGAAATTTGTAAAGGTCACATACCGAATTCTAAATGACAATTCATGTGTTGAATTATTTGATACAGTATTAACTCTACTTGATTAGTTTTCAGTATCTTAAACATTCACTAATAACAAACATACTGTCGTAATAGATCTTGACTCCTAGTTTCAACAAAATCAATTTTGAAGAAAAGAATTTACACTTACCCCCAATCAAATATACTTCAGATAAGGACTAGTCAACATGACACTTACCTAGAAAAAAGAAGAAATAACTGTTAGTAATTTTAATCACTAAGTATAAGCAAGTAAAGAGCCAGAATGCAGTGTTATAATGCAGAGTAATCAATGCAAATTAGATAAAAGTGAACTTAGCTAAACAAAGTACTAAATAGTGTCCTGAAAAATATTATGTCAATTTACAGAAACGAATCCAAACGCTTTTAAATTAAAACAAATGCGGCAAATTAACAATCTTGCTGCTATTTTTCAACAAACAACGTCCACAAAACTGAAGCACCTGTCTAGAATCTCTCTAGCAACGATGTATTTCACAATTACATCTACTCTTTTTGTTTTATAATTTCTAAAATAGTAAATCAAACAATGGAAACGAAATTATTTGCAAACATCTAAATAATCAACACTTGGAAAATAATAAATATGAAACTGGGTAAATGGCATTTCTATTAATGAAAGCAACAACTTCTTGCAAAAATGTATGCACTACAAAAATACAAAAAGTCTAACTTGGTATTCTTTGTAGTAGAAATACTGTTGAGGAAAATACATTTCGTATCCTATTCTCATAGAGAGTTTGATATCATCGCATTTAAAACACAACATAAAGAAGATTGAGAAACTGAGAATTCTGTAATTACAGTTATCCATCCTTTTATATCCTAGTTTCATTTAGTTACGTGGAAGAGATATACACAGAGTGAAATAATGTGAAACAGTTGTAATTGAAGATTGTGACGTATTCCTGCAGCCATATTAAGAGCGGCGTCGTATCTGCTCTCTTACGATAGTTTTGTTTTGTGGATCAATGTTAATGCAAAAATTAACGAAGTCGATTTTTGTTACCGAAGTACCTTCTCTGTTCCTTAAGTTTAAACCCGCCGATAAGAAAGAATTGTTGAAAAAAATGAGAGAAAAACAACAATGAAATTAGCAGACCTGCGATTCGAACCTAGAATTGCTCAATTCATAGCATGCTAGAACAACACCTTCTTATATAAAAGGCCTACGTGAAGAGGCTTCGTTTACATGCTACGTCACCATTTGTAGGTCACGGATCACAACGCGCTATCGGCATTACAGCCGCAAATGTGCGATTTCGTACACTCCACACACGCATTAGAAATACGACACGCATTAGAACATACTTCGTTCGTACCAAGTCAATTATCCGCCGTTTAAACGCCTATTTGCAACTTCCAATGTTGATATCGTGTTCCGACTAATGACCTACCACTGATGACGTCGCATGTAAACGAAGCGTCTCCACGCAGGCCTTGTGTACAAGAAAGTGTTGGCGAGTGTGATCACTCGATTAAGTGGATGTACAGCGTTGCCTTAGGGATACTCTGACCTACATTTGGGGTACGTAAGGGAATATCGCAGACAAGTTAACGACGCTCCCAACAATAAACTTTAAAGGCGGAGGCGCCAGGAAGATCACAAGCGAGCTGTAAACGTCTGCACCTAATAACATTTTATTATTCATGTGCTTCAGCAGACGAATTGCACAATTGAGCCAAAAATATGTATTTTAAGCGTCATTTGTGTTTTACAACCGGAGATAGCCACTCCATAAAGGTTCCACGTCCTTACTCTTTCCTGTAGGCTGTATCTCGTTACCTAGTAAATACGTTGGCTCGCCAATTGATTAACGGCCTCTATATGTACCGTTTGGGTAATTGTAGAGAAGATCAAAGAATAAATACACACCTATAATTAGGGCAAATATATGGCCTACCACATGGCGCGGCGGTAACGTCGTCGCATTGTAATCAATTAGTCGCGGTTTCGATACCTGGTGGATTGATTTACTTTATTTTACTTCGCCTTTTGTGCCACGTTTTGGCTAATTTGCGAAGATGGGGATGAGTTATGAAGTGATGAAATTGATGAATGAATGGACACTCACAAACATCCATGCCCAAGCCAGGATTTGAACCCTGGACCACTGGCGTTGCAGCGCGATATGCTAACCACTCCGCCACGGGGGCTCATAGTGGTTCAGGTCCCACTTTAAACTGTAGGTCCAGTATGACTTACTGTGCATAAAGTTGACTTAAAACACGAACTCATTCAATCAATTAAGGCAAATCTCCTTTTAGATTTCAATTTGTTAAAGGATGTTTTTAAAAAATGTATTGCAATACCACCATACAAACTAGTAATTTAGGTAAAATAGGGTTTACATCATGTAAATAAAAAATAATTTTATCTACACGATAGTGATAAAGCTTTATCAGTGATGAAGTAAGGTTTGAAGCTTTCCTGGCCACGAATGACGAAACGATTCTCTCCTGTTACGTATCAACCAGGTGAGTCTACCCTGAAGATGAGAGTGAAGTTAGCTCTCGAAAGCTTAGAATCACCTGGTCGATAGCGCGAGAGAATCTTTTTATCTTAGCCTTGTAATCAAGGGGTCCCAGGTTCGATACCCGGTGGAGGCACATAGTGGTTCGGATCCCACTTTAAACTGTAGGTCTAGTCCCGATTAGCCTTACTGTGCACAAAGTGGACTTAAAACACCAAATCAATCAATATTTTTATCTTTATCTGTGATATTCACATTTCAATATTATATTTCCTTCCTTGAAGCCAAGCATTCATAATTGAATCAAATATAGAAAAGGACTGAAAATAAATTTGTCTTTCTTTTATGATGTTGTTCGATGTGGTACACAAACTTTAAAAAAATATATATTAGCTCAACTTTAGGGATGTTTTTATAAGCTTAACCCGTAAACTTATATTTTTATATAAATTCTTTGTGATTTCCTGCCCTTGGAATATATTCTAGGAAAGTGTTACACACAGTCACCTGCGATATGTAACAATAATAGTACACAAGTATTTACAAAGAGCTTCGCTCGGAGAAAAATCTAGATTCAGAAAAACGGTCAAGCAGTTGATGTTAGTTATCCCCACCCTCAAAATAAATGTCGAAAGAAGATACTGAACTGTAAAGGATATGCAGATGTCGGTGGAATAAAAGGGGACTAGCAGGATATAGTTCTCCCCTCTCGACTAGCGAGACATCTATTACTAAAAATAAATCGTGAAATAAGAGGAAGGCCCGAGGCAAGCCGCATTTGCATTTAGCTTATTATCATACAAAATGAATGAAGAGATGGTTCCTTTCATGTCTAAAATTAAACAATAAACCTAAAACCAGCCGAAAAATAAGCAATGGATTTGTGAAACTTCTAAAATTAAGTGATAGCTTCCCTTCGTACCTAGAATTAAGTGATGAATATCTGAAACATCTAAAATTAAGTGATCACCTTTCTTGATGCTTATAATTAAGCGATGGCCTCCCTTCATGTCTAAAATTAAGTGATTGCCTTTCTTGTGATTTACAATTAGGCGAGGGATCTCTGAAACATCTAAATTTACGTGGCAACACCTCTTGAAGTATACAACTAAACCTTGAATCTCTGAAACATCTATTCTCCGAAATTACTGAAACTAAAACCAAATCAACCAACATTAGAGCACAAATTGCTCCCGCCTTGACGTCTAAAACTAAACAATTGCCCTCTGGAGGCTACATCTAAAACTAACAAATAGACCTTAAATGAAATGAGATTAGATATATTCCGCCAATGTATCCATAACTGCAATTCTTAATAAGTGCACAAAAAATTCACAAACCGACGTAGGAACTTACACGTATGTCTGAACGTATTCATCATGATAACACAAATTCCAGCTTTTCGGACTGAAATCAGTTACTGCACTTTCAAAATAATCTCTCTCCTAATAAGACCACACAGATTCATTATGGAAGACAATGAAGAGTATTGAACGAACGCTCCCCGTCTCGGAGGGCGACGGGTTGATGCATATGTCTGCGATTAGGTACACTTACACGATCATAATATGGCCTCGTAACACAGGACAGGTCATTAGCTAACATTGTGTTCTACATGAAGTTAATTGTTGCTCTGTTGACCACAGTTTATCTCCGCTGGGGTCGCTTGCGGGATGAGCCCTCAATGAAACGTTTAAGGTTTGTGGGAAACAGCCCGCCCCAAACACACCCACCACACGTCATTTAAAATTGTTAACGTCTCGGATTCTAAACTCTGTCCCGACAATCTCTGGAGCAAGTGAACGATAAGCCTCTCCGCAAGTAGCGACTCGAGGGGGCTCGACCAATGAACGCGTGACAGGGAAAGTGAATGCATGGAGGGGTAAACGCGGCTGAAGCTACCAGTAGTTTGCAGCAGCACGCCCTGTACTGATCCGGCCAATCGCTTTCTCACCTGCTGTACCGTTCTGCGCGGTATTGTTCCACATATTCCCGAGACAGAGTGTACCAACGCCAGAAACCTATTATTTCATGTTTGAACGACACTTATAAGGTTCCTCCAAAAAAATATGAGGTACTGATAATGCTGTCATTTTGTAATAAAGGGTACCGTGTTCGATCCACGATGGAGAAACACTACACGGTGGTTTGAATCTTACGTTAAACTGTAAACCCAGTCTATATTAGTACACCTGAGCATGAAGTGACTTTAAACAAACTTTGTCACTTTGTGCGCCTGACTGCAACGCGGGAGACGCGGGTTTGATTCCTGAAGAATCCAGTCCTGGGCATTGTTTGGCTTTGTGAGTGTCCCTTCATCAATTTCATCATATCATCACTCATTCTCAACTTCGTGACAAGCTAAAAGTGGCAGAACATCGAAGTAAAAAAAACGAAATCAATCATTCATTGAATCCAATATGGTAGAGATGGAGTATGTGTGGAGCCATACCACCATACACTGACAGCTACGCCACTGGTGTAATCTATACTTCATAATAATTACAAATATGTTACCATATAACCTGTTGCAATTTTGTTCACAAGTATAATGAATTTTAAACAATAGTGTTACTTAAACCAAAATATGTTCATAATTTTGACTGTAGCACTGATTCAGACATGGCTGCCTTACAACATTCAAAGTTGAACTTAACCTGACACTCTCTTACATCTTTCTCTTGGCGCCTACGTATGATTACGTCAGCAAATCTTGCCTCAAGCGTTCCCATCCTGGTGCCACAACTCCATCCCGGTGTGGCCACGGTTAGATAAATCGGTCATTCTTTTTCCCGCCGCGGCGATCAGATCTGGACACCGATCTAAATTGGTTTTCCCAGAATCCTTCCAATATCGGAAGCAATTTGAACCGAAGGGCTCTCTCCCTTTCCTTACTCATCCGCTCATAAATTTAAACGGACGAGGTGCAACCCTTTCTCCACCCTCAGTGTCCTACGCACGCGCACTGCGGATTTTACTTGCATAACAATGGGATCATGTATATTGAAAACCAAATTAGAGGATAAGGGCACATGCAACTTATTATTGTGAAATTCTAACGATCCTGTGCAAATTTTCATCACCCAATTGTTTAACACTTGCAGACGGTCTTGCAGACAAAAACTTACGGCATATCTTTCAGGAAATGTACAGGCATATTGCAACAGAACTTTACTGAATGTAATTTGAATATTTATAATATCCTCCAATTATGTTTTGTACTCTTATTACACGACAGTTTGAATGATTTAGGTGTAGTCCCACACATACGCAGGGCGGGACGACAAAGACTGTTCAAATGTCATTAAAACGTGGACAGTAAAATATCATCAATACGTTATCACTGTGTACATTCACCCGCAATAAAAGTTATAAACATATCCTGTAATATTAGTTTCTCCGCATTGTGCTGCGTCGTGTGTGTTGCCTAACACTAAAGGGGGCCGATGATCGCCGTCAAGTTAGGCAACCCATACAACGCCATCTAACAACCTGCTTACCCACCTACAAATTCTATAATTTATCTCAATATTACAATTTCCATTTAGCCAGCTTATTTTGTAAATTATATTCTGAGGTGGTGTTGATCAGATCACCTCCAATAAGGTCACGATCGAAAATATATGGGGGCCACATCCCATATCAAGGTGTCTACTAAATGTCTGTTTGTAAATTCCAGGTTTGTCCAGGTCTATTTATATTATTTTGCAGGTCTATATTTTTTAAACAAAGAAAAGTTGTTATTGTTAATAACCCAACCAGAAGGCCAGTTGAGAAAAAATTGCAGTAAGCAACAAAAGGAAGCTGAGTTCTCACCTTTAACTGCCGTGTAATTCATATTCCTTGGTAATAGTATATTTTTACATTTTTGTTTTTACTCCAAAAGTTCTAAAAATTATTAATTTAAATTCTAAGAATATGTTAATTTATATAATTACATGTTACTGCATATTCTTGGATCGGAAATGGCCAGTTACTTTATTTTTACAAAATTTACTCATACTCATACATACTTGGTCATACCCAGAACCAAGCTTTCACCGAATTTCTCAAAATTAACGAATAAATCCCTTGAATCGCAGTATTCCTCCCCCAAAATTCAAGTGGAGGCAGTGACAGACTCTGCTCAGGTATCCCTGTCGTCGCCATCCACGTACTCACATAACATAAGCCCATAAGTGAAGTGGACATATGTAGTGAAAACGGTAATTTTGAGAAAAATCCAGGTTTCTGGTTAAATTCCAGGCTTTTTCCAGGTTATCCAGGTACAAAAGTAGATTCCAGGTCAATTCCAGGTTTTCCAGGTCAGTAGACACCCTGCATATGTACACCCAACGGCAAAAGAAACAGTAGGCGAATGGTCTATCACCATTTTCATTCGGTCTGTATTGCACGATATGATGATAATGAATTGAAATAAAGACGTGAATAAGCAGAGGGCAATACCGGTTTCATTCCTTAAAATAACACAGGATGTAGAATAAAAAGTAATGAAAATAACGATGTACAATTTGCCTACCAATATCTTTGCCGTTGACTGTTCCTTCACGGCACAATGCATTGCACAGAGGATAACTTTACCTTTTTAAAGTTACGCAGCTGTTAATTATAGCTTGTTATAGCCTATTACACTATTAAAACAACATTCACCTCATAACTTATAGTCTCCCTCTGATATTCCTCATAGCACACACGCTAGGAATTCCGGCCTGGACGTCCTTTGTGAGTGTCCCTTCATCACTCATCTTCATCGTCGCGATTATCCAAGGTGAAAGAAAACATATGCTAAATAACACAATATTTATAACATACGAAATTACTTATACAGGATGAGGCGAAAATCAGGTTACATAGGTAATATTGTCATCGAGGTCCTGCTGCTGAATGGCCACCACCGTCGCCCAACCTAACACCCCTGGATTTTTACTTGTAGGGACACAAATCTCATCGTTTACCATAAGCGAATGAAAAACCTGAACTGCCTCAAAGAAAGGATCGCAGGCGCCATCTCCCAAATAAACCTCCACCCCCCACACTAGTACACACGCAACTGGGAACGTCGAATTGTAGCATACATTCAAGCAGTTGTTGCACACATATTGAACACGTACAGTGGGATTCATGAGTATTACCGTGCAAATTGTTCACCATGTTCGTGCACTTTATTTGGCCCAATAAGAGCTTCAAGAATTAAAAGAAAACTCAAAAAAAGCTGTTGACAACTTCTGCACCGGAATACATAAAAATCCATCGCTTAAAAAACATAGGATGTACGAGGGAAATTAATGAAAATAGTCATGGATAGGCTTACCATACGTTCGGGATTAGCCCGGACAGTCCTGGTTTATTAGTGCTGTCCGGGGTGATGTCCGGGATTTCAAAATGTCCGGGGTTTTGAGAATCTGAACATGAAAATAGCTACCGGTATTGAATATTCACGACCAGAATTTAAGAGAAACAAGCCATTTCTGAAAAAAAAGTCATGTCTAGTGAAAAGTGCAACTGAGTCAACTAACGGAGAGGTTTCCTAAACATCAGAAAATGTATTATTCAATTAAACATTTGAAAATTAATTGATTGATTTTAGAAGATAATGTTAGTATTTTTTCTTGTACAATTTATGTTCCAATAAAATATTAAGGCTTTTAAGTAATTTCAATTGATTTTTTGTAAAAAAACTGAAACTTAGCAGTAACGAGTTGATCGCCAATATGTCCTGGGTTGGACCCAAAAATATATGGTAAGCCTAGTCATGGACAATTTGCACGGTAATACTCATGGATCCCACTGTACTGTAACTTAACCCTTATCCGGGCAAGCTATTTTTGTATCGTGTCCGGGCAAACAGTGTCTGTCGGACATTGCATTGTTTGTAATGGATCTTGCCCTTCTAATGCGAGATTTTTATGTTTCATCGCTGTGGAAACAATCTAGTAACATTATATTTTACCTAATCATCATTGTTATGTTCATAATGCTTGTATTCATCATCATCATAATTGCATGTGTTGTAATGTTTGCAGAATAGTATAAGGAACGTATTAGGCCGGAAGGTAGTGTGAGGAAATAGTTTTATTTGCTCATATAGTTTTCATTTTTTTCTATTTTAGCGTTAATAATATTTTTATGTGATGTCTTATTACATACTTAATTTTTTATAAACATTTCTTAATACATATTCAAGTAGACTTCTTTACATATCAATTGCATCCGACAGACACTGCTTGCCCTTTGACGTAAATGAAATGGAAAATATTTTTTTACGCCTGAACTTCTTTATCAAATAAAGTCAAATATTGTGAAATGACAAAAAGAGAAACAAACAAAGTAAAAAAATATCATGTTCGTAGGAAATATCGTTTGGAGTATGTGACAAAAAATATAAGCAACACTGGTTACCCGGTTAAGGGTTCCTTTCCATATGAATCATGTGTGTGTTTGTATGCACGTGTTTATTTTTCTATGTAACGTGACTTTTGACTCACCCTGCATAATTATGACATCTGTTAAAACACTGCTCCATCAAGTCAACATTTCTCAGGGATGGAAACACTTCCAGAAACACATTCCAGAAAAATATTCTCCATTGTTTTCACATCTTGAGAATTCGCTAGATTCACAAGTCCCTTGCGTTTCTAAAGGAGTACAAGGAGACCCAAAGTTGGGCTAATTCGTTTCCTTGGAGAGTGCAAAATCCTCTAGATATTCTACGCAGGGATATCAGATTTCTCTCCCCTTCAGATTTCATGTCCCCTCCCCTCCTAACCCCCTCTGCGTGCCGGGAACTCCTCTGGCAGGGGTACAGGGATGGAGCGGGGGTTGGTGGGGAGGGGGCCTGGAAAAGGGGGGAACGCCCCCGCAATGCGACGAACCGGCTACAGTCGACACACGCACCGCCTGCGAGTGAAGGCCAGAGCGGGAGACGAGGCTGTTCCCAGGAAATATGGAAACGTTTCACAGACTTACTTCCGTGAATGCGGTAGTTAACAGGAAATCATAATGTTACACACAGTTTTAATTAGTACAATAACTGACATTGCTTTTCTAAACTTCCAGGGTAATCGTGGCCACATAGGTCGTTAACTTCGAATTATTGGGGAGGCACATCGTGGTGGATAATTAACCAATACTCGTATAATATACAGGGCGTTTCAATACAAAACTGACAAATTTTCACAGCAGGTAGAGAACATCAAGGTTTTGATATTGTTAGTTCGTGTGCTTTTCTGCAATTTTTAGCTAATCGCGACAATGAGATGACAAAAAACACCTTTGCAGCGCAGTTTCGTAACCACTCCGCCACGAACAATCTTCCTTGCTCGTTAAGTCTCGTTTTAACGGTACGAGCTTTCGAAAAAAGAAAAAAAGCATTATCTACCCTGTATGTACAATCACCGGCAATACAAATATCACATGTACATCCTGAAATACTCTCTTCCCTGCAAGGCGTTGCCTAAGTCTACGGCGATAAGTGGATTGTAACAGCAAATTTTCAATGGCAACGTCTACCACCAGCGTAGAGTTATGCAACACACAAAACACCGTGTAGACAAGAGAGTATTTTTAGGACCTAGGTACCCATGTGGCTACGCAACCATGCATCACAGATTGAAGGTTGCCGCTATCATTTTCTTCCATCTGAAATGAAAGGTTACGGTACAGTATGGAATGCAGGTATCAGAATCCACATATATTTTACACATTCAAAGTCTTTGCCTTTAAAAAAGGGCCTCGTAAGTTCTGCACAGATGGCAGCTTTTGCTTCTATTGGTTCCGTAACTAAATGAAAATTTGATCCTTTTCCGACGGAAAATATAACTGTCAGTGGCAACAATGAAATGCAATGCATGGTTTCATTAATGCTGACAACGTGTTCCAAAACGGTAAGCTCATTGGCATGTCTTGGTTCTTATAGAGGAAAAGATATGCACTTTTCGCTGGCATTTCATCCATAACTGTTCTCGTAGCTCTTGAACAGTCAGTCACTAAATCATTCTCATTTGTTTGCTTGTAGTTCTAAAGTTGTTTAATCGTAATTCTATGTTAGTTGTTGTTTATCAGTAAAGCTAATTGCACATTATGCTCATTCTCATAGTTCATTTCTTGTGTGAATTCGCTACAAGGGCATTTCAATCGTTACGCTTGTGACCACTGAAGACAGTTTTCAATTGAATTCATTAAATTTACTACATTAAACCTATAAGCCTTGAACAAATTCTGTGCATCATTCTCTCAGGATGTACATAATCCTCTGTATGTACGTGTGGGTGTGCTTATTTACTTTGATGTTAACGTTGTTCCTGTTATTGAGTCTGTAGTATTCCATGTAAAAGCAGGGGTGCCCACGGGGGGGGGGGGGCGATATGGCGCAGATTGCGCCATCGAGATTTTTTGGGAGGATTTTTCCCTTGAAATAATATAAAATTCAACATTTATACCTTTTTCCAAAATATATGTAAAGATTATACACCATATTAAATCCGTATCAATCCATATTAGACCTTAATTCTGTAAGGGATTCTGAATTAAAATTTTGGGGGGAACAGTATCCCACTCTAGGTCTTAGATTATGGCGGATATTTTAGTTAAGGGGGATGAGCATTAAATTGAGGAGATATTCAAATCTTGTGCATTACTATTGTCTTAGGCTGTTGCGGAAATTCTGGTGTGGAGACTGAGAATTAATTTTTTGGAGGAGGCAATATCCAGTCTTCAATATCAACAGTAGTCTAAAATTGATTGAGTATTAAATTTAAAGGGGGAGATAGAAAGCTCTTGATAAAGTATTAAATCTTAGATTGTCAAGGGATTTCTGTAGTGGAGAGAGAGTTCGAACATTACATTTTGGAGACTGTATTTAGTGCTATGGTATCCACTCGTTTTCGACTCCGAACGTCCAAAGGAGAAGCTGGAAAAGACTAAGAATGTATTGACATCCTATTAAATTAATATTCTTGAAAGAAATTGATGTAAATATCTTCTTGCTCGTTTCGCACGCAGAGTACGTGTTTTGGCGCTTTAATGAGGTGAATGTGAAACTTTTATACTATAGCTGCATTACAAGACAAGCGATATTCTCGATTATGATCAACGATTTTAAGGGCGGTCTTTAGTGATGGGCAACCCTGCTTAAGGAGGAGGGGCAGATCAAGTATAGTGTTCAGCAGTGCCGGATCTAAAAATCTTGCCCCCCCCCCTAGCAAAATATTACCAAAGGCCCTCTCTACCTACCTACCTTGTAATTCTTGATATCACGTTGACAAAGCCACATATAAAGGCCTAGAGGGTGATTCAAAAGTCCGCTAACACTCCCTATAAAAAGTAATGGAGGTACAATTCGGTCATCATAGAAACAGGTTAAGCTTAGGGAGAACCACATTGGCGTGTTCCAAGCGGACGTCAGTCATATTGAATTCAACTCAAAATGTTTAAATGGGAAGGGGGTGATGTGCATAGGCGCCTATTTCATCAGAAATTGGGGGGGGACAAAGCTAAGTAAAACACAAATACTGATTTCTCTCTGTTTTCAGGAGGGGCAAAGTTCTCTTTTTTCCCCTTAAGTTGGGACCTAATACACTTGAGTTAACGTTTTAAAAATTGTAATTACAATAACCAGCTTTGAGAACAGAACACATATATCAGGGTACATCGAACTTTATTAGCTGGACAAAAAAATCGCTGTACTACTGTGATTATGTAATTATACAACATAGGTAATACTTCACATGTAACTTTTGACTGAGAATTTGATTATCATATTCGGTTTATAATACTTATTCTTACAATCCTTTATAGGAGTTTAATATCTTCACAAATATGTACATAGAAAAGGAAGGTCCAAGATAAAATTCTCATTCAGGCGAGGTCGATTTTTGGCACCCCAACTGTCCACCCTGTCACCGCCCGCCTCAACTTTCTACCCTGATCCCACTACTTTCCACCTTCGGCCAATAAAGAACATGACCGGGCTGTATATTTACGGTTTTAACGAAGATAAATAATAGCCTTGTTTTTTCAACGCCTTAATGGCAAAGAACGTGTATATTGTAGGTTGATATCAAAATAACAGTAGCCTCTTAGTTTAAATTGCTACAAGATTTTGCAATATACATTTGTCATTGAGAAGTAACTTCAATTAATGTTTCTCTACACAAATCCAACTCTTTATAAAACAAATAAGGATTCGGTTCTGCTAAATCGGGCCGCCCCGGTCTGGCGCCGTTGAGGGCGGTGCCCCGGCAATCGCTTCGGGCGCCCGGCGCACAGAAATACACATATTGTTTTGAACGTTGGTTAAGCATTGGTATACTAAATATGTAACTCTGCAACTTTCAGCCATATCAATGCAGTACGAAATAACACACTGGTCCTCTTCAGTGACCGTGTGGTCTAAGGCGGCTACGGGACGGCATGGGTTCGATCCCGGGTTGTCTCCAGGAAATTTCGGCCTGTGTATAGGGCCGGTGGCAACCCACCATCGTGAGGAAATAGGTGAGCTTCGAATGAGTAAGCGTAATCCGGTCGCGGAGATACGTCGGGTTGACCACACGGCTATTCCAATACTGGTTGAAGATCTCCACGCTTATAGGTGACGAAGGAAAGCGTGGGAGGGAGACCGGCAGTCGGTAGCAGTAGACCCGTCATGGGCTGTTAAGCACAGGATTATTTTATTATTTATAGTAAAACACTGATGTTTACAGGTACATTTAAAAAGACTACATTATTTCCATGTTTCTTCCTCTATTCTCGCACATATTCATTCATAATATACCATGCGTTTTCCTTAATTCATTGTCTGTTTGAAAAGGGAAATACTGAAATAGTAAACGCACATGCACAAGAAAGACACTCAAACTGAATGATAGTCCCATTTCAGAGCAGAATTCTGTGCAAAAGTTATGTAATATGTTGAAAGTTATTCACTCCTGAGTCGAGTCTGATTTGATTGTAGTCTGACTTCCACGCGGGAGACCCGGGGTGGGTGGTGTAAGGTCGGAAGTTTTCCCGCTTTGTCCCCCCCATAAAGCGGCTCTAGGGTCCACCCAGCCTGAAATCAAATGGTACCCGGGTGGTTAAAGCGGCATAAGCGTGGTGCTGATCACATTACCTCCAAGATGGGCAACATCGAAAATATGTGGGATCCTACCCCAGAAACCCTAAATGTGCCTTCATGCACAGCGAACTTTAACTTTACATTTACCTGTATATATTGTATTAGTTTCTGTACCCCTGAATAACTACGTTTATTTTTTACATACGCATATAGGAACCCTCTACTATGCCAACGGCTGAGGCCCCCTAAAGGCTTATTTGTGCCCCCCCCTCTCACTTCAGGGTTTTGCGGCTTGTAGATCTGGCACTGAGTGTTCAGTAAAGTCACTTTCGGACCGGTAGACAGGCTGTCGTAATTAAATACTTTATTTAGATCACGATATGGTTTGAGGGCGCGAATGATATAATTTGGGGAGGGACGCATGACATTCATTTGGGGGGATGCGCCATTGGCCTTGGGGGGTATGGACACCCCTGTGTAAAAACAACGCTGATAGTAACAACCAGTTGAAGTTACTCAGATACTAAATCAAATGCAGTTAATCCAATAGTAAACGAGTTACTTCAAAATTACTCGACTTCCTTTACATTAGTTTAGGAATATATGTCTCTGTTACTTTTACATGAAATTTCAAGTTACTCTAAGATTCATATGTTTATATGGAACTAATTTATCATTACAGTAACTGCTGCGGAGTTGTTTTTGGACCACAGTTACCTACTTACTTTTGGAGTAAATTGAACTGGGTCACTATCGTACGTTTATTTCTCGATTAATGAGTTACTCTTGGATTTGATTGATTTACTTGTAGTTTATTTTACTTCGCATTTCTGCCACTTTTGGCTAATCTCAAAGATGAGAATGGGTGATGACATGATAAAATTTGATGAAGGGATACTCACAAAGAACACCCATGCCAATGTCGGGATTAGAACGCGTGACGTCATAGCGCGCTGTGCTAACTACAAGTTACTCTTGGAGTAACTGCAGTTGAGTTGTTTTTTAAGATAACAATTACTGAGTTACTTTTTGAGTAAGTACGAGTTAGTCTTACCGAGATAGTTTCAACATAACTGTACCTGTATGTATATTTTAAAGTAATGCTCTGAGGCAATTAAAAATACCATTAACCACCGCTAAACAGATGACAGGTGAAGAGATTTCAGCGCTCATCTTAAACATTCCCTCCAGAGGAAAACCTTAAAATCTGGGAGACAAGAGACGGAAACGTTGTGCTTTGTGAGGGCCGCTCGTGGCACTGGCGAAGTGTCTGTGCGTACCGGCGGCTCAACAGTTAGCTGCTAAATTATTGAGCAGGTTTTGGATATTAAATAGCTTGTCGGCGGTGGAGCTCGATATGAGAGCAGCGCCACCTGACGGCGGATTCCGCTGCGAGCCGTGTGTGAAATGAGCGCTTATGTGCGACCTGGGGGGATTTTTTTCAGCTTTTAATATCGCGTTGCTTTCGCATTCCGACTCGGCTGTTTGTCGAGAAGAAATGCTATTTCCATCATTACGCCTGCGGTTTGATATAAGCAGCGAATGTTAAGAAAAGTCCCTTTAAGTTTAGCATATACGAAAAGTGTGATACCGTTTGTTACGGGTAGATCAGAAAAACGGTTCTGACAAGTCAACAAGGATGCTCTAAAACCATGCAGAATTAAGGAAAATAAGAATCGTACCGAAACTATTGCCCTCGCTTCATAGGCCACCAAGCAGTTACTTACATTAATATTGTTTTAAATTCAATAATGTGTGGCCTAATTGTAACCCTATTAAGATAATAAAAAATAATCATACGTACGTAGAAAAATACATGTTGCCGCTCGCCACGGCGCCTGAAAACTTTCACTAATATATATTAATAATAATAATAATAATAATAATAATAATAATAATATAAATATTTCGAGTTCCCTTATGGAAATTCCCATGACTTATTTTTAAAATAACGAGTTTGACAATGTATTCAATAATAACTAACTCTCTAGCCTTCTTGAACCCGAAGGTTCATGGCTGCAGCAACTCAGGCCTCCCATCTGTCCCTATCCTGAGCAAGATCTATAGTATTTTCCATCCATACCAATTGCCTTTAGGTTCATCTCAACATTATCTCTCCATCTTCGTCTTGGCCTTCCTACTGGTCTCTTACCATCAGGTTTCCTAACAAGAATCCTGTAAACTCTTCTTTCGTCCCATTCGTGCCACATGGCCTGCCCACCTAAGTTTTCTTGATTTAATCATTCTAATAATATCTGGACATGAATACAAACTATGTACTTCTAAATTATGTAACCTTCTCCACTCACCTGCCTCCTCATCCCTTTTAGGCCCAAAAATTTTCCTAAGGATCATATTTTCAAATACTCTCAATTTATGTTCCTCTTTCAATGTAAGGGACCAAGTTTCACATCCATATAATACGCGTATTACAGGCAAAATTACTGCTTTGTATATTTTAACTTTTAGTTTCTTAGATATTAAACGAGAAGTCAAATGTTTATGAAGAGAAAAGTAACATGCATTTCCTGACTTAAGCCTGCTTTTTATTTCCTCTTTAATATTTTCATTTGTTAGTATTACTCCTAAGTACTTGAATTTGGAAACTGGTTCAATAATAAATTATAGTAAATTTAGTTTTCTTACAGTAAACTTAATATACTTTGGGTGAAGCCTATATTGAGGTTCCCTTGCTACCTTCAGGTGTAATGATGTAACGTTGAACTAAAAATACAGAAATGTACGTTAGCACATATTTGCTTTCCCCCTCTTAATTCAGTAGTTTAAACCACCAAACAACTGGTTTTATCGAAAAATCAAGCTTTCATTTTGATTGAGTTGGTGCTTTAAGTCCACTTTATGCCCAGTAAGTCTAATCGGGACTGGACCTACAGTTTAAAGTGGGATCCGGACCACTATGTGCCTCAACCGGGTATCGAACCTTGATTACAAATAATCAGTGGAAACAATAAGAAATCAAGCTTTGATTTTGGGAGAGATAATCATTTTAGGCAATTTTTCAAAATTTTTAGGTCATTTAAAAATAATTTAGGGTCATTCCATAGGTCATTTTTTTAAATATTTTTTTAGGTCATCAACTTCCGAGCCCTACTCATACAGTGTGTCAACCTCACTTTCCACATGGTACATTCAATGCTGCAGACTAACGAGGCTATGCCACCTGGACTCGCAGCCAGTAAATATAGCCCTCGGCTAGGGTTGTGTGTTGCTCTGGGTTTGTACGTACGTGTGCCCCTTTACTGCCTCAGCTTTTGGCGTAAATATCTAAGCCCTCAGACTAACAAGCAATTACCTAAACAATGCACTGAATACCTTCATTATTACGGAACGTCGAGTTGAGCGTTCTGAGTTAATCTGCATAAAGACTTTCTATAAAGTAGCGACTACTTTATTACCAGTCTTGACCCTAGCTCAACTTGCATGGGATGACTTGAGAAGAATCTTCTCGCATCCAACTTTCCAGGAGTAATGACAAATTCTTGTGGCAAGTGGGCTTTAATTCATCAAGAACTGACCAACTCATCCTGGTATCTTAGACTTCTCTTTCGTGTTGCTCTCCCCAGCATCCACACTTCATGAAATAGTGAATTTGTACGTGTTGATATTATTTGATAGAGCAATCTCTCATGATGTTATGTTGACCTTCGATGTTCTTTTTTCCCTTATTTTTTTCGAATACGTTAACCGCGAAAGAGCAAGGAAAATAGAACCGTCCATAGCCTCCGTTAAAAGTGCCATATCTGGCCTCCCAGATAGCTGTCGCCGTATAATACAGGGTTCACGCCGACCTCCGTGGAGGAGTGGTTAGCACAGCACTCTAGGGGGTTCCAGAATCGAATCTTGGTGGCATTGACTAATTTTTGTGTGTCCGTTCATCAATCTCTATCTATATCTCACTTTATATAAAAATGTATGTATGTTCGTATGTATGTATGTTTGTTCAGCAATAACTCTCGAACGCCTGGAGCGATTTTAACCAAACTTGGTACACGTATCACTTGCAACCTGGAAATAAATACTGTGGGGGTAAGACACCCCTGGCACTCCTAGGGATGGGGTGGGAAGGGGTGACATGTAAAAATAATCGAGAACCACCGATATTAAATTCCGCACAAACAGACATCCGTGACTTTATGCAATCCGCACAACGAAAGTGTTTCTCGGGTTGTCTAAAATTCAGGCTGTGTTGCGAATGGAATCCATAGTTTTCGTGATAATCCCAATGCGGTTCAACTCCAAGTTCATCACCTATCGGCATGGGGCGTGAGAGGGGATGAAAAATAAAATGCCACAAATGATCTAGATTAGTGTCGAATCCATAGTTTTCGAAGTCGCTAAGTTAAGTGGTGACATTCACGATCACATTCAAAATTAGTTACATTTTACACTATAGTTAGAATTCATTATATTCCGTCTAATACAAGATTGGGATAAATAAATACCCGGGCAACGCCGGGTAATCAGCTGGTTCCATAATATAACTCAACCTCATCTTCGCGATTAGCTAAAAAAGTGACAGAAAAGCCAAGTAAAATATTCCAAATCAATCAAGAGTTCACGCTGAAAGCACATCGCGTAGTGGTAGCGGATTCCGCATGAAATTCTAGGCTCAGTGCCGAGTAGCCTATCTGTGCATAAAGTAATCATCCCAGAAAACTTTAACACAGGAGCTACCGCAGCTTTTACCTGAAGGTACTCATAAAAACGACGGAAAAATCTCAACCAGGTTGGATGCATGTGGAGAACCAAGGACCACTCGAATAAGAGTCCGTCGCCTTTAACCACACACTCAAAAAGTCGCTCCTTAATTTGATCAGCGGGCCAGCACTAAAAGAATGCCAATTCAACTGTATCCTGTGATGTTACACAGACAACATTACAACCGCGTTTATGCAGATGTATAAATATCAGGATAGCCTATCTCCGTGGCGGTGTGGTTAGAACAGCGTTCGACGACCCAAGGGTTGTCGGGTTCGAATCCTTACTTGGGCGTGGGTCTTCATTGTAAGAATCCCTTCATCAATTATCGTCGCTCATCCTGCTTGTCGCGATTAGCGTCGTGGCGCAAAAGCGATGCTAAATAACAAAAATCAAATCACAAGAAACCGAAATAAATAGCTTTCCCAGCAACGCTCCAGGAAGGGTAGGCAACCATTCCTAAACCGAAGTATAAACGGTTGCGTGCTCGTCAGGATAAAAACTGCAAATCTGCTCCGAGGAAAACTCCGTAGCAAATCTAGAATTTGATTTCATTTCCCCCCCATTTTCTCAGCATGGCAAATCCAACGGTGTAACGACTCTCGCCCCGCAGACGAAGGGGAGGGAAAGGGAGATTTAAGCAAACTCGACAGGCGGGGCGAAAAGAAAGCTTCGAGACTCGGAGAAAAGGAAATCACTTTGGAAAATTGGAGCTCCGTGCAGCTCCGGCACGCACTTTAATCTTTATGCCTCCAGCGAACACCTTTCCAGGCTCCAGGCAGTCGCAGAATCTCATTTAATCAAGAGATCCTGGAGGCATTCCTAATCAAGAACAGGTGGTTTCATCAAGGCGCGGATCTTGAGAAATTGCCCGCGGACACACGGGAAAACTGAGTTTGTAGGAAACTGCCCCCGCCCCATGCCCTTTGCCTGATTACCACTTGCATCTAAATGGAAGTCCGGCCTCTTTCTTTAACTAGGTCTGATATGTGGAAAATTACTCTCCTGGAAGGTAGAGAATTCTTAAAGGATCTTGTTCCGATTTCTCTTGCCTTAACGTTCCAGAAATCTCACGGAATGTAACACGGAAAGTAGGGAGCACTTTCGCTCGCTTGTACTCGTTCGAATCTCAACCGTCGAGCGTATACAATAGAATATCATTTTAATGTGACAATAATCGTAGTAAAATATCCGTCTTGGCAGTTTCAGCTCGCAATCACCTATTAGATATTTGAGGGCTCATGCCTGTTCGGGCGTTCGTACGCTATCTAGCGTCGTCCGTGCGAACTATTTGGCGCTAGAGCGAAATCCTCTCGCTGGAGCACCCTAATGCAAAGCATATCTCAGCGTAATGCTTTTCCGTATTACACAACCACGGAACTTTCTCGGTGAATGATGTCCCCAAGATGACTGGAACGTCTCAACTGTCTCTCCTAGCTTTGATTTCGGATCTCACAAAAGGTACCAGCGTATGTACTTCGAGAAAATAAGCCTCAAGCATTCATTTACGTGTGAAGTACGATCTTGGAGTGCGTATGCTTTGACGTTCCTTGGTTGAACTACAGCGTTCCTAGTGGGAAGACATCGATATGTGATAACTAGGGCTAGGATTTTTATGACTTAAAAATCACCAAAATATGCAAAATAAAATATGCTTTATGACCTAAAATTTTACAAAATATGCACTATAATTTGAAAAATATACCCTTACTACTAGACTGTTTTAAACATCAATATCAAACTTACGCTGTTCATATACATACTACAGCGTGAGCATAAAAACACTCCTCGATTTCAAGATGTCATAAAATTAATAGTTATTTGAATATATTGATAAAATTTATATCCAAAGCTCTGTTAACTCAAAATATTTTCATATCTTTCTTTTCAGAATCGCTAGTTGTGACTTCGGCGGCTAGAGGGCAGTGACATCGAAAATGACGTCACTCCGCAGCAAATAAGCTGGTGCGTGTTAGAAATTGCTAAAACAAGCAGTGTTCTGAGAGTGCAGCGTGCATTTAAACGGAATTTTGAGGTTGATCCACCAACATACAAATCCATATTGGAGTGGCATAAAACATTTGTGGAGCAAGAGTGCATTTGTGATTCAAGAAAAAAACATTCTGGCCGACCGCCCGTCTCTGAGGAAACTGTGGAGCGTGTGCGAGAAGCCTTTGAACGCAGCCCGAGGAAATCAACACGTCATGCTAGCAGGCGGTTGCAGGTGCCACAAACAACCGTAAGCAAGATTTTACGGAAGCGTTTGCGGTTTCACCCGTACCGGCTGCAATTGGTTCAAAAGTTATATCCACAAGACAAGGTAAAGCAATGAGTTTTGCGAGACTATCCACACTTTAATGGAGGACAAGAACACCTTTCTGACAAAGACAATTTTTAGTGATTAGACGACCTTCCACTTGAGTAGAAAAGTGAACAGGCATAATGTTAGGATCTGGGGAAGGGAGCATCCGCATGCCACTCTTGATATGGAACGTGAGTCACCCACGGTCAATATTTTTTGTGCAGTGTCAGAGCATCGAGAGTACGGTCCGTTCTTCTTTGAGGGGACAATCACAGGTGAAAGCCACTTAACAATGCTACGTGACTTGTTAATTCCTCAACTTGCTGCAGAGAGAGGTGACTACATTCTACAACAAGATGGAGCGCCCCACACTGGCATCAATCTGTACGCAGCTTTCTGAACGACAACCTGCCACGACGATGGATAGGACGAGCTGGACCCAAAGATCAAAATCTATGCAAGTGGCCCCCACGATCACCGGAAATGACAGTTTGTGACTTTTTCCTTTCGGGGTTCGTGAAGGACCAGGTCTATGTACCTCCACTACCCAAAACCCTGAATAATCTTCAGGAATGGATCAGTGCAGATGTCAACTTCATCACACCGGATAGGCTTGAGAAGGTGTGGTTGGAGCTGGATTATTGCGTCTCGATGTTTACCGCGTAACAGGTGGCACGCAAATTGAGTGTTTGTAATTCCAATGAACACCACCAAAAACTTTATGAGTTTATGCAACTAGTGTGAACATTTCCTCACAATTCTACTTTTGGTATCAACGGTATACCCTTTCAAAACCAGGGACTGTTTTTGTGCTCACCCTGTATTTTTAGTTCACTTTGGCCCTGATGAGTTGAAATGCACAATGAATATTTTATGTAAATTTTCAATTAAAAATTAAATAGATTTTGCTGTAGTCCAAAAAACAAACCTCGAGTGAACATGGGAGTAAGGTCGAATCCACTTGGAAAATGGCTGAATATTTCTTGAAAAAGCGAAAATATAATGAATATGACCGAAAATCCATCAAAATCCTAGCCCTAGTGATAACGTTGTAATTTGTTGCATGTTACGCAAGTCGCATGTATTCTGCCACAATGAAATACTTCGTATGCACATATTAACATCACATCAAGTATTTCAGCTTCTTAAGACCACTTTATGCACAGATGGGGACTGGACCTACGGTTGAAGGTAGGATCCAAACAACTATACCCTGTCACGTGAATCTGGAGCAAGCACACTAATGATTGATTTGCTTTATTTTAGTTCCATTTTATGCCACTTTTGGCAAATCAGGAGGATGGAAAAACAAGGCCAAGATTCGAAACCCTGACTTCGTAGTGCTAACCACTCCGCCACGAAAGCCGGCCAAGCAAACAAAAACAAGTCCTCTACACAGGGCTCGACAAATGAATGTGTGAGAGGGGAAAGTGATTGCATGGATGGGGTCACGCGACAGCAGCTACCAGTCATATGCAGCAACGCGCACCGCTTTGCTTCGCCCGTTCGTTTACTCCCCTTTTCTGCCGTTATGCGCGACGTTGCTCCACAGACTCCTGGGACAGACTGTATGTGCCACCACAGGGCACTGACCCTTTGATTACAAGGGTACAACGTTATCACTACGCCATCGCGGAGGCCCATCACAAGTAATTTCATCTACAGCATGGCTAGTAAATTCTGCGGCTAAACCTGCAATTCATTCGCGATTCGTAGTGGCGCTAGTATCGCTACCATTTTGCCCGCTGCATGGATGGAGGAAACTTTGAATAATTAATGTATTTTAAATGCGACATTAGCTCAAGGGCGCGCTGAAGAAGTTGAATGGATGCTTTCCCTTACGACAAAATTAATAATATAGAAACTCTAATCACAGTAAATGAGTTAGCATGTAAAGTAGCCATTTTATCTGCACCTCCGTTATAACTGACGGAATTATTAATGTTTTCTCCCTATTTCTCTGAAATCATCCAAGAAAACTGGCAAACAGAGAAAAGTAATCAGTGTTTTTACGTGGGTTAGCACGTAAATTATGATGTTTATCCGTTATTATTGTAAATTACTACTTACAGAAGTCGCGCACAGCCTACCAGCTAGAGTTCAATGGTACTTACCTAAAAAGAGAAAAAAACAGTGTTAGTTAAGAAATTATTGTAATTGAATTTTTTGAAATTTGCACATTAATTGCAAGTTATAAAATTTTAATTGTACACCTAGTATATACATACATATCTATTATATGTAGTGTAATACCAATAATGACAACAGCATTGTTTCCTAGGAAGGTGCAATATCGATGGTATTTGGTCAGAATTTTGCAGTTATTCGTACTTTGCCAAGAATTATTAAGTACTTGAGTAAGACTTATTGCTTTGCAAAGCAATATGTGGTTTCATTGTCACCATTTTTTGAAAACCCAAATCCCATTTTCGGTTGGACTGCAACCTGATCGCGGGCCGACCTACATAGCTCCCCATCTGTCCAGCAATCGTCTTGGAGGGGGAGGGGCTTGATGAGTGTCTACATCCTCAGTTTGGAAGTAAAAGCTGTGGGGGTAACATCGCTCTTCCATTACAATGATGCCAAGCGTACGTCTATTTTTGTCAGTTGTTATTAGCTTGTTTGTACAATGTTTGGGTGTGTTGTATACTAATTTCTCGCGCTTTGTGTACGATTGTACAACTTCTATCCAGTCACGGCGCGGATGAACTCTCCCCCCCTCGTTTTACAGTACGTTTGGCAACATGCAGTGTATCCTACGCTTATTTGTTTCGTTCCGCCAGCAACGCTCGGGTGTCTCGTGACATGAAAATGCCCGATGTCAGTCGAAGAGAATTCAAGTTCTTTCCCAGCAGGCGGCTGGAAATGCGAGCACTATAAGAAGTTTGTTGCAGAGTGCGTATACGATTCAGTATACACTTGTAATCTAAGCAAAAATTCACAAAATGAGTGTCTTTACGGAAATGAATTTCTGAGAAAATTTCAATGCATTTTGATATGCCTCATGAGCCCCTTTCCATTTCAAAATTTTGACTTGGACTTCAAGATGGCGACCACATTCCTGACCTACCCCAGCCCCATTCTTTGCTTGCGACCTCAGATCTTTCATTTTTCCTTCCGTTTTCTCGCTACGACGCCAGGGGTCCCGGGTTCGAATCCTGGCATGGGCATGGATGTTTGTGAGTGTCCATTCATCAATTTCATCATATCATCACTCATCCCCATCTTCGCAAATCAGCCAAAAGTGGCACAAAAAAGCGAAATAAAATAAAGTAAATCAAACACAAAAATCCTTTCGTTTTCTACTTATTGGGGTGACTAGTGTTGCCCACGAGACGAGACGAGACGAGACGAAACTTTGGTCTGTCTCGTCCCGTCTCGTGAAAATGCTGTCTCGTCTCGTGTCTCGTCTCGAAAATATTCGTTTGTCCCGTCTCGTGTCCCGTCTCGAAGGGTTCTGTCCCGTCTCGTCTCGTCCCGTCTCGGTTTGTCTCGTCTCGTCTCGTAAAAGTGATCCGGGATATCATGCCAACAAAAGTCAAAAGTAGCAGAAACACAATATTTTTCCGGAAAGTGGGATAAAGCTCCAAATATTTTCCCCATTGCGTGGTGAGAATAAATAAGGTTCGTTAATCAGGAGGACATTAATATTAAAAATGCAGTTTCTTGGTTACTGATTGCTAGGTATCTTATGAAATCTACCTTGTGTTTTTTCTCGCTTCCATACAACTGTCTATCCTTTTGAAATGTTTTCCCCTAGACCATCTTTCTATCTGAATGTCGAACTTTCGTGCATTATGAAAATTTACTTTTTTTCTTTAAATTCCAAATTATTATTATTAATACATGAAATGTTAAAAAGACGGTACAAGAATAGTAATATAACAGCACGAATATTAGCTAATATCTAGCTTACGTGTAGTTAAGTTCGCCAAAATTTGCATAAAAACAGCTGTCCTGGCAAGGAAATTAATGACAAAATAGGTGATTAATTGAATATTTGCTGAATAACAAAAAAGGATGACGAAAAAAAAAGTTCCTAATTAATATTTCTGTACATAAATCTTCACTGATATGCAAAGCCGTATGGTCGCAATAGAATCCTTGTTCGGCAGGAATAAGTAACCCTCGATTATGCTAAACAAATATATTTTTTGTTAAGCTAGAGCAAGAACCCAGGCGGAGGCAAGAAGCCGTTCCTGCAAAAGTGTATTTTTCACGAAGCGAAGAAATTGACAAAACCACCACGTATGGAAGGCAAACCTGCATTTATTTTATATCGCTCATTTTCAGACCCGTGTCTCCTGAAGTTATAAAAATCCAAACTTCAATGACTTTTTTAGACATGCTACAGTTGAAAAAATATGTGTAGATGCACCAAAACTGCATAATTATCATATTATGCATATAACGTGTTATTGGAATCAACCTATTTGTGTAAATTGGATGCCTCGCCGATGGCGTAGTAATAACGCCAAGGTCTTGTAATTAAGGGTTCTCGCGTTCGATACCCAATGGAGGCTCAAAGTGGACCGGATCGCACTTTAAACTGAAGGTCGGTTCGCAATTTAGCCTATTTGTAAATCAAGTGGACTTTAAAAAAATACAATATCAACGTTAAGAATATTAGAATCCACTAATTCACCCGCAGGTAAGTCAAATTTCACATATCCCTCTTCATCCTTGTTCATAGACTTCCTGCAATACTCTTGTGCATGTGTGTTGCATCCCACCAGGTGCGAGAAATGTGAAGAGTTATTCTTTCACTGTACTGCGTTCTTTCTTTTCACAAGAGTAAGGCTAAATTCTCGTTTTATCTGAACTTTTAAAAAACGTGCAAAATACAACCACCCTTTCTCATGTATGTGTAAAATAATCCCACTCTGTCTCAGAAAACCTCTTCCTACGATCAAATGTCGGAAACAACTCTCAAGTTTCAACAATTATAAATTTATGCTTAAATTTCCTATCATTTATACAAACAGTAGCACATATCATGTCCTTTGGTGCAACACTGTCAACAGCTAATGTTACTTTACTCGTCCTAATAAATTTACTTATAATCAGTGACGCGCCAGGGAAATGTGACGGGGGGGGGAGGAAGTGGGCAACAAAATATTGTTGGGGGGTAGTCACAATTCCCGAAAACCCTACATATATAACATATACGTATATACATAAATAATAATTATTATAATAATAATTATTATTATATGCATTTATGATGTTTTGTGTTTTTCCCTTGTTTAGAGTGGACGTTTACTGCCTAAATTTTCTTGATTACGAGTTTATTCCATATGATTCTATTTAATAAAGGCATTAATTCTTTTTTTATTCGTAAGTTGCGTTGTCTCGAGTGGCTTATTTCAGTATTGGAAGACATTCATAATTTTATAATTCATCGTCTTTCATGAGATGAAACTACTGATATAAATATTCAAGTTATAAGATAATAATATAAATGACGAAAAAATGTGCTTCGAAGAGTTTAATTTTCTTGCAAAATGAACGTGACGTTGGAAGAAATTAATCTTCTTAAGTACTAGAAACAATGAACGTCACTTAGTAAAGTGCAATTCTCCTGTAGGAGAATTCTGCTCTATGTGCTTTGGAGAACACGTTGCCCACCTTTGGTACGTCCAGGACTTGATATTTCTTCTCAATATCAAGGACAGCCATATGAGGCAGTTTGCATCCAGCATCCTGTTTCGAGCAAGCCCTTTCAAAGATTTTAAGAACGAAAAGGTTCTTTCACATTCACACGCTGCATTGGAAACTGGAATTGTTACAGAGAATACAACTAGAGTGTGAACCTTGTGAAATGCCAATTTATATTTTTCATAGGATTTCGAAGAAATCCATTAAGTGGAGTATTTCAGTGCCATCTTCGTAACGCAGAAGAGTTTTGGGCAAAATTTGTGTTTCACATTTCAGGGAAATTTTATCACAGGTTAAAAAATCTGACAAAGAAATATTCTGACCCTGGCATTACTTACTCTTGCTCTACCACTCCCACGCATGTCTGTGCTACACAATTAGAGGCACCTATGGACTTCGTGGGAAGAAGTTTTTCGACTTTGATATGTACGAGAGAGAGCGAACCTGCCCGCGATGTGTTTTGAATCGAATTTTAAGTGTAACTTGCATTTTAAGGTTCAAGTTCAATACATTTCCGAATAATATCCCCTCATTTTGAAATTAACTTCAAGAGTATCGAAGAAATTCCCTTTGTTAAGGTTTGCCTCAGGCTCATCATCTCGAAATTCAAGTCCCTGAATAGTAAGAAACCGCGATGAATCCACAACAACTGACATGTAGTGTCGGTTTTTCTCCGATCACCTTTGGTCCCGGGTTCGATACCCAGTGGAGGCACTTTAAACTGTAGGTCCAGTCCCGATTAGCCATACTGTGCATAAAGTGGACTTCAAACACCAAATCAACCGACCAGCCAAATCTTGAATCAACTTTGAAGGTATTTTACTAACTAGCGTTGTCACTAATGACCCACGATTAGAATAATCTGCCCGTACTACAGATGATGTTTTGTGGTCCTCAAAATATCCGTGATGTTTTAAAACCATTCACATTCAACGTTTTCTCCCAGTTCTTAAAACTGGTTAAAAACCTAGGTTAATCGCGACGATTACAGGACGTAAATGAATGAGAAATCACCTATGCCCAGGTCAGCGCTGGAATCTTGAACGAAAGTCGCACACACACATTCGAATATATACTAAAACAAATTTAGTCAAGTTGGTATTATAAGCAGGAAAGTGATATCATGCAGAATACACCACTTTGAAAAGGTGAAAATCGTCATACTCTTATAAATGAACTCTCTTATTATTCGATATTTAATTATCTTCAGTTTGGGGGGCACGGGGGGGCGAAGTGTCTGACTTGGGGCGCCCCCTGCCCCCCCTTTGGCATTGTCACTGCTTCCAACCCTCTAATAACTTCACTGCTGATAGCCTCAGCTTCAAAATGGAAGCTTGCGTGTCGGCGAATAATACAAAGGACTTGTTTATCTTACAAGGGGTTCACTGTTCTTCTTTCATTCAAAGTCTGCCGTTTTCCATTTCTCTCGGCTTTTCCTAGCAGCTGAAAAGAATCCTAAGGTTCCCTCGTATTATTGTTCCTGCAAAACTTCCTTTCGGCAAGCAAAGCAAATTACAGAATTTTTATTGCCCCTCCCTTGCATCAACCTTCATTCCTAGGTCGGGATTTATGGCACTTACAAGCTACTGCAGGTCAACCTCGCCCCTGAAGCAACGGTGTCCATTGTTCAAAGCGAAACCTCTGTCAGTGGTGAGCGGCGAAAAATAGTCTCGGAATACACCCTGGCTGTAACCAGGCAGGGGGTGCGCTGAGCTCCCGCCCCTTCCCCCCCTGACATTGCTGTCAGCTTCCCTCTGAAGTTTGATAAAAAAACTACTTTGTGAAATTTGTTTGGTAACGAGTGAAAGT
The DNA here is from genome assembly GCF_977018435.1 of Lepisma saccharinum. Classification (NCBI taxonomy): domain Eukaryota; kingdom Metazoa; phylum Arthropoda; class Insecta; order Zygentoma; family Lepismatidae; genus Lepisma; species Lepisma saccharinum. The sequence continues at coordinate 21,520,927 of NC_139244.1, read as the reverse complement.
GTAGACAGTAGATACTACATGTATTTTGCCCAAAAACTTGGCTAAATTCACAGAATAAAAAGAACAGATACAACATTCGTTCATCTGATTTACAGAAAGGCTAATCGGGACTGGACCCACAGTTTAAAGTGGGATCCAAATCACTATCTGCCTTCACCGGGTATCATACCCGGGACCCCTTGATTACAAGGCGACGACGCTATCACTGTACCATCGGGGAGTCCCCTCATAGAACAAAGTTTCCTCCTACGACAATTATACAGAACTTAGTTATCTTCCTTCACTTGAAATCTATTCTATTGTATTTCAGCCTCAGTATTTCGTTATTACAATCCAAGGAATAGTATTCTCCTTAAATAAAAATAAAAGCACTGGAAATAATCTTCAAACGGACGTAAAATAATCGAATCCAACCTGTGGAATGCCTGAGGGAAGCAACACGAATTTTCTCAACAAAGACATTTCCGAAATTTCCATAACATTCTAATAATCTTGTCATGGTTCCCTGTAAACACTAAAATCACCAAATTAGTTCTTTCCAAATTTCCCGTATTTTTTCCTAGCTCTCAGCTGCTCGGAGTGGGATAATGCAAGATTATTTGTCCCTAATTATCTCCTTCTCTTAGTCTTGCCACTATCTTGGACTCCCTAATAACTTTCCCAATAACTCCTCATCAATTTGTACTGCCATGTTTGCTACAATACTCGAAGGTAGAATTCTGTGTACGGTGTCAAGTGGATACCGTGACAGAGAAACGAAAATCGGAAGCGGAGGTAAAGCAAGGATGTGTTCTGTCACTCCTGCTCTTCACTCTCTATATATATTATATAGTGGCGTATATAGAGAGTGAAAAATCAGACACCCCCAAGGTGGGGACGACAAGGGTACCGGCGCTCCTGTTCGCAGATGATATGGTTCTGATCTCAGAGACAAATGCCGGCCTACAAAGGGCTCTGGACGGGTTGGAAAAATACAGTAGAGAATCCAAACTGGAAGTAAATCTCACAAAAACAAAAATTATAGTGTTCAAAAACGGATATGTATATGGAAAAGACGAAAGGTGGACTTTCAGAGGGCAAGAATCAGAAAGGGTAAAAATAATAAAATACTTGGGACCAGTTCTCATTATGGCAGGGACATGGACAAGACATATGCAAACGGTACAAGGAAAGGCTGGGGCAATAACAAATGAAATAATGCGGACAGTATGGAAATTGGAGAAATACGATATACATTTTGTGGGAAAACTGTATCGTACATTATTAATAGGGTCAATAGGGTACAGGAGGGAGATATGGGGAGCAAAGGGGGCCATGTACTAAACAGAATCCAATGCACATTTTACAAGAGGGCTTTGCATATCAGCATGGGCACTGCAAACTGCGGTGTACTACGGGAACTTGGACTGGTCGAGGAGCATACGTGGGATATGTTGAGAAGGGTTAAATACTGGACAACATTAATATCGAGAAGGGAGAAATCGGTAAAATGCCAAGCGCTGAGGCAACGGGTACAAGGGGAGGAAATGGGAACATGGGCGAAAGAGATCAGATGCAAACTATACGAAATTGGACTGGGATGGATATGGGAGGGGGGACACGTCGACCAGGGGACATTGCAATTAGTGAAACAAAGATTAGAGGATATAGATAGGCAGGAAATAATAGCGGAATGTGAAACTAAGAGATCGCTCGAACTCCAAGAAGGGAAGTTCCGGGAATGGGGACAAGTAGCGTACATCAAGAAGGTGAGCATGGTGGCAAGAAAGTGGTTGACATGGATGAGGCTGAGGGGATGGAGACACAATACAGTAAAAAACGAGGAAGGGGGATATAAATGCGTATTACGCAATGGTAATGATAGGCCAGAACATTTATTCTTATGTAAGGACACGCGCGTTCTGCAAGAGGAGAAGCTACACAACATAAGCTTGGAAAGAGTGTTCGAATCAATTGTAGTGCAAAGGAGCATGGAACTATTGGAAAAAGTGGGGGTGTATTTACAAACATTTAGGGGGAAAAGAAGTGCTGTAAAGAGACGGGATAAGGAAGAGGAATAAGTGTTAATTTACCAGAACTGCTATGTTAACATCTATACGGAATGTAACGGATAGTGTAGTCTGTAGCCCGACCCTGTGGCCGAGTGGTTAGCACATCGCGCTGCGACGCCAAGGGTCCCGGGTTCGAATCCCGGTCGGGCTTGGTTGTTTGTGAATGTCCATTCATCAATTTCATCATTTCAGCACTCATCCCCATCTTCGCAAATTAGCCAAGAGGCACAAAACGCGAAGTAAAATAAACTAACTCAATCAATCAATCAAGTATAGTCTGTAGGGAATCATGGTTATGTAATGAGAATAGATGTAGTGCGCACAGCCGATGGCTCGCACACGAGATGAGCAATAAATACTTATACAATGTTTTCTTACTTCCTAATAACATTCACTTCTGTACACCCTTTGATGTAAAAATTAAATAATAATACTAATAATAATAAACCCTATCCGTCGGTCCGTTTATCTTTCCAACCTATAGAGCTGAGACTATGTTTACAAGATAAATCTCGGACTCAGATACTCCACGATGTTTTGGCCCCTCCTTCCACCTTCTCTACCTGCCTTTTTACTTGATGTTATTCAGAATTGTTTTAGTATCTGGAGTGCCATCGTAACATAAAATTATTAATGTGGAATACATTTTTAAAAAAATGGGTAGTATTGCTGTGTTTCGAAAGAGTATTGAAAATAAGTTTAGGTATTCAATTCATTCATTACTCTCTCTAGAATAGTTTTCTTTCGAATTAATACACGCTTATTAACGTTTCTAATTTAAATACTTTATTCCAAGCAAACAAGTATTTGCAACTGATTAAATATTTTGCTTTTATTTTTTCGAGACATTCCAGACGAGACGAGACTTTTCAAAAGCCGTCCCGTCCCGTGAGCAACACTAGGGGTGACCTGGGACTTTTGACTCACCCTGTACATCATGTTAGTCCAACCTGAAGGTTGTTGGCAGAAAATGGTTCACTGAAACATTCTTGACGTTGACTGTACCCCGGGATTCGATCTCGGGTTTCCTGCATGGTAGCCAAACGCGATATCCTCTAACAGCGATCAATTAGCGGGAACGAACGGGATTTCGGGACAGGGGGGAGTAGGCATGAGCACATTGAACCAGGGCATATTTTTAGAATATACTGCACGAGACCGACTTCGATCTACATCCCAACGATACGGGAACGAACCGAAACTCCATGAAAGCAAATGAAGCATTGGCGACAAGTGAACACGACGGCGCTCGCAAAAGAAATGAAAGTGTCAGTGCGTTCGACCGAAAAACTGCTTTCTATTCTTAGAATCAAGGATCTATTTATACCGGCCATTAAGCTGCTCTTTTGTGCTTCTCACTCTTTTCTAACCTTTTGCTTTTGAACGCTTCGAGGTGTGATGTTATTCTTCACAGCACGATGGCTCTGAGTCATCAAGGAAAAACAAGTTAAGTTCCGAGCGTTAGTTGTAAAAAAGCAAAAGGAGATCGGCTGCTCTGACGGCGAAACGTTACGTTTCTCGCCCTTAATTTTTGGCGAGTTTTTAATTCCTCCGTGCGCTCTGCGTATCGTTTTCAAAAAAATGTTGAAATGATGACCAGAAACATCAAACTAATTACAAAGCTCCCACAAAGTTTTGACATTATCTTTCAAGAACGTTTGTTATACTGTTTTCGAAAGCGAGGCATCAATACTGTTCTCTTTCAAGTATATTTGCTACACTTTCTCGGTCTCCGGGCATCAAGAAGTAGACTGGAATATGCTTCTATTATCTGGTCACCAATCTACAAATCGCATGAAAATACCGTGGAGAGAACACAGAAGAAATTTTTGAGGTATTTATATTATATAAAATATAAAAAGCCAGTACAATATAATGTGCCATATCAAAATTTGCTGCATGAATTGAATTTTAAGAGCCTTCGTAATAGGCGGAATATTCTGTATCACTTATATTTACATAAAACTGTAAACGGCATATTAGACAATAGTTATTTACTCAGTCAACTACAATTCAATACAAGAAAAAGTAATTTACGTGGGTGAAACTTACTGATTCCGAAAATTCCCAAAACTGAGAAATATAAAGCAGCCCATTAAGTAGAATGTGTGATTTGTATAATACGCTTTCAATGAATAACCAGGCCTTAGATTTATCATTGCCATTCAAACTATGTAAAAAAATGATTGAATCAGAATTATGACAAAAATACATTGTAATCATTCCGGTATCACTATTCTCCTCATTATTTTCCATTGTATTCTACAATTATATATCTATAGGTATTTTATGTATGTAATTATTGCACAAGTCTTTGTTCTTGTATGGTGAAAGACAAGAGAAAGGGTCAGATTGTTTAATTTCATTATTGATTATGTTATTGATTACTTGTATTATCGGTTGATGTATGTTTATATATTTGCTACTTGTATTGTTTTCTTTGTTTTTTTCTGCCGTCTGAAATTGGAGGTTTACCTCTGTTGAGGACAGTAAATAAATACATAAATAAATAAAATTCAATGCTAGAGATTATATTTTAAGTATATTTGCTATACTTTTTCGAACGCGCGGCATCAATACAATACAAGAGGTTATCTTCCAAGCATAGGTATTTCTTATACTTTTGCGAACACAATATTTTCCTCTGTAATCGGTATATGGTTCCAGTGCCTGCCTCAGGGGTGCCCCCTCCAAGGCCGAGGACGCATCCCCCCAAAATCGTTCATCAAAATCCCCCCCAAAAGAATTGTTCACCATAACCCCCCCCCCCAAACACACACACAAATATAGTTTGGTTAAACATGCAGTAATTGATTTTTGTTTGAATGTCGATAAAATTAACATTAAATTTTCCAAATATGTAAGTTCTAGACAACGAAAGCTGACAGTAGGTTACAATTATCCAGTCAGTCGTAGCACAGAACACAAAGAAGCGAAACAAATCGTGCCTGAACTCGTCCCAACACTAAAACTGAAGTCGGCATGTCGGCAGTTCCGAGCCGACTAGGAACAACCACAAGGAAGCACTAGACAGTTTACCACGGGCCGAGATGCCAACAATTGAAAGACGCTTGAAATTCGAATCCTTTCATTGGAGTTGAAATTAAAGGACTAAAAAAGAAAAAGCACAACTCACTTTCATGTTTCCTAACATAAAACGTGCAAAACTGCTCAGGCCTACTGTCATTGTTAGTTTCCTAAATCAACCTTATTCTTAGTAGTTTGTCTGCTTGACTAACCTTGTATTAATGCGAAGAGCACGCTCTCCCATCACCCCCTTTCAAACCGATTCTAAAGGCATAAGAAGTGGTGTTTCATTTCTACCCAATTGCCGCGATCACCAAACGGCACGATCCCCCTTTTAGTGTGAACATATATACAACCTTAGTGACAATGAAGTTCGACCAGTTACAAATATAGGAGTGCGTTGTGAAAGAAGGAGAACACATGCATATGCTGAACATATTTTATTCAGCAGGCTACATGGAACAAAGGAAAACATAAATTTCCGCTGCAACGCAGCAATGTATGGTGTCCAAAAATAAAACAAAATAAAACATTTTCGTCCATCTACACGTGACATTGAAGTTCGACCACTGTTAGAGGGGATCCTGTTTACCATGGTGTGACGCCGCCTCGTCGGCGAATAACTGTGGTAATGCGTCGGGGCATGCTGCGGACGAGTCGTTCAAGGTATTCCACATCGATGCGGAGCCATTCCTCCTGCAGGCAGGCGATAAGAGCAGCCACTGTCGTGGATCCCCTCTGTTGCACACGTCGCTTAAGAACACGCCACACATTCTCAATGGGCGAGAGGTCGGGACTCGATGGTGGCCATGGCAGAGTTCGCACGTGATGGCGAGTCAACCATTCTCTTGTCAGCCGCGCTGTATGAGGCCTGGCATTGTCGTGTTGAAAGATGAGACGCCGCCAGTGGAACAGGTGCCTTCGCACCGTGGGAAGATGCCGCTCCAGTATGCGTGTATAGGCGTGTGCATTCACAATGCCCTCACAGACGAGTAGTGGGCCAACCCCAGATGCCGTCATGCATCCCCATACCATCACTGACGCAGGTTTCTGTACCCGACGTGCATAACATTTTGCTTCATTCTGTTCCTCCTTCCGACAAATGACTGTTTTCCGCATTTTCCCGTACACAACATTGAAAATGGATTCGTCCGTCCACAAAACCCTGTTCCACTACCGAAATATCCATCCCCGGTACATTCGTGCCCACCGTAGTCGATTGTCTTTGTTCAACATGGAAAGGAAGGGTTTACGTTTCGCCTTGTACACTCTGTAACCGCATCGCTGTAGGTAACGGCGAATGGTTCTGGTTGACACTTCAATGTGAAAGCGTTCTCGAGTCCACAGTCGTAATTCGGCCACATAAACATGATTGTTGGTCTAGATATGGCGCCTAAATATCCGTAGGTCACGCACGCTCAGCAGGCGTTTTCGACCGGGGGCCTTACCTGGCTCTGTAGTACCCGTATTTTGGTGGTGTTTGATGATGCAGTGGACGGTTGACTTGGGTAAGTTCAGTTGGCGCCCTATTTCCCGTTCACTGAGTCCATCCCGTTGCAACTCCACCACTCTTCTCCTCACGGTGTTGTCAATAGGTTTGCCCCTGGCCATGGTGACGATGCACTGCGGTTCCTCGGTGCACAGCACGCGCTTATATACGGCGGACTCCCTTATCGTGCCCATGACGTCATGCTTCCGTCGAATGCGGCACTATCTGGAATTTTTCCCGTATGGGTCTGGTGCCTGGTCGAAGTTCAATGTCACGCGTATAGTTCCCCGTTTTCGTTCTTTACGTGACCTTGGGTGCAACATGCTGGGATCACGATTCTTGCCTGCTCACACGCCTCCTCTTACACACATGCGTCACTTCTGCGGGTCACCCATTCCACCGCCTATGCCTCTGTGCGTTTAATCACGTATTGCTTTCTGGTCGAACTTCATTGTCACCAAGTTTGTAGCTAAACTACAAAATTTTGTCCCCGCACGCGCGTCATGAATCACCCCCGTGGACACTCCTGGCCTGCCTCATTTATTTTTAATATGGCAACCGGGCATAAATTCAATTCCCGTAGAGGCACATTAGGATCACACTTTAAATGATGGGTCCAATCTCGATTAGACTTAGAACGGACTGGTCTTTGAAACAAGCTTTGCCTCTGTGGACGGTCGATTACCCTGCTCGACTCACGATCCCGTCACCGAAAGTAAGTGGGTTCGAATACCGGTCTGAGATTAGGTGTTCATATATGGGTATTCCTTCATCAATTTCATGTAATCATCATTCATTGTCATCCGCCAAAGTGGCATAAAAGCGACACAAAATAATCAAAATACGTACAACTATGATGGCCGAAGCATGTAATGTAAAACTAAGAGCCCCCCTTCCTTCGCCGCTAACGAACAAAGGAGTGAATGCTTCATATGAAAACAAGATATGTTCCATGGTATATCAGAATATGTTGTGTGTTCTATTAATTGAAGGGCTCGGGAGTGACATTTTGGTCATTATCGAGTTACAAAGTAAAAAGATCCATCCTTCAATTTTCGAGTGTAATTGCCATGTCATGCAATTTGCATTGGACTCGGTGAAGCCTTGTGAATTTGGTAAACACAACACGAAAACAATTTATTTGCAGCATAGCTTCTAATAACCTTTTTTTAATGAGCTCAAAGATGACCAAAATGTCACCATGTTTTGCACTTCAACTAAAATTGCAGCGCTAATTAATATAACTGAATGTGCATTCGTGAAATGAGGAGCGGGTAAAAATACAATGGAAATGAAGGTGCTCTTGTGCTCTCTTGGACATTGTACCTGGTCGTCCTGAAATAAGTCCATTTCATGTTCATGCAGCCTAACCAGGGCCATATCTTAAATTGCAAGTGGACTTCGAACTACCGAAATGATCCTTCACTGTAGATGGAATGGATGATGGAGCTCAACCCTTAGAATTACCAGTATCCGAGAAGGGTGTCCGGAGTGTGACTAACAGTCTTATTTTCAAGGCAAACTCACCAAGTTTTCAGTATAGCTCGACATGAGCTCCGTTTGTTGCACGGAGAATGTCCAGCCTGTATTCAGTCTCCCTCCACGTGTTCTGTATAGTCGAACCACAAGCAAAAAAGCCTGCGCAGACCAGCGACTCTGTGCACCGTACTCCCGCGTGGAGGGGAGGGGCAGAGTGGAGCATGCTTCCTTATGGCCCGAGTTGAACGGAAGAAGGTGGTGGCGCGCGGATACTTTTCGTCGAAGGTTCTCTTGTTTCTGGTCGCTTTATAGCATCGGAGCGGTTACAGAAGCAAGCGCATTCCGAATACGGGCCTGCAGTTCTTGTACAGTCAACGGTAAAGATAATGGTAGGCAAATTTTCCACCGCTATTTTCACTACTTTTTTATTCTACATCCTGTGTTGTTTTAAGGAATGAAACTATGTTGGTTCGAAGCAGGCATAGTTCTCTGCTTATTGACTTATTTATTTCGATTCATTGTCAAATTGTGTAATACAGACCGAATGAAAATGGTGGTGGACAATGCGCCTACTGTTTCTTTCGCCGTTGAGTGTACATCATCTAACTTTTGGCCAGAATACACCATGTCTTTGATGTACCCCCAGAGAAAGAACTGCAACAACTGCACCTTGTGTGCGGACAAACGTAACCCTTTGGGCACGACTTCGTGAACAGTGGACCTTGGAATTCCTATCCGCCTTCTGGCCTCTCATATTGACTTCCGTGGGCTACGCGTGTTTTTTCCTGTACCGACGCCATTTTTGTTTGATCGACACAAGCATGGCCACCGCTAGTTGCACATGTATGAAAATTTGCTGAACCAAACTCACAAATGTACTATTGTTTTTGAAATGCTTTCTTAACAAAAAGCTCGGTTTGTTGAAATGTAATAATTTAAAAACTCTCCGTTGCAATCCGGACACCCTGTATAAGTTCTGATAGTGATTCTCTATGGACGTTGAAGCAATTGGCATTACACTGAGATACATCCAAGTTTGTACAGATGCTAGGTTAATGGAGAAAAAAGGCTTATATTTAATCCTGAGATGCAAGAAAACTGAACCACCATCTTAGCTGGGCATTATAAAGAACGACTCACTACGAGTTTCCATGGTAAGAAAGATGGATACTGCTCCGTCAGTACACTGCGCCAGAGTCATCTGTAGATCGGATCTATTCCAAGACGCCAAACGCATCTCCTCTGGGGCGAACGCTGGATTTTTCCGGATCCAGACACACAAGAGTCGACTGAAGATTTGATTACATGCGTCGCTGTTTCCAATTCTACCGCCATCCAGAGCGAAAGAGAGGGAAGGGAGAGGGAGATTGTGTTTTGTTTGTATTCTCGTCGGATATTCCTTTGATATCTCACGGTCGCCAGTGACTCAGTGTTGCAGCATCACATCGTTGAAGTCTCTCAAGATACGATTTTATTTGTGGAAGTTAGTCCCCCCTCCCCCTGCCCCAATTTAAGGTAAAGTAGGTATACTCTGTCCCCGGAATTTGTGGAGCAAGGGCGCGCATAGCGGCAGAGAAGGAGAGGAAATCGAGTCATCACAGCGAAGCTGGTAAGGCTGGTAACTTCAGTCGCTTTTCCCCCTTCCACGAAATCCTGTTATCTGACGTGTTCATTGGCGGAACAGTCTCGCGTCACTGCTTGCGCAGAGCCTTGTTTCCGTTCGCTTGCTCCAGATACACCCCGGGACAGAGTAAGGTGCATCTGCTCAGAGCGAATCGAAAAGTATACGGTCGAAAATCGGGGGCAGAATATTCTTGTCATACATACACATTAGTAATCCTATTATATGTGTGGGTGAAATGTCCTCCTATCCATCCCGGTTCTGAAGTTCGTAAATAACAATGTGTGTGTGTGTGATTGAATTTGAATTGTTGTAAGTCCACTTTATGCACAGAGAGGCCAATCAGGATTGGATCTACAGTTTAAAGTGGAATCCGCACCACTGTGCCTCCACCGAGTATCGAACCCAGCAGCCCTTGATAAAGCGACGACGTTAGCAGTACGCCATCGGGGAGGCCCGTGGGTGATTGAATTCTGAAAAGTAACATGTGGGTCACATTGAGAACAAGATATGCTCAATGTATCTCACTTTGTAATGCAAACTAAGGCGCACACAAAATCATTTTATTGACACAAACTAAAATTCGCACAACATAACAGAATTTTAACATTTGAAATCAGGCTCGAATTGGGAATTCCTACCTGAGTGGATGATTTATTGAGTTTGGCGATAGGTGGAGGAGACGCTTGTGTGGATCGTCATGGAGACAATGCAGTAGGTGAGGGGATGTTTATGCAAACTATCCTAGCTGGGGGGATGCTTTATGAAAATTATCTTATCTGGTGGTATAGAATCCTCCAGCGTTTCCCCATTTCGAGCACTGTTCGTAATTAAGAGTGCTGTACATACCCTTATGATTTTAAATCAGTAACAACCAGAGTTTTTTGTTGTTCTTGATACCGCTTTACTCGTCCAGGCAGCATTGGACGCTACGAGCCCTCGAAATAAACGGCAAATTTTCCGTGTTTATGCAACCACGCAAGACAGATCCATGGTTGCAAATAATGAGAAAGAACGAGTGTAAAGAAAGCCAGTGACAGAGAAATAAAATCCGATATAGCGTGAGACTCCAAAACTAAATGCTAAAATCTCTAAACCTGGCTCTCCTAACCTAACAACTCCTGGCCTACAATCCTGCTTAGGTCTAATAATGTGGAGGACCTGATTTACACCTCTCAGCATTTAGTTGTGGCTTTTACTGCAAGTTGGGTGTGTCCAGCACCAGACCCTCAGATAGAGCTCTATGTCAGTATTTAATATTATAATTATTTAATAATCACGAGAGTTTGTTTCCGAAAAATTTACTTTTTTAAAAATTTCTTTATTCTTTTTTTAGGTTATCCAAGTTTAGAAGAGAAAATATACAAACCACTATTTTTCGTAACATACGAAAGTAAATAAACTTTCCAAAAGAGGAGAAAATTTGCAATTCCTAAATATACGCGTATCACTACAGCACCATCTAGTGATTAAAGTTTCAGTCAGGTCGGTTATTATTAGAGACCGGTTATTTTTCAACACGGATCGTGGAAAAAATAACAACACCGTTGATAATTATCTTCAACCAACAAGATTACATGATTTTCACTTCCCCTTTTTTCAGCCCACATTCCCATTTTTTCCCCTTTCTATGAAATAATTTATTTTCTGGTCCCTTTATTGACATGTTTTTGAATTTCTAACAACAATTCCTTCTTTTCCCTTTCTTAAAGACATTTCCTTGGTCCCTTTATTGACAAGATATCAAAAACTAAGTACGAATGTACTTTCCACAAACAAAACATGCACCAATTGTTCGTACAGCTTAGATAATAGAAAGAACAAGCCCTATCTTCCCTCCACGAGTGCTATGGGATTACGTTTGCAGAGATTGTTAACTTGAATGCGTACTTCTCTGATAGATTTAGACTTTTATTGTAAAGTTCTTTACAATAATGTTATCTTTACTGTGTGACAGTAAATGCGGTAAGCTCTTTCAAGGAAGATTTGCACTCCACTTAAAAATATTATTTTAAATGAAAACAATACATAGGGGAGAGTGGTGCAAGTGAGACCCCTTAAGAAAAGAAAGGTCATAGTGTGCACATTATTTATTTGAGAAGAAACAAACTTATTACACGTAGAACAGTTGTGAACATTTTTATCTAGTTCAAATACAAAAAAATAATTATCTTCTCTGTTAAAAAATTGAAATAAATTAAGTCTGCATGTGGACGCACTTGCCCACCCAGCCAGATACAGAAATTGAACAATAAAACTTGGCAAATAACTTTCACCAGACAAACGTTCTAAATCACTTAACCATGTGTCCAGATTAATGGAATGTGCTGGGAAGTCCTTCAGACAGCAAAATTACCTGGCAAAAGGAATGAGTGGACATTTCCCAAACGAAAAATTTAGCACGCATACTGCTCAATACACACTATAACTGTAGTAACGCAACAAAAAATAACCTACCAGTGAATCAATCAAACTTGAAACAAGTGCGACCGTAAGATTCTAGGTGGACGCTCTTACCCCACCCCACATGTTTTATTTACTTGACGCCTGTATGCGAGTCTAATAACGCTACATTCACCGGATGTCAGTATGAGGTTCATAAAGAGATATTTATGCAATAAATGTATTACAAGTGTTAAAATGTATTGACAAAATGGAATATAGACTCCTGTATACATCATAATCCTTATAAAAACAACACCGAAAATAAATATATATCTATAAAATCGTCAATTTTCAAGTGAGCGTACAACTTCGCACACAGCCTTCCCAGCTTCCATGACACCAAGTAGCTTCTCGCGGAGTCATTTTCTATCATGGTCTACAATTTAGCTAGGATGGATGCACTTGCCCAACCTGTCTCACTTACCCCACCCTCCCCTATACACGAGTATATGTATGAAGTAAAGTAAAAATGCAATAAATTTAATGCATCCCTTTTTATATATGAATGGTATATATTGTGTTATTTAAAATGATAAACCCTAGCCCTTTTTCATGTCCATTTTTTGGCAATAATTTTCCATTTTTTTTTGTCCTTTTTAGGGTAAAATGTTCCCCTTCAAAATCCGGTATCTAGTTACTATTCTTACCACAGAAGTGCAAACTCTTTGGGAAGCAATCCTAACAGTCACTTTCATGAAAGGCATACCTATTCAGGAAATGCTCTGTCTAGTTAACTTGCTACGAAGCTTAAATGGGTCGAACTGGGGATGCGAAACCCATCTTCTCGGAAATGGACACTCTGCACTTAACCAATGGGAAGAGCTCCTCCGGAATCCTTTGAACTCGGCGTGTGGATTCCCGCCTCCCGTCGCACAACGGTGAACTTCCTGGCGCTTGCTAAATCACATCATTCACTTTGTTTCCCCATTACTTTCGCGTGGCGGAAACACAGGTAACGAAGCTAAACAAACAACAGATCCCTTTATAATGCCAGACAAATGCAAACCTGTGTTTAGCTTTCGACAGCGAGATCTTTAAGCTTCACAATCAAGACAACGTGGTTGCGCCATTTTGTCCAGACACACAAAATGAAATGGCCGCTAGCACTTCGTTGTGCTTTTCAAGGCCAACGGTAAAAACAATGCAGTGACGACGCCAGAGGGGGGGACAGTGGGGAGCGAACACTCCCTCCCCTCCAGTCAACCACCTCGCCCCACAGGCCAGTAAGAAAACTAGATAAATGAATGTTCTAACCTAAATATAAAATTGTGTATTTGGATCTGTACTAAATGTGACTGCGCCTCTGAAACTATGCCCTTCCCTCTCCTCTCTCTTCACTCGCTCTTTTCTGGCGCCGTCACTAGAACAATGGCTGTTTTACATTTATTGTAAATGTCTGCACAGACAAGAGTCCAGATCTTATACCGAAACAATGTCGCGAAATATCTGCACTGACAGTGTTCGTATTTATTTCCGGTACAACGGCAGCGAAATGTGTATCCTGATAGTGCCCTGCCAATATCTATTATATAAACAATATCGACGAAATGTCGGTACTGACAGTGCGCATAGGCTATTACCGAAACAATGGTAGCGAAATATCTGTGCTGACCGTGCCCACATCTATTACCACAACAATGGCAGCGAAATAGATACGGACACTGTCAGTTCAGACATTTCGCTGCCATTGTTGCGATAATAGAAGTGGACACTTTCAATGCAGACATTATCGAAACAATGGCAGCGAAATATCTGTACTAACAGTGTGGACATTTGTTATTGAAACAATGGCAGTGAAATGTCTGTACTGTGTACATATCAATTATGGAAACAATGGCAGTGAAATGTCTGTACTAACAATGTGCACATCTATTATGGAAACAATGGCAGTGAAATGTCTGTACTAATAGTGTCCACATCTATTATGGAAACAATGGCAGGAAAATGTCTGTACTAACAGTGTCCACATCTATTATGGAAACAATGGCAGCGAGATGTCTGTACTAACAGTGTTCACATCTATTATGGAAACAATGGCAACGAAATGTCTGAACTGCTGACAGTGTCCACATCTATTATGGAAACAATGGCAGGAAAATGTCTGTACTAACAGTGTCCACATCTATTATGGAAACAATGGCAGCGAAATGTCTGTACTAACAGTGTCCACATCTATTATGGAAACAATGGCAACGAAATGTCTGAACTGCTGACAGTGTCCATATCTAATATGTTGTTAAATATGACTATTGCTGTGTCCGTTCGGCCAGTACTTGTGGGCGAAGAGTTCTTTAGAATAGCGTGGCAGATGGGTTAGATTTCTAGAGTGGGTGATCTTTGGTGGATTTTCCCCACAATGTATTCACTCAGCGTCTAACCAAAGGGTACTGGGGAAGTGTAAAGGGAACAACGTCATTGATCACATCACCTCCACTATGCTCAAGAATGCATGTACATCCCAAGTGTGCCTTCATGGCACGGTGCAATGCACCTGAAGAGCAATGCCAATCTGCCGATGCAGTTCCAATGCTGATGGGAAGGCCATTGAAAAGTACATCCCTGGAGGCAGCGTCCATGTTAATGAGCCATCGCTGGAACCAGCGAGCTGTCAGGGTCTATCAATGGAAATGGAGGAACAAAAAGTTAACTAATTCCAGCAACAGTCTCTCCAGATCACCTCCAGGCCTGGAGCGTGGGGAAATCGATTGGAACCGAATCCATTCACAGCGGTTGAATGAAGAGATCCGTGCCTTTGTGGAAACGGCGGGAAGTGGAGTCCTTTTGTCTTCGTTCAAGTACTTCCTCTCTCATCTATACTCATTTCCCTTTGTCCCTGCAGACATTATCGTCGTCCACCTTTCTCCCTTCGTTCCGGTGGTGAAGGAAAGTCCAGAAACTCTTGGCGTACCAAGGCCTCTCCTCTCTTCTTCTGCCTTGATGAAGTTAAAGCGCCGCACGACTCTTGTATTGATTTTCCCATCATGCCCCCCCCTTTTCCATCCGCACTCATCCACAGTAACTACCGGGCACTACCTGCTTCACAATCAGTGTCGTAATATGCTTACCCAATCGAGACTTTCTCGCTTTAAGAACACCTCTTGGATTCATGGAAGTAAGTGATTTCGAGAAAGCATTTTTATAGCACCTACTTGAAATTTTCTCTAATGCTTTGCGACAGCAGAAATCTGAAATATCTCAATAGTGATTTTGTAAGCTGGAGGGAGAAGTAACGTAATCTTACGTTTTAAGACATTTGTTGATTTCTGAATTGTAAATAACACACAGCCAACATAGCAACAATATGCTTACACTGGAGACAGTTTCAACATGAAAGGAAATCCACTCACTAAATCGTCAACTTCCGCTGCCATTAGTGTTGCCCACGAGACGAGACTTTGGCCTGTCTCGTCTCGTGGAAATGCTGTGAAATGCTGTCTCGTCTCAAAAATATTCGTTTGTCTCGGGACACATGATGGGTGATCTCTGTGATCGGGGGGTGCAATGCATTTGCGCCAAAATCGCGTGTTTTGCGCCAATGAACAAATTGTAAATATTAGTGCCACAGTATCTTTTGCGCCAATAATGTTTTCCGCCACTCTTGAATGTCTAGCCGAGCTAAGAATTGTATAGGTTGGCAATCCTGTCTCTCAAGGGCAACGACTGATCGTGGCTTTCGTCTACCTCCCTGTGTTTCACCTCAACGTTACACGTTTCATTACACCGGGGTCCGGTCGACCATGGAACTGCTCGCAGAGGCATCGAATAGAGGTAAGGATCTAATAAGTAAGGACAATTATAAATTCAGGAAAGCTTACGCATATTCAGATGGACGTGTTCGGTGGCGTTGCACAAACAAGTCGTGTACAGCAATAATAATTACGAACAGTGACATGATAGTTGAAAGTGAGAAGATAATTCATAATCACGATAGCAATGAACGCAGTTTAATACTTCAAGAAATTCGTGGTTCATGCAAACGGAAGGCGTCAAGTGCATTACATGAACAACCCTCAACCATTGTGTACGCGGCGTTGAACGAAGAAAGGCTTACAAGTATCAATCAGCTACATTTCACAGATAAGAAACTTTTGCGAGAGGCTGTGTATAGAACACGGCGAAATATGCTCCCTCCATTGCCGAAATCAGTGAGCGATGTTCATGAAGCAGTCGAAAACCAGACCATAAGGACTGTTCGTGGTGAGAATTTCGTACTAATTAATGACAGCGTAAAGAACATAATAGTATTCTGTTGTGAATCAAATCTAAAATATCTTTGCGATGCTGATTGTCTTTATATGGATGGGACCTTCAGCTACTGTACAAAACATTTCACTCGGTTGTTCACGATTCTTATGGTTGGTGGTGCATAATTTTTAACCACGCCATCTCGGTGACAGTCCGCAGCCTGTTTAAGTGGGACGGAAAATCATGCTTGCCAACCTAAGTAATTGAATTACGATTTTCTGTAGTGGCGCAAAACCATGTACGGAAAGATAAGGATCCGGTAATTATTGGCGCAAAACCAAACCATTTTCCAGAGTGATTGGCGCAAAGCCGTGCACCCCCACATGATCAATCTCATCTCGTCTCGAATTTATAAAAGCCTGTCCCGTCTCGTCCCGTGGGCAACACTAGCTACCATACAAGCGCCGTTAAAAGAAAGACCATTCGCGTTTTTAAATCATTAACAGCCATTACAAAGTTAATCTAATTAATGTAATTTTAATTAATCGGTTTAACATATATTTATGGTGCATGATGCCGTAATGTGTGATCATTATCAATCTTTATGCAAAACAAAAAAAATGCTCCCCTGTGTTATGCGTATAGTGGGTGTGGGGTAAGGGCCCCACACTTACTTGATCACGACCGAAGGTGGGGGGTGATGTGATCAGCACCACGCTCCTGGCCGCCTTTATCCCCTAGAGTGTCCTCTAGGTACCCACTTTATACGACGCTGGGTGGGCACCGGAGCCGCTTGAACAGGTAGGAAAAAATCCCGTTTCTCCCCCGCCGGGGATCGAACCCGGGTCTCTCGCATGGTAGAGAGACGTTATGCAAGACAATATATTCTAATTTAAATTTTAAAAAAACGGCACATGTTGTTAGAAGTTACCGTAAAATTTACAACACCATGCCGTTAAAATTTAAGTCTGCATGTTAGTTTACAAAAATAGGACACTACTGGTATATTGTCCCATGAACCGTTTGTATGAACTGTATTAATACATCTTTTCTTTCAGGAAGAAGTACTTAAAATATTACTTGATACTAAGCTGAACTCATAGAGCCAGTTTGAAATTTGTCCGGATAGGATTAGACTGGTGACATTGCAATGCAACTTGCTTCATAAATAATCTCACATTTGTAAAACCGACCGAATTCACATTGGTATGGGTTATTACAAAGATTAATCCATCCCAGGCAGGGATGTTGGCAGGATTACTTGGGACTAGGAGCAGGCGAGGGAGTAAATCCCAACCATCAACCCTTTCCATTAATTCGTGCCTTCTGTGCACAATCACAATATGTTTTATTTTCAGAGACTTCCAGGGACTGGTTTTGCAGATTTTTAGAGCAGAAGGATTTCTTTCGTCACAGAGAAAAGGATTCTTCCACTTACAGTTTATTGTTCTTGTGCGCATGTGCAGGAAGTTACTGCGCAGCGCACGTACACAGGCATAGCTACAGTCGGCACGCGATAACAAGTGGTGTGCAATCAGAACGCGAAACGGCAGAACGTGACCAAATTCTGTCTCCTTGTTGGCTCGTTGGGGGTTTTCTGCGTTGCCACGTTCGCACAAACAGGCAGACAGGTTAATCAGCTGTTGGCAAGCTCGGGAAAAAATAAAACGTCACGCGTCACAGTATGCTAATATATGTTATTTCCATCGTTAAGTGATAAATTAACGAATCTAGAAGTTTGAATCTGAAGTTTCTTGTAGGTTAACGTTAACTTCCCGTGTGAATTTTACTTTCTGGCAAGCATGAAATGTTTTCTCTTCCTGCTCGACACAGCAACGGAAAACCTTCACTGAAAGAACCTTTGTTGTGTTTTTATTATGGTACATTGCAAGCATGAGCTACCGGCATATTTTTACTTGTGTTGTATCGTATCACAATTGTTCATACTCATACTCACACTTTGATATGTAACGACATGGAATTTATTCTTCTGTGACATTGTTGAAGCTTCGGAACGTATGTATTTCTTGGAAATTACCTATAAACAAATTACGTACAACTTGGTTTCGTTAACACGTTTTTAAATTATATTTTGCGGAACATACAAAAATTGACCTCTGAAACAGAATTTCAGAGAAGTGAGTTACTGTATTACGGAGAAGAATTTATCAAGAACAAATCAATTGTGTGAATTGATTGATTGATTGATTGAGTTGGTGTTCTAAAGTCCACTTTATGCACACTACGGCTAATCTGGGATGGACCTACAGTTGGAAGTGGGATCCTGTGTACCAATTACTTTCTTTTATCTTTCCGACATTGCAGTACAATTTATCCAAACAACTCTTACAAACACACACACGAACGCCCGCTCACGCACAAAAGTATTCAATACAGAAATCGGACTGAATATTAAGAAAAACTCACTTCACTCAGCCTAAAGCTCCGCATATTAACGTTGTTCCTTCAAATATGAACAGAGTCGGAATGAGAACAATGGAAGTGTCCCGTTGTTGACTATTTAACCAGATATTTAATCCTACACGTGTTTCTATGGGCTCGCGAAAATTCTGAAGGAGGTCAATCCGGCAATAGCGCTTCGCTATCAGAGTGGGTGGTTCCACGCCGGTTGCTAGCGCGTCCCGACTGTAGTTGCGAAGATCACCGATACGTTGCACAACTTGTCATACACTTCTGCGCAGGCGCGTTGGCGCCCTTTTTAAACATACGCGACACATCCACACGTACTTACTTCAAGCTTAACGCTTGTCTTCTCCCTTGTTTCACGACTGCACCGCCTCTTTAAGACCTCGGAGCCTATTTTACGTCCTCTGTTCTGGATTCCGTTATCTTTTTTCCTTGTCAGCTGCAATACGCTGAAATCATCCGCACGCTTCTAAGTCAGATGACAAACGTTGCTTCACAAGTTTACTGCCGATTCGTAAAAGTATGTGCGATAAAGGACATAACAGTTTACTGCCACTAAAAACGACATCCTTGCTGCTTTGAAGCATTAACATAAGGCATCGCGGAACGGTATCCAATGCCCGGCGATCATTAGACGGTAAGCAAACGATTCGGTTTATGGGCAGGCTAAGGCGCTGTTTCCCACACTCTCAAAGGGGGAGCTATATTTACAGGGAATGGACAATAAGCTGCTGTTACGGATAGTCGTGTTAAAGATGCTATCTCTGACAGCTTATGGCACGTACGCACAGGTAGAACGTTCAGATGCAGATCACGAAATAGCTACGGTTCGAGTTGCTACTAAGGCACTTTTCAGTGCCTATATCCGCACATGAGTTATGGCTGCAGATCCGTGAAGACAGCCCCACCCATAACGGCACAAATTATGACATATTCTAAAAATTAGTACCGAATTAGTGCTATCAAAATATGCAATCCAAAAAATTAGTGCTACTTTAATATACCAGAAAAATGAAAAAGATTCTGGGTGAGGCTAACTTCACGGTGGCCCCAACCACAGCAGCACAAATTACGAAACATGTCCTAAGATTTAGTGCTAAATTAGTGCTGATCAACCCGCATGAAAGAAAAATTGGTGCTATTAATACAATCAAGTTATTATAGATTTATTGATTTCTTTGATCTGTGCCGCCTGTGAAGCTAGCCCCACCCACAACACCCAAAATGTTTAAATCCCACTCCAAGATTTAGTGCTATATTAGTGCTGATCAACCCGCATGAAAGAAAACTTAGTGCTAGCATTAAGCACTAGCACTAATTCGGCACTAATTTTTAGAATATGTCTTTTAATTTGTGCCGTTATGGGTGCGGCTGTCTTCACGGATCTTATGGCTGCAGGTGTAACTACTTAAGATATGCCTCAGTTGATACTAGCTATAGCAGTGAGCTATAGTTGGAGCTGTAGTTAAGGCATCCTTAAATCGGTTTAAGAGGTGACACTTTCAAAAGGCCAAATTTCTTCCACATGCCATCCCCGAAGATGTAGCGGTATACTGCTCGCATTTCCATCCGGCGGCTGGGAAGCAACGAATGAAGAGATCGGTTGAATTCACTTCGACTGACATCGGGTATTTTCGTGTCACATGGCACCCGAAAGTTGCTGGCGGGACGAAACAAATGAGCGTCGGGTACACCGCATGTTGCCAAACTTACTGAAACACGGGAGAGAGAGTTGATTAGTGCCGTTGCTAGATAAAATTTGTACAATAGTACACAAAACACCCTAAACACTGTACGAACAAGCTAATAAAAGCTGACACAACAGACGTACGCTTGGCAACATGTTAACGGGAGAGCGATGTTACCCCTACAGCTTTTCATTTGCAACTGAGATTGTTGATATTCATGGAGGGCCCCCCACCGAAGACGATTGATGGACAGATAGAGCTATGTAGATAAAAGCAGGTCACCAGCCAGTTGGGTCGGAGATCAGTATAACACCATCGACTTGTAATCAAGGGGTCATGGGTTCGATACCCGCTGGAGGCACATGGTGGTTCGGATCCTACCTTAAACTGTAGGTCCAGTCCCGATTGGCCTATCAGTGAATAAAGCGGACTTAAAACTTTAAGAAGTTAAGAACTAGGAATCCGCCATTTAGAACGAATACCTTTTCTTAAAATACTAGAAATGCTACAAACATTTATTTACAATTCTACGGAAGGTGCCAGGCTGCCTGCTGCTTACAATCATCACAATATCCTCCTGCTTATTTTCTCACTCTGGGGCAATAGAAGCCCACGTTGTTTCCGTATTCTCGTGACCTAAAGACGAAATAATCAGGAGACACGCAAAGGTCGCCCCCTTCCATTCTGATTTATCGTGCGCCTGCACTACAGGTGTAGACAAAATGACGCCTGCGTAGCTACGCAAGTACAGACTTGGACACACGATATTTGATATCCTGACGGATAAAATTCAAATTTACCCCCAAATAGAGATCAGTATAGATTATTAACTGACTTACACGCTTCAAGATGTTAAAAAGACCGAAAAGTGTATTTTTTTTTCAGTTTGTGTACATGCAAAAATATAGAAAATATTTGGAAAGAAGGTTCGATGATGTCAAATGATTACATGGAAGTCATTACAGGTTCGGGACTCGGTGATAGCGTAGTGGTTAACACTTTCGCCTTTCAATCAAGTCGTTCTCGAGAATCTGTGGAGCTAGGCAGCGCATAACGGTATAAATAGGCAGAGAGCGAGTGTGCGGAGCAAAGCAGTGCGCGCTACTGAAAACGACTTGTAGATGCAGCCGCGTTTCCCCTCCATGTCGGGCCTTCTCGAGTCACTACTTGCGCAGAGACTTGTTCTCGTTTTCTTGCTCCACAGATTCCCGATAAAGCCGAAATGTAAAGTGGGTCGGAGATTTGGTCCTGTGACCTCCCAAATGTAAGTTACACATTTGAAATTTACTTCAAATGGAGACATTTTGACGATATATCTCCGGCTGATTACTACTGCACCTAACTTCTCATGATAGCCAATTAAAATTTGACTTATGCGGATTTGAAATACACTGCAAGATTTGCACAAACATTTTCTTATTGTCGATAATACTGACACGTGTGGAGATACGACAAAACAGCATTCAGTCGGCTCTGTTTTGAACAACCTGTTCCCATAAGCACACACATATGAAGTTTCCAGAATCGATATACGTATTGTGGTCGAAAGAAAAGAGATATGGCAACCCTGCTTCAATGAGCGGTACCTGGCAACCTTGTGCTTTATTGTGGTTGTTGGTGGCATCACTTTCCTCACTTCGGCGTGAGAGACAGCTGCGTGAAGACGTGCCGAGATTGTGTGACGGAATGTTGAGCAGAAGGAGTTTCAGCCCACAATCGCAAATGAATCGTTAGGGCACTCCACGAAATATCCCAGCTTCGTAAGCAGGGTTGCCACTAACGATGAGGGTCGAGTATTTGTAGAAAACAAATGGCATACCACATCATCTCCACGAATCCAAGCGTCATTTCTGACATATGCATTCCACATGTCTTCACAAGTAATGTCTTTTTTTACAGATTGAGCGACGTGATCACATCGCCATCTAGTACAAAGAAGCACAAGGTTGCCAGGTACCATCTATTGAAGCTATGTAGCAATGTGAACTATAGTGATGGAATTGCAAGATCTTTTTGTATCTATCTCGTATATTTCAGACTCCCGGAGCGACGCCAACATTTTAAAACGTTATAGATTGTCCGTGGTAGTGGGCGGTCATGAATATAGTTTTCTTACCAGTCCTCTGAAGCTCGTTCGAGGTAAGGATTGCGGTGAAACTTGGTATAGAGGCTATGGAGACCATCGGGAAGCAAATGCTGACGAAAAAAATAGTTAAAAGTTTTACCACCAGGTGGAAGTTTAGCGCTGATATAACTTCATTTCCAGTTTGTCACTACAGCAACGTGAATGACCCTTTGGAAGCGTAAGATTGCATGATCAATGGTCGCACGAAGAGTTTCCCGGAATATTGTTCACTGTGCACCAAATTTCAACGCCACATTACCACCTGGTGGAGAAAATATGAACTATTTTTCTTGACAGCATTGTGTTCTTCATCAATTTCATCGTTATCATAGTAACTATTAGCCAAAAATGGCGGAAGGGCGACGTAAAACAATCTAATTCAATCAAACCCTTGGCATGCCCTGACATCTGGCGAAGGAAGTGACAATTGCTGAAAGCAATGCAACGATTTATACATACAGCTTTTTCATCAGGATTCTTCAGTCGTACTCCTGTAGATTTACAGAGAAATTAATACATTAAACGCGGCCAGGCAAAAAAAAAAGAGATTGCATGACAGAACGACAACGCTCAAGATTAAGCTTTAAAAACATCCTGCCGGGTTCAAAGGAGGGAATATCAAAGCCGTCCCGCCGTCGTAACTCGGCAACGCATGCGAATATCAGCGACCAAGTGCGTTGCCTAGCGACGCAATAGAGAAGGTAATTGCTGTGGGCCCCAGGTGTGGGGCATTGTTATTATTATTCGTTTCGTCCCTACTATCCTCTCTCTCTCTCTCTCTCTCTCTCTCTTTACCACTTGCCGACGCAGCTGCTGTGCTGGATATGTCCGTTATCTCGGCTGAATTCGGCGGGGAGAAAATGCTAAGTATCCTCTGCACGGGCTGGGCCGGGCACATTCCCGGCACCTGTTTGCTCGTATCTGTCAGAAAACTTTTCTTCTGCACTCACTTTCAGAATTTTTACCCTCCGTGTACACTCACCGGCAAAAAAATGGGACACCTATATCCTGAAGGCGTTGTGTGTGTTGCCTAACTCGACGGCGGTGGTACGAGTCGCCAATTAATATCTGCTATTGAAATCCACTTATCGCCGTAGATTTATGAAACACACATGACGCCTCGCAGGGAAGCAAGCATTTCAGGATCTAGGTGTCCATTTTTATTGCCGCTGACTGTACACTCTGTCCTGGGAACCTTTGGGGCAAGAGATCGAAAACGAGTATTCTACGTGTGTAGTGACTCGAGAGGGTTAGACCAACGAACGCGTTAGAGAAGTGAGTGAATGGAGGGGAAAACGTAACTGCATCTCCCAGCAGTTTGGGCGAAGCAAAGCGGTGCGCGTTGCTGCAGTCGATTTCTCCCCTTCTCTACAGTTACGTGCGGCCTTGTTTCACATATTTCCGAGACGAGTATGTAGTTCTCTGTAAAACCTGTAGTTTTACTACTCCCCAAACACTGCAAGAACGAAGTAAATGTAAGTAAAACAATGTGCCTTCAGATAGCTTGTCTCCTATGTGTTAGTTTTGGTGTTGAATAGGTTGGCCGTAGCTGTACAGCTCGAAATATAGGGTCACACAATTTCAATGCAGCGGTAGGTTTTTGAAGATTCCTATACATCGATCATTGCAATAACCAATAGAATTTAGCAGAAGCCGCGTGCATATGTTTATATTGGCTTCGTTTTTACAACGGGCAGAGAATATAAGATTCGTAGAAACTTTTCTAACGTTGGAAGCGGCCCCGGCGCCCACCCAGCGTCGAATGACATGAGTACTTGGGGGAAACCCTGGGGGGTAAAGGCGGTCAGGTGCGTGATGCTGATCACATCACCCCCACTCATGACCGGATCAAGAAAGTGTGGGGCGTTACCCCCACACCCCCTATTCGCCTTCATGGCGTGGTGCTAAGCACAGAGGAGCACTTAAACTTAAACTTAGAAAATAGAACACTTTACAATGAAAAATACCTAGAGAATTCACGCCAATCTCTTTCTACTTCTTACATCGCTTACGGGCTTCTGGCTCGATCGCGACGATGAGGATGAATCATTGTGTTCATCCTTTAATAGGTTTGATTCCTACGAGAGGTTCAGCTATTGTTAGTTTACCATCAAATTTATAAAAATTATTACAAATAAATTAAGGACAAGACATTAAAACAGAATTAAATGACAACGAAACATAAGAACAGTAAATGAGAAAATATAAGTAACTAAATTTAGCCTTCGATATGCTAATTAGTACTGAACCTGAGTTTAAATGGCATGAGAACAACTGTCTTAACCAGGTATTGAACTCATGATTACAAGGCAAGAACGTTACTTACCACTATGTCAACTGATGAGGACTGCACTGGTTAAACTTCAAGATTGCTGATGTAGAAACCTACAAAACTTTGGCGTATACGAAAGGGAAAAAATACTGGATGATTTTTCAAAAAGTGTTCTATCTTGGAAGATAAATTCCCAGATCTTTTTTTGAAGCAGTACTAGATTTAAATTTCAGATGCGCACAATCCATCTGAAAAGTTTTTCCAGGCTCCGCACTTGTTACCAGTGCTTAAATAAATGCATAAGTACATGCTTTCCAATATTCTTCCGTCACTTCAACAACTTTGAAAGAGAGGCAGGCGTAGTCCGTAGTCGTAGACGGGAAAAGCATGAGGGATCCAGAATGGTCTCCAGTCGCAAGGTGGGAAACAGTTGGAGCGAAATGTCTGAGAATTTTCAACATCTGTCTTGGAGTGTGGATGGGGGGGGGGGAGATCTAACAGAGAACCCTCCAAGATTTCATATTTCTCCGCGGAATGGTAAAACGGATTACCATATGCAAATTGACGCCTTGTACACATGGAGCCCATCGCGGTTGAGAGAGAGAGAGAGAGAGAGAGAGAGAGAGACACGTGTTTACATCTTATCCTTAAAACAGAAACGCTTCAGTCAAACTCCCCCTCCTCCCTTTTGCTTCCAGTGTAACCAATTCCAAGAATTTTTCACTCAAATCCTACGCTGTCGGTCCCAAAGATAGTGAAAGAATTTAATTGAGTTGAATTGTTTTAAGTCTACTTTATGCACAGAAAGGCTAATCCGAACTGGACCTACAGTTTAAGGTGGGATCCGAACCACTATGTGCCACCACCGGGCATCGAACCCGGGACCCCTTGATTACAAGGCGACGACGCTACCACTGCGCCATCTGGAAGGCGTGGTAGTGAAAGACATAACAAATTTTATTGCGCTGTAAACGCAAATTCATTTAACTTCTAACGTCTGCACTCGATATGTCACATTTTCACATATGACGAATTATACTCTGTCCCGGATATCTCTGGAGCAAGGCCGCGCATAGCGGCAGCAAAGGGAAGAAATCGAGTGGGCAGAGCAAAGCAGTACACGCTGCTGGGAAGGCTGGAAACTGCTGTCAATTTCCTCCTTCCACTCAATCCCGTCCCCTCTCACGTGTTCATTGGTGGAGCCGTTTCTCGTCACAACTTCGTTCGCTTGCTCCAGAGACGGTTGGGACAGTTTAGCAGAACGTCTACTGTAAATCCTTGGGAACACTAGGCCTCACAGTAAAATATACACCACTTTAAATACGCACGTTTTCCACTTCATGTAGATAACAATTCATTCTGTACTTTTGTTTGTACAAGTGAAATACTGTAACAAACAAAATGAGATCTAATACACAATGAAAACTGCACAAGACAATTAAATTTAAGAAAGAATACACTCAAAGTTTGTTTTAAGTTTACTCTAAGCTCAGACGAGCTAATCGAAACTGGGCCAATAGTTTACAGTGGGGTCAGAAGCAACATACAAAGAGTCTTCACCGAGGATCGAACAGCGTTATCACCACGCCGACGGAAAAATCCTTCAATGTAACATGGAAAAGCCACATAAACAAAACAAACTGATTAATTATTTTAGAATATTTTAAAGGGTCCTCAAAACATTAATAATAATGATATAACGATCCTAAATTAGTTTCTTAGTGTGCCTCAAACTTTACAGATAAACTGAACAGTAGTTTCAACGGTTGGTGAGCGAAGATCAAAACTTTGCAACTGGTAAACGGGTGGAAAATATTCCGCGGTTTGTTCAAGCTTGAAACGTCACGATTAATTAACAGACGTGGAAGTTGCCACACTTTTTTCGGCAAGACCGGAACTTAAACAACTTCGAAACAAGTAGGAAAGTTGTCTGGATATCGCAATTACTACACAAGACACGCACCGGAAATTGCGGATGAATGATTTATATATATACGTATATGAAAACTCACATATTATGCTTTCAGTAGTCGAACAACTGCTAAAGCCTCATGTACGGGGGAAGGCTGAACACACAAATTACGATTTGGCGGGAAAACAACTTGTTGCGTGGTCCGATTAAGACCAACGGCCATGGCGCATACCTTACCTATATTGTGCCAGATATGACGTCATATATATCTCGAAAACTGTACGAGATGAAACTTTACTGCTAACCATGTATTCGTGGTCCCCAACCAGATAAAAATAATTGTTTTTGTACGATTTATTACATCTTTGTAGAACCCTGGTGCCTCCAATTAATCAACTAACCTGATTTTACCACATTTCATGGATTGTTTCGACATACTTAAAAACAAGCAAGATTACTGAACTCATATTGAAAACAAAGTACAGTAAAACCTCGTTAATCCGGACTAATGGGGAGGATAAGTTGACCTGTTTAACGAAAGTCCGGATTAACTGAAATAACCTAGGAGAACAGTAGAAAGTGCATTAAAACTCCGTTCATAGGAACAAGACACGTTTATTATGGTGTATTTAAAGGGCATAGGCCTAAATACAAGTCTGCATGAAACAGAATTTAATCAGTGGTTCACTGCCTTTTCTTTGGGAAGTTCTCCCATGGACGTTGGGTGTACGCTTTCTTAGCCGTTACGGAGCAATATGACGAATGCGATTGTTGACTTCCAGCCACACTTAAAACCTTTCATCCTGTTTTTTTTTTTTGTCCGGATTAAGCGAAGTCCGGCTTAACGAGGTTTTACTGTACTACATAAAATATTATTTTAATGAAACATACAAATATATATCTAGCAATTGATGAGGATAAGACTAACCAGTATCGCAGTTTGCACGATGAGCGTTTCGCATTAACACTAACAATGTGTGTGTGTGGATGTGGGGAGAGTCAGTTCTTTGCCACTTTTTGCCACCGCACTATGGCCTGTTAATGCTAAGCCATCTCTACAAAGAAAAAGTAAACTGCCCTAGGCCCCTCCCACCTTTGGTACCCAATCGCCGCTAGAAGAGTTATAGTCTCTCTTGACTTTTACAACTGGTCTCAGCCAGCCCTGCGAGGTACACCCTGTCCAAGAGATCTCTGGAGCAAGGCCGCGCATGGCGTCTCAGAGTAGTGGGGTAAACCGAGTGGGTAAAGCGAAGCATTACACGCTGTTTGGAAGGCTGGTATAGTCGCTGAGCTAGCTACGTTAACGAACGTCTGGCTTTGAAGTCCACGGAGCGCGCCCACCAGCTGCAACAATCACATTCAACGCACAGTCTTGCCACACATCTACTCTGCGTCACCTTGTCCCTCCGCGCACAAGCACCTTCCCACGGTCTCCACATTGAAGTTGCAAAATACGGCATCAGCGTATCATGTGACAGACTCCACGTGGTGTAAACGAGCAGAATGACAGCTGCGCCCATTGGCTGAAGGTTGAATGTGATTGGACGAAAGCAACTCGCCCGCTTTTTTTCCTCACCCACGTTCGTGGCGGCGGCTTTCTTCAGTTCTTCGACGTTAACGAAGTAAACGCGTGAACTATAACTGCAGTCATTCGCCCCACCTCGTTCCTTTCACGTGTTCATTGGCGGAGCCGTCTCGCGTCACTGCTTGCGTCGTTCACCAGCTCCAGAGATGCCTGGGACAGATTGTAGTGATGATTGACAGTCAACTCGGGCTCGAAACTTCTGCCAGCCGTATTCACTTCTCCAGTCTCGTCGAAAAGGTACACTCCTGTTCACATAAAGTGGCACATTTTATGAGGTTGGACGGTTGATGTGTCAGTTTATCTGAACAGGAGTGTACATTCTTCCTGGACGTGATTGATTAGACAATGCGCAAAAATACTAGTATGTCTGTCCTTATCGGAACGCTAATGTCAAACGAGTATAAACATCTTGGAACCTTTCATTCTCTACTTCCAATGGCAATTTCCTATCGCAGGCTGCAAATACTTTCCCCAATGATGCGCAACTCGTACTGCAAGACCAGATTTCATTCCCCTCTTCCAGTATCGTCCCAAGATTGTTTGTTGAAGTCTAAAAAGTCACGCGTGGGTAAAAGGTGTGTGGTGACCACGAAGCGTCAGTTGGCGGTACTCTCGCAGGCAGAACCATCTACCGATGAATTAATAAACTGCACTTGTTTTGCTTTCTGTTTTACGCTGCTGATATAAGTGTTGCGTAATAACAAAAATCACAAGGTGACCACTGACAAGTCGTTAAAAAAAATAACGAATTAGAAATATCATATTTGAAAGCCAATATATATTCCTTGCAGGCATATGGACAAGCTCACAAAAGCCCACAATCTCTCCATTTGTGAAGGTGATGTAATCAGCAACATGCTCTCGCCGCCTCTGCCCCAACGTTGCACCTAGTTAGTAAGTACCCGTATTTAGTAAGTACTCGTATTAGAGGCTGGATGAACCTCAGAGATGCTTTTATGCTGTGAATATAGGTGTATGAATACTCGTTGAAAGATCTATCGCATTTGGGACGCTCTCAAAAGTACCATATTTGTGCAAAACTAAGCATAACTTTACAGAAGTCAATACACTTTGTTCGTTACTTATAACAAGAAAAAACCTTTTCGGATAAATCTTAATGGTCTCAATACAGTGCATCGCAAATAAGGGAGTCATGTATTGGAGAAGCCGACCTCGGTGGCGGAGTGGTTAGCGCGCGCTACGACGTCAGGGAGTTGCACTCCCGGCCCGGGCAGGGAAGTTCTTTTGTGAACGTCCCTTCATGAATTTCACCCTTAACGTCACTCCTCACCGTCACGATTAGTCAAAGTTACAGAAAAGTGACGCTAAATAAAAATTTAAAAACAGATTGATTAATTGATTTGCTTTATTTTACTTCGCTTTGTGTGCGACTTTTGGCTAATTTGCGAAGATGGGGGATGATTGACGACATGATGAAATTGATGAAAACATCCATGGCCAGGCCCGGATTCGAAACCAGGACCACTGGCGTCGTAGCGCGATGTGGTAACCACTCCGCCACAGGGGCAGGCAAAAACCATATTGGAGGAATGTTCAAATACTAGATAGTACGTAACTGTGTCCAGTCAATGATCATAAACAAACCGAAAGAAGAAAATGATAATGATATTGTACAGTCAACGGCAAAGATAATGGTAGGCAAATTGTCCACGACTATTTTTATTACTTATTGATTCTAAGCATTGTTCTCTGCTTACTGTCATTGTTTCAATCGATTGCCATCACATTGTGTAATACAGACCGAATGATAATGATGGACAATTCGCCTACTGTTTCTTTTGCCGGTGGGTGTACCAGCTTCACAAGATTGTCAAATGGGTACTAAGGTCTAAATCACCATCCCTGAGACCTTCTGTAAACAAACGATCTCACCGATTCGATGTATCACTCCGCGTCAGCTGATCCATGACCGCAATCATCTGCTGTTACACTCATAGTTCGCCGCACCTATTCATTTTATATAAGAGCCTCTGAATGTGAGAACCTGCTCTCAAAACATCAGGCGAATATGCAGCCGCATACATTGTTACTCTCCCGGTCATTCTCTCTTTCATAACCCTTAAAACTGCAGATACTGACACACCACTGCACTGGGATACCAACTTAACCACTTCATTTACTGGTTTCTCAGGATACCACTGACAGAACGTTACATAAATATTAAGTAGAATCTGTTTCTCACCCCTTTTCAAAGGCTGTCCTTGCTGGTGTTTTGAAAACAAGCTCTGAGAACACGGAGACCTTCCCGCACGCATAGAACTCGGCATGTTATTTTTCTAAGGATAAGTCAGGCAATATTACTAAGTTGCACTACTTCCTTGCTGTTCACATGACTATATTTAGAAAATAACCAATGTTATAAAATATCATTATGTACACAATTCTCTAAGCTCATTGAAAGTTATATTACTACAAAATGTTCACACTTATCTTGCCTTGCCATGTCACCAAGTTATTTTACGAAGTGCACTATATTTGGCGGAACAAAAATCGTTATTAGGATGCTTGTCAAAGTTTCCAACCGCAATAAATTTACGAACTTTCTTTGTCTTTTTTTGATCATCATCAATATATTTATTGGACTTACAGCAATGCATATGGCTGTTTATGCCCATTATATATTTTATTTACATAAGGTACAATTTACATAAAATGTACAAACAAATTTCAAATACACTCCTATCTATATCAAACCTTAGAAATATACATTACCATGTTATATCATTTTGTCTAAAAAATGCAAGTAAAATATATTCAAAGAAAGAAGCCAAATTTATGGGAAATGATTACTGGGGCAAAGAGTTAACCATAAAGGTGAAGCAATAAGTAAAAAAAGAAAGAGCATTGGGTTTAAAGTGAGAAGTCATTTGCGGCAGCGTATCCCATACTACAAATTTGCCATTGTTTTACCTTACGTAATGAATCCTGTAACAACGCTGGATTTTCGTGTGGATTATTTTACTTCTATGAGTTTGCAATGCTTTTTGCATGCAGGTGGTTTTGTTTACAGAAGGTCTCAGGGTTTGTGATTTGAACTATAGTAACTAAACGTACGGCCATGAAAATAGGCGGCTGGGCAGAATCGCGCTGTTGCCACATATGGAAAAAGCAAAGCGAGAGCGGGACAAAAGTAGCTGGTTCCCACGGACTGTGTGGCAACGTCAACCTGGCTGCGTTGCCTAGTTCGAGCGTCAGACCGACCTCTCTCCGGGACACAGTTGTTCATCCCTGACGTTTCGAGCAAAAGCTGTCAGTTTGCATCACATGGATTACAAAGACAAACTCTACAACGAGATATTTCAAACTCTTAAACCTCCGAACACACGAGGTTGTGCTCCGACGTGGCAACAGCGCGAACTGTTTCATGGCCTAATTTCATGGCCGTGCGTTTAGATTACCAATGCTGCTGAGCATCTAGTTTGCATCCCTCCCCCCGACCCCCTGGGGATAAGCATTTCAAACCAAAAGGAGAGAATCTCCTCTCAACCCCCTACATATACCACCTAGATGAAAGAGAGCCAATCGATGAAAAGTTTACACTCTGCATTACGTTGATTACGAGGATTTCCCTCGACGCGATGAGATGGCAACACTGCAGCTCCCTTTCACCCTCGCCTTTCTCTCTAATGCTACAGGGGTCAACATGTTTGCGTCCTTCAGATCAATCAGCTGAAAGCGGGGGGAAAAATACTTCTAGAGCGAATTAGTTAATCCAATGAACGGCGTCCGACCCACCCCATCACTTCTGACTTCTCTCCGCTCTTAACGAACCCGAGAGCTTTTAGCAAAAATACTGGTTGCTTCAATTAGCCTCGCTCTGTTAGCCGCTCATTGGAGTTGTTAAAGCTGCTCATTCCTGCACGTTAGCGGAAATTAACCAGGTAACGTACACAGGCGAACGCGAGTACTATTTCTTTATTCGGTTACGTTGCGGGGTTGTTACTAAGGCGGCTAAAGGTCAAGCTCCTAGCTTCCACTTTGGACCAATGCTCTACCTTCTTTTCGACTTCTCCCCCGAACAGTGTCCTGGGCGCAGTGTTGCCAGTACTATAGTGGTGATAATCACTTCGCTCATTCGGACTAAATTATATAATCAAAATCAAATTACCAATTTTACACTGGAATATACAAGGTGGTGCGAAAGTTATCACCTGATTTTCTTAGCCTATAGCTTGGGTTTTAAATTAAACAAAGTAGGTTTTTTTGTGTTAAACTTTTATTGATACTTGTAAGTTTTATGTCCTCAATTTATAAAGGTATCATCCAATAAATGACCACCATTCGAAATTATGCAAATTTGGGCTCTTTTTATTGCGTTTTCCATGATGTTGGATATCTGCGAGGAAATTTTTTTCAATGTCATGCTGAATATTGTCCTTTAGTTGCTTATTCACATAAACCAATTACTTCAAATATCCCCAAAGGAAAAAATCTGGAGCGGTCAAATCGGGGCACCTGGCCGACCATGGCAAATCACCAAAACGGGATATTAACCTGACCGGAAAAGTGTCACAATTTTTCCACGTTCTTGTGGGGTACGCTTATTCGTCTTCTCGCACAATACATTTCGTGAGTATCTTCTATTTAACTGATAAAACACTACTGATATAAACAACAAGATGTCAAAATAAAGGTCAGTTCAAATAGGATGATGACTTTTGCGCCACCTTTTATTTACTGGAATTAAAAATGTTTAACGAAACTTAGCGAATGCCCTCTGAAAATTTTGGGACTGCAGAACTGTTGAAACGTCTTCGTCTTGCAATCAAGAGGTTCCGGGTTCTATAGCCGGTGGAGAGACAGTGGTTCGGATCCCACTTTAAACGGTAGGTCCAGTCCCGATTACAGTCTACGAGTTTAATGTGGGCTTAATATACCTGGATCATTTCGAAGCTTGTATTAACATTAACAACAAAGCGTGAAAAATTAGCAATATTTAAACGGCAAACCTGTACCTAAGTGTCATATACAGGGTGTTCTGTGACCGTGTTACAGACTCGCAGGGATGATGGAAGGGTACAACCGCAACAAAATGAGATGGGGAACCTTGGTCCGGAAATGCCCCAGTCAAAAGTTACAAGCCAAAACCTTCAAAGGGCAGGCAACCACGCACAACGCAAGAGGAACCGTAAAAGGGGAAAGAATCCACCGCGCATTCTCTGGAGAAGACATAGCGTCAAACTCGAAGTGTAGTCTAGAAGCACGAGTGTCGCGGCTGCAATCAGTGCAATGGAGTATACGGCAGAGAAACTGGCTGATATGGTGTTTGTGTATGGAAGAGCAAATGGGAACGGTAGGGAAAAATTCAAGGACACCCGATCTTGCAGAAGCAGTGCTGGATCGGGCGGAAGGACAACCATCCATTAGTACACGGGCTGTGGCACGTGAAATTTGTGTGGCCCATAGTACTGTTTGGAAAGTTCTGCACCCTTACCATCTACAGCGTATCCACGCCTTGGGTCCAGCTGAATTCGCACCCCGCGTCGTGTTTAGTAAATGGTTACTGCAGTGCTGTGTGGTCGATCCTCAGTTCCATGCCTGTGTGCTTTTCACTGATGAGGCCTGTTTCACGAGAGACGGGATGCTGAATAGTCGCAATAGCCATGTATGGACCGATGAAAATCTCCGTGCCACAAATCGTCACGGCCCATCAAGACCGATTTGCTGGAAACATATGGGCGGGCATTGTCGGCGAACATTTAATAGGTCCGTATCTTTTACCGGCACGATTAACTAGACCAGTGTACACTGTGTTTCTAAGAGGCATCCTCCCCAAGTTATCGGTCCAGGGTTCGATACCCTGTGGAGGCACATAGTGGTTCGGATCCCACTTTAAACTGTAGGTCCAGTCCCGATTAGCCTTACTGTGCATAAAGTGGACTTGAAACACCAACTCAATCCAATCCAAATCCCCAAGTTATTGGAACATGTCCCACTTCTCGTTCGTCAACGCATGTGCTTTCAGCATGATGGGGCCCCCAGCCCACTTTGTAGCTGGTGCTCGTGATATTCTGACGCAGACATTCCCACAGCGGTGGACAGGAAGAGGCGGACCTGTTGCTTGGCCTGCCCGTTCCCCTGATCTGACCCACTTGATTTTCTTTGTGGGATCATGTCAAAAGTGTTGTCTACGAGACACCTGTGAGTAATGTAGAGGAACTCTTGGCAAGAATCCTTGCAGCCTGTAATCTAGTCCGAACGACTTCTGGGATATTAGAGCGGATGCGACAGAGCTTATTGCGACGCTGTCATTCCTGTCTCAATGCAGAGGGGCGTCATTTTGAACAACTCCTGTAATAATGGCTGCAGTTACGTACTACTCATTAAAGCCACTACAGTGATTCTTCACTGTTTGTTTTCCACTTCCGCAGACATCTTTTAACTGGGTTATTTCCGGACCAGGGTTCCCTATCTCATTATGTTGCGTTTGTTCCCTTCAATCATCCCTGCAAGTCTCTAACACGGTCACAGGAACACCCTGTATATGACACTTATTCAATGTGTCGCAGTAAATGATAGTGACGGTGCAGGAAAATATTCATGATGCTGTGGCGTTTCTATCCTGATGGATGCTGATTTGCTTGCATGATTTAATTATTTAGCGTCGCTTTTTGACAACTTTTGGCTAATCGCGAAGATGAAGATGAGAAATTGATGGAGGGACACTCTCAATGAACACCCTTGCCCAGACTGGGATTCAAACTCGGGACCCCTAGCGTCATAACGCGCTGTGATAACCATGCGTCACGGAGATCCAGGTAATGTCCGTTTTGCATTTTGTATTTTCTGTTGTACTGTACAGCTCTTCCGTTCTTCCAGTTAAATCGCGAGGATGGAGATGTGGTGAATTGAACGCCCGCGATTCGAACCTGGGACCGTGACTTCGTAGCATCCTACTCAGATCTATCCGCTGGAACATTTCTAGAAAACAATCTAATATTTAGAATTAGAATCATTCTTCCTACTCTTCAGGTTTCCCAAGACGAGTCATTTCTCCATGCACAACACTTCTTCCGGATTTCCTGCAAAGGACGATTCCCCGCCGACCGCTGCTGATTTTCGCACGCAATCATGTCCTTCGCTTCTCTGTTCCTCAGCCTGCCTTTTGACACATAATTATCGCACCGCCACTGAACATGTTATTAAGAGAGAGCAGATATGGACACCGCATTGCGCTAGAACGTTCTCACGGCTTACGGAAACTGCATTCCAAGGGCGGGAGAGTTCCACGGAGTGCGTGTCTGCGTGGAAGGTCGCCACAGAAGCAACGGCCTCGCGATGCGCGATCAGGGTTGCCAGAACTGGACGGCAAACGTAATATTTTCCGACCGACTTTCCGGTTCATTTTAATTTAATTTGACTCTTGTCATTTAGCGTCGTCTTTCTGCCACTTCTGGCTAATCTCGACGATGAGGATGAGTGATGATACGATGAAATTGATGAAGATGCATTCATAAAAACACCCATGCAAACGCCGGGATTCGAACTCTGTAACTCTGGCGTCATAGCGCGCTGTGCTAACCAATCCAGGACGGTGGTCGACTCTCCGTATGGTTGTGTGTTGTCCTGTGTTTTGCCCTTTCATGTACCGATTACCCCTTTACAGAATTAGATTTTAACGCTGGTAAGGAGATTCTAGTCTTCAAGAGACAAGATGTTGATCTTATCTACGGTAAGTGGCCTCGCCCTGTATAATGTGAAGGATGCAAATAGCCTAAGTGCTGACGTATCCACGATTTCAGTCGATCCTTCATTCAAGTTCACTTTAAGCTCAAATTGGATAATCGGGACTGAACTTACAAGCTAAACTTTGAGAAGACTTGAGGTGGGCAGCCATGTGGCACGAATGGGAGAGGATTGTTCGGAAACATGATGGTAAGAGACCTGTAGGAAGCCAAAACGAAGCTGGAAGGATAACGTTGAGATGCACCTAAAGGAAATCGGTAGGGATGGAAACGATTGGATTGATCTTGCCCAGCATAGACACAGATGGAAGCAGGGTGGCAACTCTAGAACGTTGATAAAATTCAAGTATAATTCCAGTTTTCAAGACGAACTTTATAAAAATTCAAGGATACAGGCAGATGTTTTCTCTATTTCAGCCTTACGTATTACTACCTCCTCTCACCAGCCACGTACATACAGACAAATATATTAACAATATAAATGGTCTGTGCGATTCAATTTATCTAAAAATTCTAAATCAATTCAACTAAACGGTATATATATATATATATGTGTGTGTATTTAAAATATTTAATTTAAGGTTCCGCAGTTCACATTTGCCATTTCACATACTCAGACTCGAAATATACCTACAAAGGCAAGTCACAAATGTTACGAGATATACTAATCTACGAAAAATTGTTAATTGTATAAGAATTTGAAACTCAAATTTACCTATCAACTTCAAGACATCTTGCAATAATCTTCCGTCTGTCAGATTGTCTTGAAAAGAACACTAACAACTTTATTTTATTTTCTTCCTTGATAAAAAAAATTAAACTGAAAAACTTGCCTCAGAGCATAAATATGGGTAAATTCAATAGGATTTGGATTAATAAAAGTTGCGATTTTTCATGTCAACAGAGAAAAATTCACTCATACTTCCAGGAATTCAAGGAATTCCCGGTGAGTAGCCACCATGTGGAAGGCTTGTGTTGCTGCAGCCATAAACCTTCGGGTTTAAGAAGGCTAGAAAGTTAGTCAGTTAGTTACATCTGAACCACTACATGATCATGGGGAATATGAA